>NW_028270183.1:18492536-18829098 GCF_037043375.1 Chiloscyllium plagiosum
TTCATAGTCATCACTGTGGGTCTGGAGTCAGACTGGATAAGGAGTTACAAATAAATTGCTGATACCTTCAGAACCACCGTCACTGAGAAAGCCTTTACAACTCCAGAATCATTAGGTGAAGTTAGACATCATTTGGTGGGACTTGAATCCACGTCCCCAGAATATTAATCTCTAAATTGCCAACCCAGTGACATTTCCATTGTGCCACCACTTCCACCAAGGTGCCCCTGCAGGTGTATTTGGTGGAGGAGATAACAGAAATGAGGAGAGAAAAGTGATCCATCCTGATTAATATTTTGTGGATGTCCCCGGTGCAAAGGACTATTTAAATCACACTACAAAGGTGATAGTTGAAAAGTGTGGCCCTGGAAAAGCACAGCAGGTCAGGTAGCATCCGAGGAGCAGGAGAGTCAATATTTCAGACATAAGCCCTTCTTCAGGAATGTGGGGGAGAGGTAAAAGGTGGCTGAGAAATAAACAGGAGAGTGGGTATGGGGGGAAGGTAGCTGGGAGGGTGACAGAGCGATGCAGGTGTGGGGTGGTAGTGATAGGTCAGAGGGGAGAGTGGAGTGAATAGGTGGGAAGGAAGATGGATAGGTCGGACAGGTCAAGAGTGCGGTGCCGAGATGGAGTGTTGGATCTGGGATGAGCTTGGAGGATGGGAGATAAGTATATTCCTGTCAGGGTGGAAGGGAAGGCTGGTAACTATAGGGAATGCTGGATGACTAAAGAAATTGAGGGTTTAGTTAAGAAAAAGAAGGAAGCATATGTCAGGTACAGACAGGATAGATCGAGTCAATCCTTAGAAGAGTATAAAGAAAGTAGGAATATACTTAAAAGGGAAATCAGGAGGGCAAAACGGGGACATGAGATAGCTTTGGCAAATAGAATTAAGGAGAATCCAAAGGAGTTTTACAAATATATAAAGGACAAAAGGGTAACTAGGGAGAGAATAGGGCCCCTCAAAGATCAGCAAGGCAGCCTTTGTGTGGAGCCACAGGAAATGGGGGAGATACTAAATGAATATTTTGCATCACTATTTACTGTGGAAAAGGATATGGAAGATATAGACTGTAGGGAAATAGATGGTGACATCTTGCAAAATGTCCAGATTACAGAGGAGGTAGTGCTGGATGTCTTGAAACGGTTAAAGGTGGATAAATCCTCAGGACCTGATCAGGTGCACCCTAGAACTCTGTGGGAAGCTAGAGAAGTGATTGCTGGGCCTCTTGCTGAGATATTTGTGTCATTGATAGTCACAGATGAGGTGCCGGAAGACTGGAGGTTGGCAAACGTGGTGCCACTGTTTAAGAAGGGTGGTAAGGACAAGCCAGGGAACTATAGACCAGTGAGCCTGACCTTGGTGGTGGGCAAGTTGTTTGAGGGAATCCTGAGGGACAGGATGTACATGTATTTAGAAAGGCAAGGACTGATTCTGGATAGTCAACATGGCTTTGTGCGTGGGAACTCATGTCTCACAAACTTGATTGAGTTTTTTGATGAAATAACAAAGAAGATTGATGAGGGCAGAGCAGTAGATGTGATCTATATGGACTTCAGTAAGGCGATCGACAAGCTTCCCCATGGGAGACTGATTAGCAAGGCTAGGCCTCATGGAATACAGGGAGAACTAGCCATTTGGATACAGAACTGGCTCAAAGGTAGAAGACAGAGGGTGGTGGTGGAGGGTGGTTGTGTGGGTGTGGCATCCTCTCAGAGACTTAGACCACTCTACACTCATGCACACACATATACACACTCTCTCACAGACACTCACAACCCCCCACCCCAGACACACACAGACAGACAAAGACCCACGTGCACACATATATTTTGTGGGGTGAATTTGTACTTGCAGAGATACATTGTACTTTGCTCAAAAACTGCATGAATTCATGTAAAACTCTGAGCTCAAAAAATGCATGAATTTATGTAAAACTTTGTTTTCTCACTTTTTAGATTAGAATCAATCTAAACATCACGGCATAGACAGAGAACACAGGGGGCTAACACCTTCAACATATTGTCGAGCTAACGCCCATTGTTACAGCTAACCTGAGCTTATTAAAAAAGGTTTTGTGATTTACACATGAAAGAAGTGAAACTATCATGGTATTTGAACAGATGAAAGACTCAACAGACAATCAAGGTATTTTTCAATGTATAATTTCAGTTACATCACACTGTAAAGTTTTGCTATCAATTCTGTGCCTGAGAATTGTGTCCTCCACTATCACCTGATGAAGGAGCGTCGCTCCGAAAGCTAGTGCTTCCAATTATACCTGTTGGACTGGAGTTGATAACCTGGAGGTGATAACCTGGTGTTGTGTGATTTTTAACTTTGTACACCCTAGTCCAACACCGGCATCTCCAAATCACGACAGAACAATGGTGTGTCTAACTGCCAGACTGGAAAAAGCAAACAGTCCAACTGGGTTGGGGGGAGGGGAGAGAGGACATGGTGACAGAGAATGTAACAGGTAAAATTAAAACAAAGGGAAGGAATGGGAGTGGATTCATACCTGAAGGTGTTGAACTCAATATTAAGTTCAGAAGGCTGGAAAGTTCCCAGCCTGAAGGTGAGATGTTATTCCTCCAGTTGGCGCTGTGATTCACTGGAACACTGCAGCCTGCCAATCAAACATTCCAGAAGATTCCCCTGGCCTCGGAACCTATTCCGCCATTAGCCATGCGGCTGATGCAGCTGCCACCCCCCGTGCTGATTGATGATGTCACTTCCGCCCCCATCATGGCCGTTCCCACAACCACTTCCACCCCTCACAATTCCTCATGCATCGCACATGACGTTACTTCCGCCCCTCACATCATCGCTGATGCCACATGCTCAGTGACTTCCGCCACCCCTACTGCCGTGGTCACCACCACTTCAGCCCCCACCAGCGCCACTCACCTGCATTCTGCTGACACACCCCCCACAGACCCCACTGTCACTATCCCCACCCCCCAGAACCCGGAGGGGAACACTACCCCTGCTCATGACTCCACCCCCATTCCCACCACCACACCCACTCCAGTTACTGGCTCCGCCCCCACTCCCAGCTCCACACCCACACCAGATCCCAGCTCCCAGCCCTGCCGAGTTTTCACCATCCCTTCAGACTTCCCCCTCACTGAGGATGAACGATCAGTCCTCAGCAAAGGACTCACCTTCGTCCCCCTCCGTCCACGCATCAATGAATTTAATACACACCGTGACGTCGAACAATTCTTCCGCCGCCTCCGCCTCCGAGCTTACTTTCACAATCAGGACTCCCGCCCATCTTCCGAGGACCCCTTCGCCCACCTCCAACACACTGCATCCACCTGGACACCCCGCGCTGGCCTATTACCTGCCCTCGACCTCTTCATTTCCAACTGCCGCCGGGACATTAACCGCCTCAACCTGTCTACCTCCCTCCCCCACTCCAACCTCTCACCCTCACAACGCGCAGCCCTCCAATCCCTCTGCTCCAATCCCAACCTCACCATTAAGCCAGCGGATAAAGGGGGTGCAGTGGTAGTCTGGCGCACTGACCTCTACACCGCTGAAGCCAAACGTCAACTCGATGACACCTCTTCCTACTGCCCCCTCGACCATGACCCCACCTCCCATCACCAAACCATCATCTCCCAGACTATACAGAACCTCATCACCTCAGGAGATCTCCCACCCACAGCTTCCAACCTCATAGTCCAGGAACCCCGCACTGCCCGGTTCTACCTCCTTCCCAAGATCCACAAGCCTGACCACCCTGGCCAACCCATTGTCTCAGTATGCTCCTGCCCCACTGAACTCATCTCTACCTACCTCGACACTGTCCAGGAATTCCCCACATACGTTCGAGACACCACCCACGCCCTCCACCTCCTCCAAGACTTCCGTTTCCCCGGCCCCCAACACCTCATCTTCACCATGGATATCCAATCCCTCTACACCTCCATCCGCCATGACCAGGGCCTCCTAGCCCTCTGTTTGTTCCTCTCCAGATGTCCCCAACAGTACTCTTCCACCGACACGCTCATTCGTTTAGCCGAACTGGTCCTCACCCTTAACAATTTCTCCTTTGAATCCTCCCACTTCCTCTAGACCAAAGGGGTAGCCATGGGCACACGTATGGGCCCCAGCTATGCCTGTCTCTTTGTTGGCTACGTAGAGCAGTTGATCTTTCGTAATTACACCGGCACCACTCCCCACCTCTTCCTCCGCTACATTGATGACTGCATTGGCGCCACCTCATGCTCCCGCGAGGAGGTTGAGCAATTCATCAACTTCACCAACACATTCCACCCTGACCTTAAATTTACCTGGACCATCTCTGACACCTCCCTCCCCTTCCATCTCTCCATCTCCATTAATGATGACCGACTTGACACTGACATTTTTTACAAACCCACCGACTCCCACAGCTACCTGGATTACGCCTCTTCCCACCCTCCCTCTTGCAAAAATGCCATCCCGTATTCCCAATTCCTCCACCTCCGTCGTATCTGCTCCCAGGAGGACCAATTCCACCACAGAACACACTAGATGGCCTCCTTCTTTAGAGACCGCAATTTCCCTTCCCACGTGATTAAAGATGCCCTCCAACGCATCTCGTCTACATCCCGCACCTCCGCCCTCAGACCCAACCCCTCCAACCGTAACAAGGACAGAACGCCCCTGGTGCTCACCTTCCACCCTACCAACCTTCGCATAAACCAAATCATCTGCCGACATTTCTGCCACCTCCTAACAGACCCCACCACCAGGGATATATTTCCCTCCCCACCCCTTCCGCCTTCCGCAAAGAGCGTTCCCTCCGTGACTATCTGGTCAGGTCCACGCCCCCCTACAACCCACCCTCCCATCCTGGCACTTTCCCCTGCCACCGCAGGAACTGTAAAACCTGCGCCCACACCTCCTCCCTCACCTTTATCCAAGGCCCTAAAGGAGCCTTCCACGTCTATCAAAGTTTACTTGCACATCCACTAATATCATTTATTGTATCCGTTGCTCCCGATGCAGTCTCCTCTACATTGGGGAGACTGGGCGCCTCCTAGCAGAGCGCTTTAGGGAACATCTCCGGGACACCCGCACCAATCAACCACACCACCCCGCGGCCCAACATTTCAACTCCCCCTCCCACTCTGCCGAGGACATGGAGGTCCTGGGCCTCCTGCACCGCCGCTCCCTCACCACCAGACGCCTGGAGGAAGAACGCCTCATCTTCCGCCTTGGAACACTTCAACCCCAGGGCATCAATGTGGACTTCAACAGTTCCTCATTTCCCCTTCCCCCACCTCACCCTAGTTCCAAACTTCCAGCTCAGCACTGTCCCCATGACTTGTCCGGACTTGTCCTACCTGCCTATCTCCTTTTCCACCTATCCACTCCACCCTCTCCTCCCTGACCTATCACCTTCATCCCCTCCCCCACTCACTTATTGTACTCTGTGCTACTTTCTCCCCACCCCCACCCTCCTCTAGCTTATCTCTCCACGCTCCAGGCTCACTGCCTTTATTCCTGATGAAGGGCTTTTGCCTGAAACGTCGATTTCGAAGCTCCTTGGATGCTGCCTGAACTGCTGTGCTCTTCCAGCACCACTGATCCAGAATCTGGTTTCCAGCATCTGCAGTCATTGTTTTTAGGGAGAAAGTGAGGACTGCAGATGCTGGAGATCAGAGCTGAAAATGTGTTGCTGGAAAAGCGCAGCAGGTCAGGCAGCATCCAAGGAACAGGAGAATCGACGTTTTGGGCATAAGCTTGATTCCTGAAGAAGGGCTTATGCCCGAAACGTCGATTCTCCTGTTCCTTGGATGCTGCCTGACCTGCTGCGCTTTTCCAGCAACACATTTTCAGCAGTCATTGTTTTTACCCAGGGTAAACAAGTGGGCATGTGAGCAGGATGCTGGGTTAAAATAACTAGGAAGGCTGGGACTGAAGGTGATCTGCAAAGTGGGCACGCAGTCTGCATTTGGTTTCTCCAACGTAGAGTAGGTCCCACTGGGAGTGGCAAATGCAATAGACCAGATTGGAGGAGGTAGAGGTGAAATGCTGCTTCACCAGGATGACAACACTGATTTTACTGCTCCTCGGATGCTGCCTGAACTGCTGTGCTCTTCCAGCACCACTCATCCAGATGTATGACCAACACTCTAGTTAGTCTATCCAACATGGCGTCAGTGGTGGCTGTCTGAAGGTTTAGTTTAGCTGCACCACTGCAACATTGGAGTGCAAACTGTGTGCTATATTTCCCACATTATCACTTCAAAAGTGTTTTATTGGGAGTAAAGTCTTTTGGGATGTCCTGCACGTGCGACAGAAGTTCCTACCCTCCTGCATTCTTTTGTTGGGATGTCATGAGAATTTGATATAATTGCTCCATTGGTATAATTGCTTCATTGATAGATAAACCTGACATTAAAAACTAACGTCCCTTCACTTGCAATTTCTGAAATGGCAACAGGAATTTAAACATTAAGTATCAACTGCAGTGCTCATGTGACCCAAATATATGACCCACAAAACCCATAGCTTGTTGACCAACAGGATTTGGAACGGATACTTAATACCGTATCACTACCGCTTCTTAATGTCTCATCTCTTTCCAAAGCTCTTTTCAATCCTAATGACACTTCTCTTTCAATCCTAATTAATAACGAAATACCTTATGAAGTGAAAAAAACAAACCAACTATGTAAATGCTCCACCTACAGGATTAGGTCAGAGACTTGGAATCCTGCAGTGAGTAACTCAGCTCCTGACTCCCCACAGCCTGTCCACCATCTACAAGGCACAGATCAGGAATATGGCAGAATACTGTCTGTTGTATTGCATTCTGGGTGCCAGCCACAAGCTGCCAACAAATGCCCTTTCTAAAATTTATAAAGAATCAAGTGGTGAAAATTAAAAACCCCTGAGCCATTGCCAACCCCAAGGTCAAAATTCCGATGGAAGCTAATCAAATTCTAATTAAAGTATCATTTTGTGAGCGAAAGGCATGTCTAATGTTTGTGGGAGACAGACCATTAGAGATTCTTATCAAGGAAAGGCATTTACATGGCGTAGTTCACTCCCACATCTACAAAGTATAGTTCACTCCTATAACCACAAAATGTAGTTTATTGGATGATTGCAACATCAGAGTGTTAGGCATCAGGAGCCAGGTATGTCACATCTGATCAGGATGCGATGCAAGATGAACTGTTTCTACTCCCAAGACTGATTGGCATGAGTAGGTTGGGGGAAGGGAATGCAACTGCTGAAAATGTGTTGCTGGAAAAGCGCAGCAGGTCAGGCAGCATCCAGGGAACAGGAGAATCGACGTTTCGGGCATAAGCCCTTCTTCAGGAATGAGGAAAGTGTGTCCAGCAGGCTAAGATAAAAGGTAGGGAGGAGGGACTTGGGGGGAGAGGCGTTGGAAATGCGATAGGTGGGAAGAGGTCAAGGTGAGGGTGATAGGTCAGAGTGGGGTGGGGGCGGAGAGGTCAGGAAGAAGATTGCAGGTTAGGAAAGCGGTGCTGAGTTCGATGGATTTGACTGAGACAAGGTGGGGGGAGGGGAAATGAGGAAACTGGTGAAATCCGAGTTCATCCCTAGGGAGGGTTCCTAGGCGGAAGGGAATGCAACTCTGACATTAACTCCTTCAGCCCCACTACCTTGTATAACATACTCCAAATGCCTGGTTTGACTGAGGCCACAACAACTCTCCATTGGGTTTGTCAGCATTCATGGGTGGGTGGGATCTCCCATTCCTGACTTCTGGCACTGGGATAATGATGCCCAGTTTGCTCAAGGGCCAGACATGGTGATCCCTATTGCTGGAGTTGTGGGATTGCAATTTGGCTTGTTATTCCTGAATCCATCAGAGCAGGAGCAACTGCACATCTGTAACCTAACCAGTATAAGCATAGCATCACCAAAATACATGTGCAATATTAAATCATCTTCCCTTCTTCCCATCAGATCTTGAAATAAGTTTCTTTGAAAGGCATAACATTACTGGGAACAAAACTGTGACATTAGAAGCCAAAGGAGATATGCTGAACGTTGACCCCTACACATTTTTAGGTGACAAAGACTCTGGTAGGTCTCTGCTTTATTCACCTGTGCACCTGAGTGAATGACAGAAATCACTTTTAAAACTTGCTCAGTTGGGAATGTTTGCCAACGATGACACTTAACAAGGGACTATTGTAATAAGTGACTAAACACAACTTCAATGACATGTTAAGAAAACCCCAGGGAACCCATTGCAAATAGCAACACATCATGACATCCCTTGGGCTGAGTGGTTAGCACTGCTGCTCCAGAGCACTAGGGGCCCAGGTTCCATTCCAGCCTCGGATGACTGTCTGTGTGGAGTTTGCATGTTCTCCCTGTGTCTGCTGTGTTTCCTTCGGATGCTCCGGTTTCCTCCCATTGTCCAAAGATATGCAGATTGGGTTCATTGACCATGTTATAGTGTTCAGGGATGTGTAGGCTGGGTGGATTAGCCATCAGAAATGTAGGGGAGTGGGTCTGGGTGAGATGATCTTTGGTGGGTTAGTTTGGACTTAATGGGCCAAATGGTTTGCTTCCAACTGTAGGGATTCTATGATCAATGAACTACTTTGTTATCTTTTTTGTCCTGGAAGCTACACTCGCCTTTATCTCCGACAGTAATTTGAAAAACAAGTGAGTCTGCTTTGTCAGTAAATCGGTGCCAAATTAATGTGTTGATTGCACCAATAGCAATTACACAGTGCCTTGGAAGTTGTCATCTATCCCAAAATTCTTTTCATGAATGTACTTTGACACATAAGTAGATGTAACACAGGTGGCCAAATGACTTGGTTTGAAAGAGTGCCCTAAAGGAGCGGAGAGGAGGACAGCCATGAAAGGACAAGAATTCCAGCATTTGGAGTTAACAGTTCCTGAAGGTACACCTGCTAATGGCGGCATGATTAAAATAAGGGGAAGCGCAGAGATCTCAAGGGGTTTTGCGTTTTTTGCGATTAGAAGTTTCTTCAGCCAGAGGGTGGTGAATCTGTGGAACCCATTGCCCCAGGAAAGTGGATTTATGATGGAGAGAGACAGGTTCTTGATTAGTACAGGGAGAAATCAGGAGAATGAGGCCGAGAAACCTACCAGCCATGATCGAATGGCAGCGTAGACTCTCTGGGCCAAATGGCCTAGTTTTGCTCCTATTTTATGGGATTACAGAGATGAGAAGGACATGAGTGTAAGGCTGTGGTTGAAGATTGAGACATTGCTCAGGGCTGAAGTCAAAGTAGGCCAGCAAGTACAGCAGCTGAGTTTTAGATCGCAACACAGCAGTAAGAGTAGGCCATTCGGCCCTTTGAGTCTGCTCCACTATTCAATGAGATCCTGTTTGTCCTTTTTCCTGTTTGCACTCGCTCCCCCACCAATAACCCTCAGCTCCGTATTAACACTCTGCATGATCTCCTCATACTTAGAGTGGCTGAGTGATCTGGCTTACTTCCTTATCTTTTCTGTCCTGGAAGCTACACTCGCCTTTATCTCCTACAGTAATTTGGACTCCGTAATCGGTCCAGAGCTAGTGGATGATGGAAGCAATGCGTCGAAGAATCTACAGTCCAGCGAGTTTTATTCAAGAGTGGTAACTGTGACGAAAGGGAACAGAGGAATCCAAAATCTGAGTGGAAATGTGAGCATTACTTTCAGCAGAATTCAAGGGAAACAGGTCAGTGGTTGGAATTTTTTTAACAGATCAACACAATTTCTGTCGATCATTAACCAGTTGTTGTCAATCATCACCCTCACAAATCCCTATTCTCCCTAGTTTAGCATCATCGGCAAGTTTAGAGATTTTTCCCTCAACACTCATCTCCAAATTGCTTGGGGCAGCATGATGGCTCAGTGGTTAGCACTGCTGCCTCACAGTACCAAGGAACCAGGATCAGTTCCAGTCTCAGGCCCCTCTCAGTGTGGAGTTTACACCTTGCCCCTGTGTATGTGTGGCTGTGCTCTGGTTTCCTCTCACGATCCAAAGATGTGCAGGTTAGGTGGATTGACCATGGGAAATGCTGGGGTGGGGTGGGTCTGGGATGCTCCTTGGAGGGCCGCTGTGGACTCAATGGGCTGAATGGCCTGCTTCCACACTTGTTGGATTCTATGATTTAGATACAGTCTGTCCTGCTCTTACCTGATAGTTCTGTTCTCGTGCAATCCTGTGTTATAAGAAAATCACGTAATAGCAACTCCATTTAAACTAATGGAACCGGAATCACTTTATAACTGATATGCGTTTTAAAAGTTTGTGCTATTGAAACAGTGTCCCCAATTCATCAATCGTGTTATAGTGAATTTGCATGAACGAAATGCGCAGAATGACCTGTAAATCAGAAAAAAACAAGGGTCCCAACACACCAACCCCTGGGGAACACTACTTTCAACTCATTTCCAGTCTGAGAAATGCCCATTTATACCTACCCTCTGTTTCTTATCTATTATACGAAGGGATTTCAGCTACCCCAATATTAATTGAGACAATCACTATGCAGGGTTGAGAGAGACATGTTTCTTGAAATGTCCACAGTAGAGCTTTTGATATCAACATGTCAATGGTCTAAACAGGGTCAGTGCAGTGCTGCATCTGATTCTAGGAAGTGAAGGTATTTGAAGTGACGAGGGAGCATTTTAATGATAATGACCATAACACCGTACGTTTTAAGTTTCTTATGGAGAAAGATGGTCTGCAAAAAAAGGTTTTGGATTGGGGTAAGGCCAGTTTTATTAGGATTACGCAAGATCTGACCTAAATAGTTAGTTGAGGGTAAATTCACAACAGAAGAGTAGGAGGAGTTCAAAGCTAAAATAGGAAGAGTACAGATCCAACATGCTCCCTTTCAGGTGACATTCAGGAGAATTTCAAACCCAGAAAACCCTGGCTATCGAGGACCAGATAGAAAGGAAAAGAGAGATGTGTAACATGTACAAACAGAGCAAGTCAATGAGGAATATAGAAGGTGCAGGGAGGAAATCTAAGAAAGCAATCAGGTGGGGTTACATGGAATCAATCATAGAATCCCAACAATGCAATAGAGGCTATTCAGCCCATCGTGTCTGCACCAAATCTCTGAAGAGCATCCTACCCAGACCCAGCTGACTGCCGCATTCCCCATTGCTAACCCACCTTTACCTGGACACGACTAGGCAATTTGGCATGGCCAATTCACCTCACCTGCGCATCCTTGGACTGTGGGAGGAGCACCTGTAAGAAACCCAGATAGACACGGGGAGAATGTGCAAACTCCACACAGTCATCCAAATCAAACCAAGTCCCTGGTACTTTGAGCCAATTACTGAGCCATCGTGCCACCCATAAAATCCTGACTGGGAAGCAAAGAGGGGCCATGAGAAAACATTGGCAGGTAAGATTCAGGAGATTCCTAAAATTTTCCTTAAGTATATCAAGAGGAAGAGAATTACCAGTGAAAGAGTAAGATCTGTTAGGTACCAAGGGGGCAATCTGTGTCTGAAGCCAAAGGACATTGGTGGAGTGTTAATCAAATACCTCTCATCTGTCTTTACCTGGGCGAAGGAGGATACAAGGACAGGATTCGAGAAGGTGGATTATGAGGTGCTCCAGCAGATGGATATAAGAAACAAGGAGGTAATGGAGGGTTTAGCAGGTGTAAAAGTGGACAAAACCCCAGGGCTGAGTGGTTTCTATCCCAGGCTGCTGTGGGGGGTAAGGGTGGAAATGACAGAGGCTCTGACCCAAATTGTTAAATCATCTCTGGCCACAGGAGAGGTGCCAGAGGACTGGAGGACAGCTAATGTGTTTCCCAGTTTACCATGAGATTGGTAGAGATAAGCCAGGGAACTATAGACCAGTAAGTCTCTCATCAATGATAGGGAAACTACTGGAGAAAATGGTGAAGTAGGGAATTTCCCTTTAGAGAGGCAAGGTTTGATCAGAGGTAATGGCTGTGTCAGAAGGAGGTCATTTTTTGGGGAGGTGACCAGCTGTGTAGATGAGGGGAGGGTGTTTGATGGAGTTAATATGGGTTTCAGCAAGGCCTTTGACAAGGTCCCACACGGAAACTGATAAAGACGGCAAAAACAGGTGGGTCGCAGGGCAACTTGGCAAGTTGGATGCAAAGCTGTCTTATTGGTAGGAGACAGAGGGTGATGATAGGGAGCCCAGTGTGTAGAGGTGTACCACACGGATAAGCACTGGCTCCATAGGTGAGAATTTGGCGGGAATGATAAGTAAGTTTGGGAATGGCACAAAGGTTACTCGGGAAGTTGACGGTGAAGAGGAAGGTGTTAAATTACAGTAGGATAGAAATGGATTGGTCAGAACAGTAGATTAATGGAAGGTGGAGTTTACCCCTGAGAAATGTGAGGTGATGCACTTTGGATGAGCTGTACAGCACAGATAAGATCCTTTGGTCCAATTTGTCCATGCTGACCAGATATCCGAAACCAATCTGGTACAATTTGCCAGCAATTGACCCATATCCCTTTCAGGCCTTGTTATTCACTTATCCATACAGATCCCTTTTAAATGTTGTAATTGTACCAGCCTCTCCCACTTCCTCTGACAGCTCGCTCCTTACCTGTACCATCCTTTGTGTGAAAAGGTTGCCCCCAAATCTTTCCTCTCTCACCTTAAACCTATTCCCTCTAGCTTGGGACATCCCTACACTGACCATTCACCCTATCCATGCCCATTCATGATTTTATAAACCTCCATAAGGTCATTCTTCAGCCTCCAAAGCTCCAGCCTATTCAGCCTCTCCCTCTATTTCAAACCTCCAACCCTGGCAACGTCCTTGTAATTTTTTCTGTACCCTTTCAAGTTTAACAACATCATTCCTCTAGCTGGGAGACCAGAATTGAATGCAGTATTCTGAAAGTTGCCTCACCAATGTCCTGTACAATCACAACATGATCCCCCAACTCCTTTACTCAATGCACTGACCAATAAAGGGAAGTATACCAAATGCCTGCTTCACTATCCTGTCTTGTGGTGACTCCACCTTCAAGGAACAATGAATCTGCACTCCAAGGTCTCTTTGTTCAGCAACACTCCCCAGGACCTTACCACTTAGTGTCTTAGTCCTGCCTGATTTGCCTTTCCGAAAGGCAACACATTTATTTAAATTAAACTCCATCTGTCAGTCCTCAGTCCATTGGCCCATCTGTTTAAGGTCTCATTACCTCCTTCACTGTCCACTCCACCACCAATTATGTTGTCATCTCCAAACTTGCTTGCCATTTCACCTATATTCCCATTCAAATCATTGATATAAATGATGAACAACAGTGGACTCATCACTGATCCTTATTGCACACCGCTGGTCACAGGCCTCCAGACTGAAAAACGTCAACCCACCACAACCCTCTTTCTCCTCACTTCAAGCCAACTCCATGAATGGCCGGACATGAGGAAGCTCAGAGGAACAGAGGGATCTTGGGGTGTTTGTCCACCTGTCCCTGAAGATGGGAGGACAGGTTAATTGGGCATACGGACACTTGGCTTTATCAGATCCTGGATTAGAGTGGTGCTTGAAAAGCACAGCAGTTCAGGCAGCATCGGAGGAGCAGGAAAATCGATGTTTTGGGCAAAAGCTCTTCATCAGGAATCCCGATGAAGGGCTTTTGCCCGAAACGTCGATTTTCCTGCTCCTTGGATGCTGCCTGAACTGCAGTGCTTTTCCAGCACCACTCTAATCCAGAATTTGGTTTCCAGCATCTGCAGTCATTGTTTTTACCTACTTGGCTTTATCAGTTGTGGCGTAGTTTATAAGAGCAGGGGGTTTATGTTGGAGGTGTATCGGATGTCGGTGAGGCAACAGCTGGAGTACTGTGTGCAGTTCTGGTCCCCACACTATAGAAAGGATGTGATTGCATTGGACAGGGTGCAGAGGAGATTCACCAGGATGTTGCCTGAGATGAGGTATTTTGGCGACAGAGAGACAATAGACAATAAGTGCAGGAGTAGGCCATTTGGCCCTTTGAGCCAGCACCACCATTCATTATGATCATGGCTGATCATCCACAATCATTATCCTGCTCCTGCCTTAGCCCCATAACCCTTGATTCCACTATCTTTAAGAGCTCTAGCCATCTCTTTCTTGAAAGTATCCAGAGACTTGGTCAGAGAGGCTGGATAAGCTCAGGTTGTTTTCTTTGGAACAGAGAAGTTAGAGGGGGATCTGATAAAGGTGTGCGAGATTATGGAGGGGCATAGAACACAGAACAACACAGCACAGAACAGACCCTTCAATCCTCGGTGTTGCGCTAACCTGTGAACTAATCTAAGCCTATCCCCTTACACAATCATCATCCATTGTGCTTATCCAAGGATTGATTAAATCTCCCTAATGTGGCTGAGTTACCTACATTGGCAGGTGAGGGCATTCCACACCCTTACCACTCTCTGAGTAAAGAACCTGTCTTTGACATCTGTCTTCAATCTATCACCCCTCAATTTGTAGCTCTGCCCCCTTGTACAAGCTGCCGTCATCATCCTAGGAAAAAAAACTTTCACTGTCCAGCCTATCTAATCTTCTGATCACCTTGTATGACTCTTATCAAATCCCCTCTTAGCCTTCTTATTTCCACTGAGAACAGTCCCAGGTCTCTCAGTTTCTGTCATAAGACCTTCCCTCCAGATCTGGCAACATACTGGTAAATCTCCTCTGCACCTTTTCCAATGCTTCCGGATCCTTCCTGTAATGGGGTGATCAGAACTGAAAACAATATTCCAAGTGTGGTTGCACTAGCATTTTGGAGAGTTGCAGCATGACATTATGGCTCCGGAACTCAATCCCTTTACCAATAAAACCTAACACACCATGTGCCTTCTTAATAGCACTATCAACCTATGTGGCAGCTTTCAGGGATCTATACACATGGATCCCTCTGCACACTACCAAGAATCTTTCCATTAACCCAGTATTCTACTTTCCTGTTATTCTTCCCAAAGTGAATCACCTCACATTTAGCTGCATTGAACTCCATTTGCCACCTCTCAGCCTAATTCTGCAGTTTATTCAAGACCCCCTGCAACCTGCAACATTCTTCCACACTGTCCACTACTCCACTGATTTTAGTGTTATCTGCAAACGTACTAATCCATCGACCTAGGCCTGCGTCCAAGTCATTTCTAAAAATGACAAACAGCAGTGGTCTCAAAAACAGATCCTTGTAGCACACCACTAGTAACTGGATTCCAGGCTGAATATTTTCCAAATATTCTTACAGAATGCCATTTCTATTCCAAATTGCTAAATCACCCTCGATTCTATGCCTCTGCATTTTCTCCAACAGACTACCATATGGAATCTTTTCAAAGGCTTTGCTGAAGTCCATGTACACCACGTCAACTGCCCTACCCTCTTCACATGCTTGGTCACCTTCTCAAAACACTCAATGAGGTTTGTGAGACATGACCTGCCCTTGACAAAACCATTGTTGACTATCTGCAATCAAATTGTTGCTTCCGAGATGGTTATAAAACCTATCTCTTACAATCCTTTCCAAAACATTTCCTACAGCAAATGTATGGCTCACTGGTCTATAATTACCTGGGTCATCTCTACTGCCCTTCTTGAACAAGGGCGCAACATTTGCAATCCTCCAGTCCTCTGGTACTAAACCTGTAGACAATGACGACTCAAAGATCAAAGCCAAAGGCTCCAACACCACCTCCCTAGCTTCCCAGAGAATCCTTGGCTAAATCCCATCTGGCCCAGGGGACTTGTCTACTTTCACTCCTTCTAGAATTGATAACACCTGTTAGTAACTAACCTCGATCCTTTCTAGTCTAATATCCTGTATCTCATTCTTCTCTTCAACAACATTCTCCTTTTCCTGAGTGAAAACAGATGAGAAATATTTGTTTAACACCTCTCCAACCTCCACAGGATCCATACACAACTTCCATCTTTGACTGGCCCTATTCCTCCCCGAGACGTCCTCTTATTTTCTGCATACCGATAGAATGCTTTCGGGTTCTCCTTTATTCCACCTGCTAAAGATTACTCATGTCCTCTCTTTGCTGTTCTTAACTCTCTCTTCAAATCCTTCTGAGCTAATCTGTAAATTTCTATCGCCTCACCTGAACCATCTCGTCTTATCGTCACATTTGCCTCCTTCTTCTACTTAACAAGAAATGCAATTTCTTTGGTAAACCACTGTTCCCTTACCTTATTACTTCCTGCCTGCCTGACAGGGACATACCTATCAAGGACATGCAATATCTATTCCTTAAACCAGCTCCACATTTCGATTGTCCTTCTCTCCTGCATTTTGCTACCCCATTCTATGCATCCTAAATCTTGCCTAATTGACTTATAATTGCCCTTCCCCCTTCTACAAATCTTGTCCTGTGGCATGTACCTATCTCTTTTCACTGCTAAACTAAATGTAACCGAATTATGCTCACTCTCTCCAAAATGCTCACCTACCACCTGGCCTGGTTCATTACCAAGCACCAGATCCAGTGTGGCCTCCCCTCCTGTCTGACCTTCAACATACTGTGTCAGGAAATCCTCTTGCGCACATTAGACAAAAACTGATCCATCTGACATCGTAGAGTTATAGCATTTCCAGTCAATGCTGGAGAAGTTAAAGACCCCATCATCACCACCCTGTTCCTTTCACTCCTATCCAGAATCGTTTTGCTGATTCTCTGCTCAACATCCTTGGAACTCTGAAGAGGCCGATAAAAAAAACTCCCACAGTGTGACCTCTCCTCTCCTGTTTCTAACCCCAACCCATACTACCTCAGGAGACGGGCCCTCGTCAAAAGTTCTTTCAGCCACTGTTATGCTGTCCTTGACTAACAAGGCCACACCTCCCCCTCTTTTACAGCCTTCCCTGTTCTTAATGAAAGAGCTAAACCCTGGAATTTGCAACATACATTCCTGGCCCTGCTCTATCCATGTCTCTGAAATAGCATGGGGCAGCGGGGAAAGGAAGCAGCTGTTCCCCTCAGTTGAAGAGCCACTAACAAGGGAGGCATCATTGTAAAATGAAAGGTAGGAGGCTTTGAGGAAACCCAGAGGTTGTTAGCAGACTGAAATGCACAGCCTGTATATTTGGCAGTACAGCCTCGATGGGCCAAAGGGCTTGTTCTGTATTATATGAGTCTATGTGAGTGGGGACCTTGCAGGAGCTTCCATGAATGTACACCCCCTTGCCCTTGGCAGCAGTGAGAGCTCTGCAGCCTGAAGGATGCTCTCATGGGAGCCTTGGCCAATTACATTCTTTGCTTCTGCAACACTGAATGAGAACTGATGCTTTCTTGCAGGAAGGTATTGCCCGAGGGGATAAAGTTTGCGTCGCTTGGATACCTTCTGAGGAAGGTGGCAACTGGTCTCCATCAAGTTGTTACCTCGCGGCCACGAATGCGACTCACACGGAGTGCAGATGCAGTGTCCTCTCCAGCTTTGCAGTGCTCCTGGCTCAATATGAGATCACGGTAGGAACTGAACTCCCATTGCTTCTTAACCACATGCCGGTCACTGAGCCGTGTCCGTGTCCAGTTACTGTCAATAGCACAGGGCAGAGGCGGCAGGGAGACTGATTTATTGTGGAACCATCACAACTGCAGATACCGCCATGCAATTCTTTTATTGCGTAGTTTGATGCCACACTATTAGACAAACTGTCTGAGGAGAAGACAATGTTAAGAATTGTCTTCAAGTTGAGTCTTATACACAGAAATCGTCGAAAACAGGAGCAAGAGTAGGCCATTCGGTCCTTCGAGCCTGCTGTGCCATTCAATGTGGTCGTTGCTGACCATCCACATCAGTCCCCTGTTCCCGCGTTTCCCCTTTGATCCCTTTAGCCCAAAGAACTATATCTCACTCCTTCTTGAAAACATTCAATGTTTCGGCCTCAATCGCTTTCTATTGCAGTGAATTCCACAGGTTCACCAGTGTCTGGGTGAAGATATTTCTCCTCATCTCAGTCATACATAGCTTTCCCTGTATCCTTAGACTGTGATCCTTGGTTCTGTTTTTTTTATTGGATTAGATTCCCACAGTTACTGGGAACATCATACCAGTATCTGACTTACAGTTACATTGCATGACAATGAATCCATCTTCTTCTGTGTTCATGTATTCAAAGTTTGTGCGAAGATTTGTAGCTCGGGTGCTCGTTGTTGTGGTTCTGTTCGCCGAGCTGGAAGTTTTTGTTGCAAACGTTTCGTCCCCTGGCTAGGCGACATCATCAGTGCTTGGCTTGAACACTTATGGGCGAGAGACGCTGAGACAAGCCAGGAAATGGGAATCCTGCGCTAACCGACTAAGCGCCACATACGAACAACTCCGGTTCCTGCATGAATGCCAAAAGAACCGAATCCTTCCACAATGTGTCAGATACAGACCGCCAGTCAACAACCCACAAGCCAGGGAAACAGCCAAGCAGAATGGATTCAGGATGATCCAGGTAATGATCACAGACGCGCACAACCGACTTCACAGATACAGACATGAAATTGCGCGCCAAAAGTCGTTAATTTCAAAAACCACGAATCAGGAATGGACCCGAACCATAGAACAGGCTGTCACCATAGGACAGAACAGGACTACACACCGCAAAAAAACGGCACTAAAAGAAAAAATGGCCAAACTAACACACAACAAAGAGAACACTACAACACACACCTGGGTTAAAAACCTCTCCCACAGACAGCTCACAGACACCGAAAGAACAATACTGGCCAAGGGGCTCAACTACAACCACAGGGACGCCAAGACAGCAGACTTCCTAGCAGCACTAGAATGCACACTCAGGAACAATGGACTGACAGAAGAGACACAACAAACAGTGAGACAAACTGTCGTACCTATGATAATAAGGAAAAGACAAACACATCACCTCAACACCAAGGAGAGGGAAGCACTGAAATCACTAAGAAACGATAAGAACATAATCATACTACCAGCAGATAAAGGCAGAATGACGGTCATCCTAGATAAATCTGATTACATCCAAAAAGCACAACAACTACTTGCAGATACCAACACCTACCAAAAGAGGGAGTTTGACCCCACCCCACAGCTCACCAATAGGATAAATAACACACTAAGGAATCTACAAAAAAACGGACAGATAACCAGAGCTGACCTACAAAGAATGAAACCGGAAAGCAACAACACCCCCAGATTCTATGGATTACCTAAAGTGCACAAACCAGACATCCCACTCAGACCCATAGTATCACTGCCAGGGACACCATCATACAAACTGGCCAAAGAAAAAGACTTCGCAGGAGGCTCCCAAGCACTGTTGATGTCGCTAGCCAGGGGACGAAACGTTCATGTATATATAATCTCTAATGTTTTGGTCTGATGTAGTATAGTGTAGTCTGCTGTTCTCCTACATTGTTCTAACTCCACCCACAATGTGCTATTTATGCACAATAATGTGCAGTTCAGACATCACTGCAAGGTTGCTCCAGGGTCCTGTAACCTTAACAGAAGTGATGGCCAGGAACTTCTGATATTATTGGAGGTTTCACCTGCTTATTGAAAAAGCAGCAAGGCTCCCAAGGTGACTCTCTCGAGCCATATTTCTGCATCTTCCTGTGATTGGGGAACTTGGAAGTGGTGTGCCTTCATGGGAAATCAATTCCTTGTATAAATCTCGCCCATCTCCTGTTGGATAGTTGGTGCAATTTGTATTCAATAAATAACTCAGCAATATAGCTAGACTGGAAGGAGCACTTGTTAGCATAATGGTAGTATCCATACCTTTGATTCAGGAGGCCTGAGTTCATGTTCCACATGCTCTTGAGGTGTGTAATAACTCCTCAATGCAGGTAGGTTAGAATGTACTTGAAGTTAGTCTCAGAGATAATAACAATTTGCTGTAAAAACCTATCTGGAAGCTACTGTCCTGACCCAGTCTGTCTAACATGTGACTCCAGACCCACAGCAATGTGGTTGAATATAAACTGTCCTCTGGAAAGGCAGGGCAAGCCACTCAGTTCATGGGGAACTGTGGTGTCAAATGCTCATGTTGCCCAAACTCCATCAAAACGTTTTTGGGGAAAGGAGGCTGATTTACAGTATCCTTTGGTAAAGAAGGGGATTACATTTCAAATCCCCTGTCTCTAATTTTAATGTCATAGTCCCCTTGTTGCAGATACCACCCAAGGAGGAATTCTTTCAATATACATCCTGTCAAATCCTTTAACCATCTGAAGCACTCCATTTGGTCTATCCTGTCAAGGAAATGCGTTTTGGAAGATCTAATGCAGGAGGGATGTATACAGTAAACACCAAAACCCTCAAGAGCATTAATTTGCAGAGGGAGTCTGGTCCCTGAAAGTGGCAACACAAGTAGCTAGGGTTGTCAGGAAGCCATACGGCTTGCTTGCCTTCATTAGTCTGGGCACGGAGTATAAACATTGGCAAATCATGTTGCTGCTGTACGAAACATTAGTTAGGCCACATTTGGAACATTGTGGACAGTTCTGGTTGTCACACTAACAGAAGGGTGTGGAGGCTTTGGAGAGGGTACAGAAAAGGTTTACCAGGATGTTGTTTGGTTGGGACGGTATTAGCTAGGAGGAGAAATTGGGCAAACTTGGTTTGTTTTCATTTGAAGGATGAGGGGTAACCTGCAAAATTGTGGGAGGCACAGATAGACTGGAGAGGGTATTTTTCCCAGGATAGAAATATTCAATTAGGGGGACATTGGGTGAAGGCAAGAGGGGAAAGTTTAAAGGAGATGTGAGAGGTAATGCTTTTACACAGTGGATGGTAAGTCCCTGAAATGTGCTGCCAGAGGAGGTGATGGAAGCAGGTACAATAGCAATGTTTAAGGGGCATCTTCACAGATATGAACAGGCAGGGAACAGAGGAATACAGACCATGTAGAGACACAAGTTTAGAAAGGCATCATATGTCAGCTCAGAGTTGATGGGCCAAAGGACCTGTTCCTGTGCTATACTGCTCTTCTTCTTTGGAATACAATATCACAGGGTTACAAATTCAGAAAATGTCCCACAACCAAGTTTGCCTTCAGCCATGTGGGATGATGCAACCCGATATCTTGTATTTAACTTGTCTTCAATTGCATCCATTGTTTCTCAGGACCAGTTGCACCTCTCCATTCTCAGCTGGATCACCTATTTTGGATTGTCTCTATCCTTGCTGTGCCTGCTGGTGTCAATTGTGACCTTCTTCTGCTGCCAGGCCATTCAATACATCAATACCACCATCAAGGCACACTTGTGTCTGAGTCTGTTCCTGGCAGAACTGCTATTCCTGGTAGCAAGCTCCATCGACACACGCACGGTAAGGCTGCTTTGACCCCCTACACCCTGATGACGCTGTCTTATCAATGGTCATTCCTAAAATCTGGATTCACTTCCATACTGCCGAATTCCATGACATTAACCTTCATTCTCAAAACTCAAGGGCACAATCTTAATGTAAGGGGTCACCCATTTAAGACAGAGATGAGGAGGAATTACATCACTCAGAGGGTAGAGATTCAGTGGAGTTCTTTACCACAGAGAGTTGTCGAGGCTGGGTCAGTAAATATATTGAAGGCTGAGACAGACAGATTGAGGGAATCAAGGGTTAGAGGGAAAAAGCAGGGAAAACCCAACCTCAACTACCCCAATATTGATTGAGATAATCAATCTGTCTGTCTCAGCTTTCAATATATTTAGAGGTCCAACCTCAAAGGCCTCTGCAGCAAAGGATTCTACAGCTTCCCTCTCCTCTGAGAGTAAAGAAATCCTCTTTAACTCTTCAGTGAGTGACTCCCCCACCCCCAACTCTGAGATGATGCCCTCTGGTCTTAGACTCTCCCACAGAAGGAAACAAGCTTTCCACATCTACACTGTCAAGTCCTCTCAAGAATCTTTATGGCCCGTTGCTCAGTTTCCCTTCACAAGGTGATGATGAGACTCCACCTTGAACCCTTGAAGTCCATGTGGTGGAGGTACACCCACAGTGCTATTAGAGAGGGAATTCCAGGATTATAAATATATCTGGACAGATTGGGAAGGACCAGGGGTCTCTGTCATGACACTTGGTCCTGGCTTCCCCTCACTTGAGAAAGCCCGAGACGAATTTTCCAGATTATTTCCCTGTAATCCTGCCAAGGCAGATGGCGGAATTTGAATTCAATTAAAACAAAATCTGGAATGAAAAATCTAAGGATGACCCTAAATCCATTGTTGATGGTCGTAAAAACCCACTGGCGCTATGACACTATGGTCACTTTTGGGAAGGGAAATCTGCCGTCCTTACCTGGTCTGGCCTACATGTGACTCCAGACCCACAGCAATGTGGTTACTGCCCAATTAGAGATGGACAATGAATGCTGCTTAGCCAGTGATGTCCTCATCCCATGAATAAAGAAAAAGGAAGTTCCATTGGGAATGTAGTGAGAGATGTGAAGTGTCCAATTAAGATGTTTGAGTCAGCATGCATGTGAAACTAGGGTGGTGGACCAGCACATGTTTGACCCCTCAATTCTAGATGTTATCATGTTTTGCACTTAATTACACACTACTTTCTGAAGGAAAGCACTGAGACATATGAAATGCATGATTATGGTTGCCCAAGTCCATCTTCATATCATCCCTCCAGTGTGGAAACAGACCATTCAGCCCAGCAAGTCCACACTGACTCTCCCCAGAGCATCCCACCCAGACTCAACCCCCACAATCTCCAAATCCCTGCATTTCCCATGGCTAATCCACTTAACCTACACATCCCTGGACACATGGTCAATTCAGCACGGCCAATCCACCTCACCAGCATATCTTGTGTCTGTGGGAGGAAACCTGAGCACCCAAAGGAAACCCACGCAGACACATGGAGAATGTGCAAACTCTACACAGACAGTCGCCCAAGGCTCACAGCACCCGGTCCCTGGTGCTGTGAGGCAGCAGTGCTAACCACTGAGCCACCCTTTGATTATCTGACAATGTGGTGGGTGGATTTAAGACGCTTCACAGGTTTAATCCTTTCAGACCCTTTCATGACAATTTCCTCTTAAGCACTTTAATTGAGCCGCTGTACTGTAGACCCTAACCACCCGCTGTTCCGTAACCACGTTTTATTTCAGGCACCCAGTGTAGAGTGGCACACCAGCTGTATTTGTCTGTCGGCTGTAATTCCCATCATACCCGTCGGTGGTAATGTGGGCATCACAGGATGGCAAGAGTCAAAGGGACGAGCTCATTGCACCTGATCAATCGAACTGAGTTAACGTTGCTTCTCTGTAGGTTTTATGTGCCACCGTTGCCGGCGGATTACACTATTTGTTCTTGGCTGCCTTCTTTTGGATGTGTCTGGAAGCTGTCCAGCTCTGCCTCATGGTGCTCAATCTCAAAGTGGTGAACTTCTCCCGTACCCGTGTCATTCCCCGGAGACTGATGTACCCCATCGGCTACGGGTGCCCGGCAGTCATCGTGATCGTGACTGCCGCGGTCAATGCCAAAGGCTATGGGACCGACCGAATGTGAGTACAGAGATTATTCTGTGCCTGAGCTGAGTGAATATGCATTGATGTGGAGGTGCTGGTGTTGGACTGGGGTGGACACAACCGAAAGATGCACCACACCAGATTTTACTCCAATGGGTCAGTTGATGTCACAAGCTTTCAGAGCAGTGCTTCTTCTTCAGGTGAATTGACCTTCATCTGACGAAGGAACAGCGCTCTGAAAGCTTGTGATTTCAAATAAACGCATTGGACTATAACCTGGTGCGGTGTGTCTTTTGACAATGTGCATTGAAGTTAAGGCACTGTGGAGGGAGGGTTTAATCATTGCACAGGTCAAGGATCAGTTTCGATGCATAGACTGATTTTGATTTGAGTTATTAATATCACATGTACCCAGATACAGTGAAAAGTTTTGTTTTGCGTGCAGTACAGGCAGATCATACCATACAAAGTGCATTAGAGTCAGAGAACAGAGCGAGGAATACAATGTTATGGCTGCAGAGATGGGGCGCAGAGAGCGAGATCAACATTATATTTGACAAGTCCATTCAGAAGTTGAATAACAGCCGGGAATTGCCCACATTACCATCGATGGGTATGTCAGGGAATTCTCCTGTGAATTGAAACCACACCTCACCTCAAAACGGAACTTTCCAGACTGATGCCGACCAAATGCATTTTTCCCAAAACCAATCTTAAAGGGTGTTCTCACCTTCTTGTGTGTCTCACTCACAGCCAAAGGAATGGAGAGTGGTGCATGTAAGGAAGGGGCTGCCAGAGAGTAGGTCTTTGGATGGGAACAGTTTAGAGGGATTTGGACCAAATGAGGGCAATTGGAACTAGCTGAGAGGACACCATGGTCAGCATCGGCCAGTTGGGCCGAAGGGCCGGTTTCCATGCTCTATGACTCTATGACACTTTGATTGTCTCAAACCCTCAAGATGGTCAGCCACCAACAAGGTGTTGGAATCAACATCCGACATAATTGATGAGAAGGAACCTTACAGGTTGCTCAGAGTTCTTCCCTTTATCAGATATATTAGATTTTGAATTAGCTTTATTGTCACATGTACTCAAATTAGCACAATGAAAAGTTTATATGTTGCCACTTACTGCGCCATCTTCGGTACAGAGGTACCAAGGCGCAGCTTCTTCAGTCACAAGATCTTAGAAAATAGAGAAATAAAAAATGCAGTATTGCAGAATCAAAGTTCAGAACAATGGTCTTCAATCCAGTCTGTACCGGGTCTAGCCTCCAGTCTGCACCGAGCATAGCCTCCAGTCTGCATCATGCCTAGCCTGGCTGCAGAACACACAGTCATAGCCTCCAGTCTGCACCGGGTTGAGCCTCCAGTCCACACCGGGCCCTGGCGTTAGACCACACCAGGCCTACCCTTTAGTCTGCACCGAGCCCTGGCTCCAGCCTGCACTGAGCCTAGCCTTCAGTCTGCACTTGGCCCTGGCTCCAGACCACACCTGACTTAGCCTATAGTCTGCACCAGGCCCTGCCTCCAGACCACACTGAGCCTAGCCTCTAGTCTGCACCAGGCCCTGCCTCCAGACCACACCGAGCCTAGCCTCCAGTCTGCGCAGGGCCCTGGCTCCAAATTGCACCAGGCTTCACCTCAGAGTTCACAAGGCTGGGAAATCATCTGGAATCACCTTAAGACCGGAGATCAGCCTGAGACCACGCCAGGCCGAGAGACTGCCACCTACCGCCGGGATGCTGTCACAGCAGGCGGAGATGCTGCTTTGCCAGACTGAGAGGATGACTCATCATGTCAGCACTGAGGGCAAGAGTTGTCAGAGGCCAGGAGAGAAAAAGAGAACACAAAGAGAGAAAAAAATGAAGAAAAGGAACAAGAATGGATCCAGTGGTTCAGGGTGAGAGGGGACAGATATAAAAGAGACCTAAGGGGCAAGTTTGTCTCACAGAGGGTGGTACGTGTATGGAATGAGCTGCCAGAGGAAATGGTGGAGGCATTTGGATGGGTATATGAATAGGGAAGGGTTTGGAGGGATATGGACCGGGTGCTGGCAGGTGGGACTAGATTGGGTTGGGATATCTGGTCGGCATGGACAGGTTGGACAGAAAGGTCTGTTTCTATGCCGTATATCTCTGTGACTCTGTGATCCCAAACACCTTCTGAACCACTTTTCCCACCTGTCCCGATAAAGTAAGGGACTGGTGGACATGCTTACCAAGGTCCCAATGACCTTCTGTGTTTCCCAGAGTCATAACATTCATCATGTATTCCCTTGCCCTGTTTGTCCTGCCCAAATGCATCACCTACTATGATTCAGATTGAATTCCATTTGCCATTGATCAATCCATCCCATCAGCCCATCTGCATCCTTCTGTAATCTAAGGCTTAGCCTCCTCACCAGATCAATTTTTGTCTCGTTCACAGACTTACTGATCGGTGCTCCAACATTCAAGTCTAAATCACTTGTAAATATACACATACTTTGTAAGCTTGGATGTAGGAATTTCCAGTGGGAAAGATCGACAGATCCAAGATGATTTTAACAAATGTTTAACAGGTGGCACGATGGCTCAAAGATTAGCATTGCTGCCTCACAGCGCCAGGGACCAGCATTCAATTACAGCCTCGGGTGACTGTCTGTATGGAGTTTATGCATTCTCCCTGTGTCTGGGTTTCCTCCCATAGTCCAAAGATGTGCAGGTTTAGATTGGCCATGCTAAATTACCTATAGTATCCAGTGATGTGCAGGCTAGGTGGATTGGTCACGCAAAATTGCCCATAGTGTGCAGTTTAGGAGGATTAGCCTTGGGAAATGCAAGAGGATAGTGTAAAGCGGTAGGCCTGGGTGAGATGGCTTTCAGAGAGCCATTGTAATACTGGATTAAACCTGTTCCTTTAATTCCAGCTGTTGGTTAAATCTGGAGAGAGGCTTTATATGGAGTTTCCTGGGACCTCTGTGCTTCATCCTTTTGGTAAGGGCTCAGCTGATGGAAGTTGCGGAGATAAAGCTGATTGTCAAATCCTTAAAGAGTGCTTCCCTCATCTTATTGTCTCTATCATTTGGTCAAGTATTGGCAGGTTTGTTAAAAGCAAAAATCATAGAAATTCATTTTTTTAGGCTACCTTTTGCAAGGTTTGCTGATCAGTAAGAAAGGACATATCGATGGAAGGTGTCCATTCGGCCCATGTTGCCAGTCTAGGCCAACATATAGCCCTCCAGCAGAATCCCATTTGTGAACAGAATCTAAGCCAGTAGGTAACATTGAAACTAAGACTGGTAGACATTTCCTTTGTGGGGAGTGTTTATTGACTTGCTCAGTCTTACCTCTCTCATGCTGCAACCAAGGCTTGCTCAAGTAAATAACAGCCTCCATTTTGTTCTCTTAATCTGAAATAAAGATGTTAACTGACCTCAACAAAAGTGATCAAACACCACCGACCTGTGCTTGGTCTACCATCTTGCAGATTATGACAGTTCAAGTACCATTTCAAGTATTGAAATGTAGAAAGGTCCATGTTCCTACCTTCTGTTTTGGATGAGGTATCTCTCCTCAGAACCCTACTGAACTGTCTGCCTCTTATTCTAAATCTACTCTGCCCTGGTTATGAACCTCTCAATTCAGAGGATAGGCAACCTCCTTTCTGTTATACTGGACAGTCGTAATTTTAATACACTCAGTTAGATCTCCCCTCAGCTTCCTCTGTTCCAAATCAAACAGCCAATCCAGAAGTTCCTCTTAACTAAAATTCTCCACCTTTGCAACATCCTTGCCAGTCTCCTCTGTACCCACTCTAATTCTTTGACAATTTATATTCATGCTTCTTGCCCAAGTTATGTTTAGAAAGTGTTTGCGCTGTGGTATATTCTGTTCCCTCCATCCCAGGAATTTTCAGGCATCCCTGGTTCGATGTTGCTTCCTCGGGGAGCCGCGGGGAATGCTGCTAACAGAATGACTCCCTGTCCAGTGAACTGACAATACAGGATAGGATTGGGTGAACGAGGATCTGTGTTCCGTTGGTTTCTCATCCTTTCAGAATGACAGTTGTGCCAACTATCTTCCCAAAGCTAACATTTAAAAGCCTTGGCAATAATGTGGCATTGAGCCTTGTTAAGTCTGGTCACATTTACTCCTGGGAGCTGCACTGGGCGACCCTCGACCTCCAGTTTCATCCCCCGTGTCCTTTCCCATTTGAATCAATTGTTTCTTCCTCTTGAGCTGCCCACTACACGTTCCCAAGGATTAACCTTCAATTCTCGGCGAGGTTGTTGTTTTATATGTTATATCTCAGATCTAAGCAGAAGTGATATTCTTCTGGACGTATGAAAGATCTTCTGTTGCAATTATCTCCTCCTGTACCCTTGCTTCCAGCTCAGACCTCCAAATCGTTTTGCACCTTTGCTTATTTTTCTCCAAGTCCACACCCAGGCTTGACCAATCTAGTCCACTGAGCATCAATTTGTGATCCAACTCACATAATTGAGCACAGAACAATCAAACACTTCAGTTGGCATCTCACAGATAATGCAGCCAGTGTGCAAAGTCATGGATTTGGACTCACCCATGGCTTTGTGCACGAGGAAAGATGGATGGAGTCACATGAAATATAACGAAACAGAAGTACCATCTTAAGATAAATGAGTCCCACAAAAATCTTTGATATGTAGTTTGGCTTCTTTAAAATATGGAACCATCCAGAAAATAAATTCCCACAGTTCAATGGATTGAACTATGACACTCCCCTCTATCCAGCTCCTCGCCTTCAGCATTGCTTAAGAACATTACATTCTCCTGTAAGGTTGCTGGCAAGGCCAGTATTTAATTGCCTAATTGCCTTTGAAACTGAATGGCTTGGTCTACCATTGAAGACGGGCACTTAAGAGTCAACCACTTTGCTGTGGGGCTAAAGTCACGTGTTAGCCAGACCAGGTAAGGATGGCAGATTTCCTTCCCTAAAGTGGCTTAAGCAAACCAGATGAGTTTTACAACCATCAGCGATCATTGTCATGGTGATATTACTGGGAGTACCTTCATATTTTAGATGCATCAATTACATTTTAATTCCAATAGCTACTGTACCCACGCCCTCAGAGGATTTGCTTGGAATTCTGCTTCATTAGTTCAGTCTCATTATACTATTTCCACTTCTCTCCACTATCATCTCTCTGTATGTCATAGAGTCATAGAGATGTACAGCATGGAAACAGACCCTTCGGTCCAACCTGTCCATGTCGACCATATATCCCACCTGCCAGCACCCGGCCCATATCCCTCCAAACCCTTTCTATTCACATACCCATCCAAATGCCTTTTAAATGTTGCAATTGTACCAGCTTCCACCACTTCCTCTGGCAGCTCATTCCATACACGTACCACCCTCTGCGTGAAAAAGTTGCCCCTTAGGTCTCTTTTATATTTTTCCCCTTTCACCCTAAACCTATGCCCTCTAGTTCTAGACTCCCCCACCCCAGGGAAAAGACTTTGTCTATTTATCCTATCCATGCCCCTCATAATTATGTAAACCTCCATAATGTCACCCCTCAGTCTCCGACCCTCCAGGGAAAACAGCCCAGCCTGTTCAACCTCTTCCTCCAGTTCAAATCCTCAACGCTGGCAACACCCTTGAAAATCTTTTCTGAACCCTTTCAAGTTTCATAACATCTTTCCAATAGGAAGGAGACCAGAAATGCACGCAATATTCCAACAGTGGCCTAAGCAATGTCCTGTACAGCCGCAACATGAGCTCCCAGCTCCTGTACTCTGACCGATAAAAGAAAGCATACCAAACGCCTTCTTCACTATCCTATCTATCTGCGACTCTACTTTCAAGGAGCTATGAACCTGCACTCCAAGGTCCCTTTGTTCAGCAACACTTCCTAGCACCTTACCATTGTATGTATACGTCTCGTGTTCATCCTTGTAGCACAGTGGTTATCATATGTAACTGATCACCTGGACAAATGATTTGGATTCATGAGGCAGAATTTACCCAAGGGGTAAAGGGCAGCATGGTGGCTCAGTGGTTAGTGAGCACCAATGATCCCTATTCGATTCCAGCCTCGGGTGACTGTCTGTGTGGAGTTTGCACATTTTGCCCATGTCTGCGTGGGTTCCGTCTGGGTGCTCCAGTTTCCTCCCACAGTCCACAGGTATGCAGGTTAGGTGAATTGGCAATGCTGAATTGCCCATTTGTTAGGTAAATTGCCCTGTATCCAGGGAGGTGTATGTTAGATGGATCAGCCATGTGCAGTGACAGATGGGATTCCCTTCAGATTTTTGGTACTGCCTTGGTGGACAGAATGGCCTCTTTTCACATTGTAGGAATTCTATCATTGTAAGGAGCTTCAATGTCAAACCAAATAATGGTCCTGAGCCTCTGCTTTTCTGGGAGGTAAACATTTTGGGGTGGGGGTTGCGGTGGGTGGGTAGGGGGGGCTGCCTTCGCTTTCTCCAATAAGGCTGGACTGGTTTCTGAAGAACCTGGGCATTCCCACGGGTTGAAGAGGGCGCTGCTGAGTCATGCTGGGAAACCCTTGACATGGAGGTGTCAGTTGCCAACTAAGAAGTGCCAAAGGGGCAGTACCAGGGAGTGGAGTGGAAGCTCTGTCAGTGTTTGGGTCTCAGACTCAGAACATGCTACTGCTGCTGGGGCTTGCTCATTGGGAACAGGAGTTTGTGATCTGGATACCTCCCCCTGCCCTTGCCATCTTGGCTCTGTGGAGCTGGCACTCTCCCTAAGTTAGCAAGGTTTCAGGATACTGGAAGCGTAAACTCATTATGAATGAGTGTCTTAATTATTGCAGTTGTCCCTTCAGGGATAGCCATTCTACATGCCTTTGACAGAAAAATAGAATCCCTGCAGTGCAAAAGCAGGCCATTCAGCCAAGCGAGTCCACACCAACAGTCCAAAGAGCATCCCACCCAGACCGTCTACCCTATCGCTGTAATCCTGCATTTCCCATGGCTTATCCACTTCACCTGAACATCTTTGAACTGTGGGAGGAAACCCATGCAGACACGGGAGAATGTGCAAACTCCACACTGATAGCCATTTGAGGTTGGAATCGAACCTGGGGCTGTGAGGCAGCAGTGCTAACCACTATGACATAGATCATAGAACATTACAGCACAGTACAGGCCCTTCAGCTCTCGATATTGCGCCGACCTGAGGAACCAATCTGAAGCATATCTATCCGACATTTTCATCCATATGTTTACACAATGATCATTAAATGTCCTTAAAGCTGGCGAGTCTACTACTGTTGCAGTCAGTGCATTCCATGCCCCTACTACTGTCTGAGTAAAGAAATTACTTCTGACTTCTGTATTTATCACCCCTCAATTTTAAACTTTGTCCCCTCGTGCGAGCCATTACCATCTGAGGAAAAAGGCTCTCGCTGTCCACCCTACCTAACCCTCTGATTATCTTATATGTCTCAATAAGTCACCTGTCAACCTCTCTAACGAAAACAGCCTCAAGTCCCTCTGCCTTTCCTCATAAGACCTGATCCCAATACCAGGCAATATCCTAGCAAATTGCCTCTGAACCCTGCCCAAAGGTTCCACATCCTTCCCATAATGTGGTGACCTGAACTGCACGCAACACTCCAAGTGCGGCTGCACTGGAGTTTCGTACAGCTGCAGCATGACCTTGTGGCTCTGAAACACAATACCTCTACCAATAAAGGCTACCACACCGTATGCCTCCTTAACAATCCTATCAGCCTGGCTGGCAACTTTCAGGGATTTATGTACATGGACACCAAGATCTCTCTGCTCACCCACACTACCAAGAATCTTACCATTTGCTCTGTACTCTTTATTCCTGTTCCTCCTTCCAAAGTGAATCACTTAACACTTTCCTACATTAAACTCCATTGCCACCTCTCATGTCTCGCTCTGCAGTTTATCTATGTCCCTCTGTAACCTGCAACATCTTTCGGCACTATCCACAACTCCACCGACCTTAGTGTCATCCACAAATTTACCGACCTATGCTTCAACGCCCTCATCCAGGTTGTTTATAAAAATGGCAAACAGCAGTGTCCCCAAAACAGATCTTTGTGGTACACCACTAGTATCCTATTATAGTTAATCCAACACAAATTCCAACTGCTCTTCTAGACCTTTATCCCCCTGCATCCAAGCTCATCAACAGACAGCCATAAAAGTTGACACCTGGGGAACATAAATTCAGTTGAATAAATCTGGAATAAAAATGGCCTATGTATAGCATGGATATGAGGAAAACAGACTGCTGTTAAAAAAGCAAGCAATTATTTTACTGATGTCTTTTAGAGAAGGAAATCTGCGGATCTTACCTGGTCTGGCTTCCATGTGTAGGAAAGCAGGACTCTGCAAATGCTGAAGATCTGAGATCAAAACAGAAATTGCGGGAGAAATGCAGCAGGTCCGGCAGTGTCTGTCGAGAGACAGAGAAGCCGAGTTAGCATTTTGAGTCCAGAGGCCCTTCTTCAGAACTGAAGTAGAGCAGTGATTCTGAAGATGAACCATACCGGACTTGAGACTGTAACTCTGTTTCTCTCTCCACAGATGCTGCTGGACCTGCTGAGTTTCTCCAGTGTATCTCTGTTTTTGTTGTGCCATTTGACTTTGAAAAGGCCCAGTAAACCACTTTAGATGGCTGTGATGAATCGTGACCTTCTCAAGGGTATTCAGGAATGGGAAATATGATGTAGGCCTCGTCAGTGACGCTCACATCCTGTGAATGAGTAAAACAAAAATTGAGGACTCAGACTGAGTCCCACACCAATCAAATCTTTTCTTCCACATTGTCTGCAGCGTATGACGTGTTGATACGTGAATTTTATCACCATGCCTCTGAGAAAGGATTATCAGGGTGAACTGAACAATCCTATTTTGCAGGTGAATTTCATTCTGTTGTCAATATCACTCTGGATCCTGAAAGAGAAGATTTCCAGTCTGAATGCGGATGTTTCAACTATTAAGGAATCCAGGTAGGTGTTAACACCCCACGGGAAAATGGACAAAGCATTATTTACCCATCCCAGGATTGAGTGTTCCTTGAGACCATGTTCATTCTCAGCACAGATCAGCAATTGTCCAACATGGTCTGTCCATGATAGAGCATGACGTAGTCCGTGACATTCTGGGCTCAACGGTTCGCACTGATGCCTCACAGCTCTTGGGACCTAGGTTCGATTCCATCCTTGGGCGACTGCATAGAGTCTGCACATTCTTCCTGGGTCTGTGTGGGTTTCCTCCTACAGTCCAGGGATGGTGCAGGCTAGATGGATGAGCCATGGTAAATGCAGGGGTTACAGCGATAGGGTGGGGGATGAGTCTGGGTAGGATGTTCTTTGGAAGGTGTCGGAGAAATTAAGCACAATGTATCAGTGACCACAAATGAGGATTGCGGTGAAATTGACAAGCAGTTTAATTTAACAAAGCAATATCGTGGAAGAGAAATTGACCAGGCTGATTCTCTGCACAGATGGCCAGAACGCTCTTCCCAGAACAGACGGTGCAGGCATGCTTTTGAGGGTTACAATACAAAGATGGTAATTGTAAAGCAGTTACAATACAATTGTGAAAATTGTAAAGTGATTTAAACAAGAATAAACTCAATGGAAGTTAACCAAGTGTCCAGCCGCAGCAATTCATTTGTAATTGACACAGGAGATTCCAGCCATCTCCGTGAGTGGGTGAGAATGTCTTCCAGAGGATTCATTGTACTTCCCGTTTGCGTGAATATGTGTAAATGTCCCTTCTCCTGGCGTTCAGGTGTGTCCATTGTGTTCCTCCTGGGAGCGAAGTCTTCTGAGGTCTCTCGGTCTGCCTCTTTGTTTATGTGGTATCAGTTTCAGTGGGAAATGAGCCTGCCCTAAGGTTGTTGGGACAGCAGTGCTAATCTGGGCTAGGAAGTGATTGTGAAAGCTGTTTAGGAAGTGTATTCTCTAGTCTTGGAGTAGCTTGGCCATGTCTGGTTTCTATGTTCGCCAGTTTGGCCAAGGCTGGGGCATTCTGGGTAGTTTCTGTATGTGTTGGCAGGCTTGATTTCTGTGTTTCATAGGCCAGCTTCTGTGTTTTTAAGTTGCCATGCTGTGGGTGAGCAAGATTTTGATTAGATTAGATTCCCTACAGTGTGGAAACAGGCCCTTCAGCCTAACAAGTTTACACAGGCCCTCCGAAGAGTAACCCACCCAGACCCATTTCCCTCTGACTAATGCACCTAACGCTGTGGGCAATTTAGAATGGCCAATTCACCAGACCTGCACATCTTTGGATCTTTTGGCAGATATTTTTCCCATAGAAGGTCAGTGTGGACCTAATTAGCTGAATGGCCTGCTTTAATGCTGTAGGGACTCGATGAAGTTTCAGGGAGATGGAGTAGAAATTCCTCCCCATTCCTCTTGAAACTGGGGAAAGAATTTAATCAGGTGGAAAAGGGGCAAGTGGAGGGTTTCACCTCAGAATCTTTGTCCAGTAATCCATGACAATAATTAGATATCAAGCGCTAGTAGGACCGAAAGAAGCACAAACAGAGAATGCTGGAGAAACTCTGCAGGTCTGGTAAAATCTGTTGAGAGAGAGAAAGAGGATTAATGTGTCATGTCTGATATGAGTTTTCTTCAGAAGTGTGCTGGTTAAGTTTCTAATCCTGACTAAATTCTTTAGATAAACGAGGTCACATCTCACCACAGAAGCTGAAAAGCACAAACACAGTTCATTATATATTTTGATTTCTGCACACCTTCTTCAGATTTCTCCAGCAGTTTCTGTTTTCATTTCAGATCTCCAGCAATTTATTTTTCTATGAGTGGGATCATCTTGTCAGGATTGCCTGTCATAGTCAAATTGTCTGTCCAAGTTGGGGGAATAAGATTATTTCAGCATGACCTTGGAGATTGATTGTTATTACTAAAATCATGCTCATCTGCAAATCAGCATTTTCAGGATGGAATGGAAAAATTTCTTTTAACATCTAGAAGGATTAAAGAGAAACTCTAACCCAAAATCTACTCCTGTCTCTTCACAGGGTACTCACGTTCAAAGCAATGGCCCAGTTTATTCTGCTCGGCTGTTTCTGGGTCTTCGGCTTGTTTCAGTTGAAGGAGGGGACCATTGTTATGTCCTACCTGTTCACCATATTGAATGTTCTTCAGGGCGTATTCATTTTCTGCGTTTACTGCTTGCTAAACAAACAGGTAGACAACTTCGAATTTTCTTACATGATTTGCTCTAAATAGATAGTTGCAGATAGATTTCCAGTTATTCCTGGTTAGATTTATGTGGCAATGTACATAGATGTTTTTGGTGGAAATGTATGTATATGTGTCTGTATATGGTTGCAGTTGTGGATTAATGTGAATGTGTGTGTGTACATGTGTTGTGCGTGTTTGTATTTACAAGTGTGTGTATGTTTGTGTGTGTGCATTGTTACACATATATGGTCTATGTGTGGTGCATATTGATGTGTTTGTGTCTGTGTGTATATGAGTGTGTGTGCATTTGTGTGTGAGTGACAGTGTGTATGTATTTGTAAGTGTGGAGGGTTTGCATTTCTATGTGTATATGAGCATAGGTGTGTGTGTGTGCATGTGAGTGTGTGGGTGTGTGTTCCTGTATATATCTGAGAGTGGGGGTGTGTGTGTGCGAGTGTGTGAGTGAGTGTGTGTTTGTGGGTGTGTGTGTATGTGCATATGAGTATGTGAGAGTGTATGTTAATGTTTGTGTGTGTTTGTGTCGATGTAAGTGCGAGTGTGAGCATGTCTGTGCATGTGAATGCGTGCATGTTAATGGCTGAGTATGACTAAGCATAACTTCTATGGTTACAATCATTGAATGGATCTTCTTATTTATTTCTTTGCTGAATTAACTTTTCCCCATTGCTGTGGTGGGTTTTGAACTAATTGTTCTGAATTATTAGCTCAAGCCTCTGAAACACAAGCCCTATATCATAATAAGTGAATGCTTCTATTCAGTACAGAGGTTGAAGTTGACCCACTTTATTACAAGTGCCAGGCCAAGACCATCTCCAACAACAGAGAATCCAACCATTCCCATCAGTGGCATTACTGTCGCTAAATCCCCCACTATCGACATCCTGCGAGATGCCATTGACAAGAAAATGAACTGGACTAGCCACATAAGTATAGAGGCTACAAGAACAGGTCAGAGGCAAGGAATCCTGCAGCGAGTAACTCAACAAATCCTATCAACCATCTACAAGGCAGAGTCACGAGTGTGCTGGAAACTCCCCTTTTGCCTGGATGGGTGCAGCTGCAACAACACTTAAGAAACTTGACGCCATCCAGGACAAAGCAGCCCACTTGATTGGCACCACATCCAGAAGCAATGACTCCCTTCATCACTAATGATCAGTAATAGCAGTACGTACTATCTACAAGATGCATTGCATAAATTTACCAAAGTTCCTCAGACAGGATCTTGCAAACCCACAGTGTCTTTCATCTAGAAAGACAAGGGCAGCTGATACATGTGAACACTGCTAACTGCAAGTTCCCCTCCAAGCCAGTCACCATCGTATCATAATCCTGGAAATCCCTCCCTCAGAACATTGTGGGTCCACCTACAGCAGCAGTTGAAAAAGGAAGCCCACTGTCACCTTCTCAAGGGGCAACTAGGAACAATAATGCTGGCCCCGCCAGTGATACCTACTCATGAAAAAAGTTTTAAAAATCTTCGCAGGACAATAAGGAATAAAGCTGATCCTGATGCAGTAAAACCAGGCCCAAGGGTAAAAAAAAAATCCATGTCTGTGCATTTGCTACACTTATTTGTTTTAGCAATATTAAGAAGAGGTGAAGGCCATTCAGCCCGATCACACCTGTCTGCATGCCAGTTCTCTTCAGGTGCTTTTGCGCCTTATTCCTCAAAAGCCTTACACCCCTTCAAAAAAGACTTTGATCACGATCAGTCTTCAAACTTCCAAATGCCCAGCAACATTCACAATCTTTTGGGGAGCAGAATTATGGATCTCCATGACCCATTGTCGGAAAGTTTCTGCTCCTTCATTGCAATTGCATTTGGATATCACTTTCTTGCCAAGAATTATACATTGGCCATCCCAATAGGGCCACCCCCTATCGGCAAGCTGCAAAGAATGGTTTGTCCCCCGTAATAGATTGAGGGGCATAAATAAGGTGAAGAGCCAAGGCCTTTTCCCCAGGGTCAGGGAGTCCAAACCTGGAGGGAATAGGTTTAAGATGAGAGGGGAACTATCTAAAAAGGACCTAAGGGACAACCTTTTTCACACAGAGGGTGGTACGTGTATGGAATGAGCTGCCAGAGGAAGTGGTGGAGGCGAGTACAATTATAACATTTAAAAGGCATTGAAGGGTATATGAATAGGAAGGGTTTTGTGGGATATAGGCCAAATGCTGGCAAATGAGATTCAATTAATTTAAGATATCTGGTCAGCATGGATGGGTTGGACCGAAGGTTTGTTTTCATTTTGTACAGCTCTACGACTCTGCGCCCACCGTCTTTCGTAAATATAAGTCCCCACCCATTGATCTAGCATTCAACATGGTCTGAATGCATGTGCATTGCTGGAGAACAGAACCTGGGACACTCCTGTTGACAGTCTGTGGTTGTTGTTGACATACACAAATGGAGGTCAAAGTTCAACATGTCGTGCTATCCAATCTCACATCTTGCAGGTTGATGTACAGTTAAACATTGACTTTCGCCTTCATGTGCATTACGGCTGATTTTGTCTTTGAGTTTCATATTTCTTTTCATCTAATTAATACCAGATATATCCTGCATTGTCTCACATTACCAGATAAGGAGAGAATACCACAAGTTCTTGAAGAGAATTTATAATGCATAGAAACAAGAAATGCCACAATCAAGCTTTTATACCATGAATACATCCCATGTCATGGTGAGTAACCATGGGAACAACCTGTTCTTTTCTTACATTGTATTTCAAGTAAAGGGTGACCTGTATGTCAAAACGCCACCAGTCATCTTTCTCTCTCATGAGAGAGCAACCCTACAGTCAGTAAGATTATGGCAACTTTACCCTTCTTTGAAGTAGAGAGATAAATAATTCAGATTAACTGATACCATCTCAAGACAAGATTTCTTTCATCATCTAACTCCCCTTTCATATCTTTTACCTCCATCATAGAATCCCTGCAGTGTGGAAGCAGGCCCTTCATCCCATCAAGTCCACACTATCCCAGCAAAGAGCATCCCGTTCAGACCCTGTAACCCTATATTCCCCATGGATAACCCATCCAACCTACACATCCCTGGACACTATGGACAATTTCTCATAGCCAATCCACCAAACTTGCACATCTTTGGACTGTGGGAGGAAACTGAGGCACCAGGAAGAAACCCACGCAGACACGGGGGAAACATGCCAACTCCACACAGACAGTTGCCTGAGAGTAGAATCGAAACCAGGTCCCAGGAGAGTTGTTGAGATAGGGTTTAATGGACAGACAGACTGGCATTTGAAGTATACTTTTTTGTCGCTGTGACATCATCATCTTGGGATAGAGACTCTGCTGGAGAGTTGCACTGGAGCAACTTTCGGGACAAATATTTTCAACTGAATCTTAGAATCCATGCAGTTCAGAAAGAGGTCATTTGGCCTGTCAAACTTGTAACAACCCCTGAAGAGTATCCAACCCAGACCCCCCCACCCTATCCCTGTAAACCTGCAATCCCTATGGTTAATCCACCTAACCTCTAAATCCCTGGACACTACGGACAATTTAGCATGGCCAATCCATCTGACCTGCACATCTTTGGACAGTGGGAGGAAAGCAGAGCATCCGGAGGTAACCCGCGCAGACATGGGGAGAACATACAAACTTCACACATATAGTTACCCGAGGGTGGGATTGAACCTGGGTCCCTGGCGCTGTGAGGACGGTGCTAACCACTGAGCCACCGTGCAGCCCCAGAATCAGGAGGATAACCCTCGATGGTGAAGATTTAAAGAAACATTTTGATGCTTAGCCTGAGATTATCCTCACCAGTCAACCCCAGACTAAAACAGGAATGTAACTTGAGGAAGCATTAACGATGGTGCTTCATTGATTAGTTGCTGCAAGCTGAGGAGAGTGAAAATCTGAAAATCTCTCATATTTTATTGTCTTAGCTACTCAAGACGGTGAATGAACCTGTGACTAAGTCAGAGATCTCCTGGATGAACTCACAGACAGAGGAAAATGCCCACGAGTCACTGAAATCTACTGTACAGCTCCAACTGGGTTAAAGAATAGTGCAAATCCACCAGAATCATTTGTCATTAACCTTTCTTGGCTTTAAGCTACCGTCGGGCATAAGCCCTTCTTCAGGAATCATCCCCGAAACATCGATTCTCCTGCTCCTTGGATGCTGCCTGACCTGCTGCGCTTTTCCAGCAACACATTTTCAGCTCTGATCTCCAGCATCTGCAGACCTCACTTTCTCCTTTAAGCTACCTTCTGCCGTCTCTGACTAACAGATCACTTGGAAATCATACTCATGGAGAGTCGCCCTGTATGTCTCAACGACTATGCATTTGTGTAGTGCCTGTCACATAGTTAAGCTTCCCAGGCTGATTCACAGCAGTATTATCAACCCAAATTTTAGCCATTTGAGGAGTCTTTCAACATTATGAGCAAATTCTTGATCAAAGAGTTAGAGCTAGCTCCCTGAAAGGGGCCATGCAAGTAGACAGAGTAGTAAAGAAGGCGTCTGGCATGCTTACCTTTATTAGTTGGGGCATTGAGTGCAAGAGTCAGGAAGTGATGTTGCAGCTTTATAAGACTTTGGTTAGGCCACACTTGGAGTATTACGTTCTTTTCTGATCACATATTACAGGAAGAATGTGGAGGCTTTGGAGACGGTGCAGAAGAGGTTTAACAGGATGTTGCCTGGATTGGAGGGTATGAGCTATAAGGAGAGGTGAGAAAAGCTCGGGTTGTTTTCTCTGGAGCTGCAAAGGCTGAGGGAGTTGCTCAGATACAGTGAACAGAATCTTTTTTTCCCAGAGTGGAAATGTCTAATGCTTAGGAGCATGTATTTAAGATGAGAGGGGGCAAGTTCAAAAGAGATGTGAGAGGCCAGTTTTTTTACACAGAGTGGTTGGACTCTGGAACACGCTGCCAGGGGTGGTGGTGGAGGCAGGTGCAATTGGGGCATTTAAGGGACTTTTAGACAAGCTCATGAATGGGCAAGAAATGGAGTGATATGGACAGGCAGAAGAGATTAGTTTAATGTGGCATCATGTTCGGTACAACATTGTAGGCTAAAGGGCCTGTTCCTATGTTCTATGTTTTGAGGTCCATTGTAAAGGAATTCAGAGTGGCAGAGAGGTTTGAGGAGGAGAGATTCAGAGCTGAGGAGCTGGATGGCTGAAGTAAAGATCCGGTGTCCAGATAAAAACCAAAAGAGCTGCGGATGCTGTAAATCAGAGACAAAAGTAGAAGTTGCTGGAAAAGCTCAGCAGGTTTGGCATCATCTGTAGAGAGAAATTAGAGTTAATGTTTCGGTTCAAATGAACCTTTCTCAGAACTCAGGTTCTGAGGAAGGGTCACTCAATCCGAAACATTAACTCTGATTTCTCTCCACAGATGGTACCAGACCTACTAATCTTATCCGGCAATTTCTATTTTCATCTAGTGTCCAGCCCAACATTTAACTGAAGAAGAATAAGGTCAGACCTTTTAATAATTAAAGCCATATTAACCTCCTGCTGAACATTGACAGTATAAAGGTTAGGCGGGATTACGAATAATAATAATGTTTGCACCTCACTGAAGTTGATATCAAGTTGGAGAATCGAGGTCAGTCCTGCAGTGAGAGCACATCTGGGTTCAAACACTAAACAGCTCAGTCAGTTTCATAAATTTACCAACCAAATGAAATTGACCAAATTTTGTATCCCAACATGCCCAAAGACACCAGCAGGACTTCCAAATGAATTTTTGTAGCAAACTGTGAGCTGACAGAAACTTATTCAATCCAGACATGAGCTTGTTAGCATTGTCAATACCCTAACTAAGAATATAGTTCAAACTGCAGGGGATGGGCACAACTGAAATGTGGAGCTTATTTCAAGGAACAGCTACTGCGTGTCCTTGATAAGTAAATTCCTGTCAGGCAGGGAGGCAGTGGTCGAGCGAGGGTTAAGTGGTTCACTAAAGAATTTGAATCTCTTGTCAAGAGGAAAAAGAAGGCATATGTTAGTATGAGATATGAAGGCTCAGTTAGGGCTTGGGAGTTGCAAGTTATCCAGGAAAGACCTAAAGAGAGAGCTAAGAAGAGCCAAGAGGGGACATGAGAAGTCATTGGCAGGTCAAATCAAGGAAAACCCAATAGCGTTTTAGAGGTATATAAGGAATAAAAGAATGACTCGAGAAAAATTAGTGCCAGTCAAGGATAGTAGTGGGAAATTGTGCATGCAGTCTGAGGAGATAGGAGAAGCATGAAGTGAATATTTTTCGTTAGTATTCACACTAAAAAAAGACAATGTTGTTGAGGAGAACGCTGAAATACAGGCTACTAGACAAGATGGGATTGAGGTTCATAAGGAGGAGGTGTTAGCAATTCTGGGAAAGTGTGAAAACAGATAAGCCCTCTGGTTCGGACGGGATTTACCCTAGAATTCTTTGGGAAGCCAGGGAGGAGATTGAAGAGCCTTTGGCTTTGATCTTGATGTCATCATTGTCTACAGGAATATACCCAGGAGACTGGAGGATTGTAAATGTCCCCTTGTTCAAGAAGGGGAACAGAGGAAACCCTGGTAATTATAGACCAGTGAGCCTTAGATTAGATGATTAGATTAGATTACTTAGATTAGATTAGCCTTCCTTCAGTTATGGGTAAAGTGTTGGACACGGTTCAAATAGATAGGATTTCTGATCATATTGAGAGGAATAAGTTGATTAGGGATAGTTAACACGGTTTTGTGAAGGGGAGGTTGTGCCTCACAAGCCTTATTGAGTTCTTTGAGATGCTGACCAAACAAGTAGATGAGGGTACAGTGGTTGATGTGATGCATATGGATTTCAGTAAGGCATTTGATAAGGTTCCCCAAGGTAGGCTATTGCACAAAATACGGAGACATGGGATTGAGAGTGATTTAGCAGTTTGGATCAGAAATTGGCTAGCTGAAAGAAGACAGAGGGTGATGGTTGATGGGAAACATTCATCTGAGAATTCAGTTACGAGTGGTGTACCGCAAGGATCTGTTTTGGGGCCTACTGTTTGTCATTTTTATAAATGACATGGATGAGGGTGTAGAAAGATGGGCTAGTAAATTTGCAGATGACACTCAGGTCGGTGGAGTTGTGGATAATGCTGAAGTATGTTGCAGGTTACAGAGAGACATAGATAAGCTGCAAAGTTGGGCTGAGAGGTGGCAAATGGAGTTTAATGTGGAAAAGTGTGAGGTGATTCACTTTGGAAGGCGCAACTGGAATGCAGAGTACTGGGCTAATGGTAAGATTCGAGGTAGTGCAGATGGGCAAAGATACTTCGGTGTCCATGTACATGGATCCCTGAAAGTTGCCACCTAGGTTGATAAGGTTGTTAAGAAGGCATATGGTGTGTTAGCTTTTATTGGTAGAGGGATTGAGTTTTGAAGCCAGGAAGTCTTGTTGCAACTGTACAAATCTCCGGTGCAGCCGCTTTTGGAATATTGCATACAGTTCTGGTCACCGCATGATAGGAAGAATGTGGAAGCTTTGGAACGGGTTCAGAGCAGATTTACTAGGATGTTGCCCTGCATGGGGGGAAGGTCTTATGAGGAAAGGCTGCAGAACTTGAGGCTGTTTTTGTTAGAGAGAAGAAGATTGAGAGGTGACTTAATTGAGACATTTAAGATAATCAGAGGGTTAGATAGGGTGGACAGTGAGAGCCTTTTTCCTCGAATACTGATGGCTAGCTCGAGGGGAGTTAGCTTTAAATTGAAGGGAGCTAGATAGAGGACAGATGTCAGAGGTATTTTCTTTACTCAGAGTGTAGAAGGAGCGTGGACCCCACTGCCTGCAACAGTAGACGACTTTACAACTTTAGGGGCATTTAAATAGTCATTGGATAGACATATGGATGAGAATGGAATAGTGTAGGATAGGTTGACGCAACATTATGGGCTGAAGGGCCTGTACTTTGTTATAATATTCTATGTTCTATATATATCCTAATTTTAAAAAGGCAATAATTGATGAAAAAGAATGAGCCGGAAGGCTGTATGTCTCAATGTGAGAAGTATTTGTCATAAGATGGATCAATTAACTATGCAAATGGTTGTTAATGGGTATGTTGTAATTGGGGATCACAGAAACCTGGCTCCATGGTGACCAAGAGGTTGGGAACTCAATATCCAGGCTGTTCAATTTTCAGGATAGATAGACAGAAAGGAAAGGGAGATTAACGCAATGGTCAGGAAGGAGGTGAGCCTGGACAATGTGCAATCTGTATCAGTGGAACTACGGAACACCAAAGGGGAATCAATGTTAACGGGAGCTGTGTACAGATTACCAAACTGTGTCAAACAGGAAGTGAGAGATACAGTAGGAGTACAGTAAGGGTGTAGCAGTTATTATGGGTGACTTCAATCCACATACTGATTGGGCAAACCAAACTGAGAGTAATACAATGGAGGAGGATTTCCTGGAATGTATGAGGGATGGTTTCCTTGACCAATTTATGGAGGAGAAGGTGGTGACTGCAGATGCTGGAGATCAGCATCGGGAGTATAGTGCTGGAAAAGCCCAACAGGTCTGATGAAGGGCTTACGCCCAAAACGTTGATTCGCCTGCATTCCTGATGAAGGGCTTATGCTTGAAACGTTGATTCTCCTGCTTCTCGGATGCTGCCTGACCTGCTGTGCTTTTCCAGCACCACACTCTCGACACGGCCAATTTAAGTAAAGGAGCCAACTAGACCACAGGCCATCCTAGACTGGGTATTGTGTAATGAGAGAGGATTAATTAGCAACATTCGGGTGAGAGCTCCTTTGGGGAAAAGTAACCATAATGTGGTAGAATTTTTCATTAAGGTGGAGAGTGACACGGTTAAATCTGAGACTCGGATCCTGAGCTTAAAGAAAGCTAACCTTGATGGTGTGAGACATACATTGGCTAAGATAAGCGAGCCAAGGATACTTTAGGGATTGATGGTGGATTGGCAAAGGCAGACATTGAAAGAACACATGGATGAACTTCAACAAGTGTCCATCCCTCTCTGGTGAAAGGGTAAAACAGGGAAGGTGGCTCAACCATGGTTAACAAGGGAAATCAGGGATAGTGTTAAAGCCAAAGAGCAGGCACATAAATTACCCAGAAAAAGCCCCTGAGTACAGGGAGAAAATTAAAATTCACAGAGGACACCAAAGGATTTCATTAGGAAAGGGAAAGCAGATTACTTGTGGGAAACATAAAACCTGACTGAAAAGCATCTATAGCTATGTGAAGTGAAAACGACTGGTGAGGACAAATGTAGGTCCCTGGTAATCAGAATCAGGTGAATTAATGAAGGACAATAAAGCAATGGCCAACCAGTTGACCAAATACTTTGGGTCTGTCTTCACTCAGGAGGGCACAAATAACTTTCAGGAAATGCTAGGGAACACAGAGCCAAGCATGAAGGAGGAACTGAAAACAATCCTTATTAGTCAGGAAATGGTATTGGGGAAATTGATGGGAGTAAAACCCCAATGATCCCCAGGATCTAATGATCTACATCCCAGAGTTTTTATGGAAGTGGCCCTAGAAATAACGGATGCATTGGTGATCATTTTCCAGCATTCTACAGACTCTGGAAGAGTTCTAATGGACTGGAGATGTGGAGCAGGTGGGACTTGAACCCGGGCTGCTGGTCTTGGAGTAGGGAAGGCACCACCATTCCCTTCTTTAAAATTCAAGACCTTTGCTGGCAGAGTATCAGGTCTGTTGACAACATGTTTCGCCGGTAGGCAAGTTGTAGGGGATCTAGACAGGCTGGGAGGCTAGAGTCACTGTAGTCCATGACTAACTTCTCTTCATGATGATGGAGGTCAGAGCCACTGGGCAGTAGTTGTTGAGCCACGTTATATGTATTCCCTTTGGTACTGGGATAATGGTAGATGCGACAGTCAAGAAGACACCTACAATGCCTCTGCTTCCTCAGGAGGCGTAGGAAATTTGGAATGTCCATAAGGACCTTCACCAACCTTCACAGATGCACCGTAGAAAGCATCTGTCCAGATCCATCATGGCTTGGTGCAGCAACTGCTCTGATCTGGACCATAAGAAACTACAGAGAGTTATGTACACAGCCCAGATCATCACGAGGGCCAACCTCCCATCCATGGACTCCATCTACACTTCTTGTTGCCACAAAAAGGCTGCTAACATTATCAAAGACCCATCCCACCCTGGAAACACTCTTCCAACCTCTTCTGTCAGGGAGAAATACAGAAGCTTAAACTCACGCAGCAACAGGTTCAAGAACAGCTTCTTCCCTGCTGAATGGACTTAATTTCAAATCTAACATTGATCTTGCTTTTTGCACACCTGTACAGCTGTAACCTTGTGTGTCTCGTTCTGTCTAAGCACCCTGTGATCTGTGTGTCCTTGTACGGTACAATCTGCCTGAATTGCTCGCAAATCAAAAGTTTTCACTGTACTAAGGGACATGTGGCAACAAAAATCAAATCAAATCAAACCACTCCTGCACAGAAATTGGTACGGTTGGCACACCATCGTCGGCTGAAGGGCCTGTACTGTGCTGTACAGTTCTTTGTTCTATTTTAAAAAAGCCTCACTGGTTTCCTGCAAAACAAATTTTATACATTGTGGAATGCCAGCTTCTCGATAGTGATAAAAAAGTCGGTGTCTTTTTTAAAAAAAACCTTGTTTTGTTATTGAAAACAATAGTTCAGTTTCTAACTTAAATCCATGATTTTGTCCAAATGTTCACTGTGTAAAGTTTTGACCAAAAGTGAAATTAAAATAACATTCCACCGTTTTACCAACTGGTTTGCTATCTGCAAGAATTCTTCAACATGAGTGGTTGTCTAACGTGACACCATTTTCAAATGAGCACAACGAAAAGGAGGAATTCATATCAAAGAGATGTTTTTGGCATATTTTGTTGAGATTGCTGCTGCTTTGACAGTGAAACGTGGGCCACAATTGGCTCTTGCTTGCAAACTAAGAGTTTAATTGGTGATGCAACCTCTATACAGTCATTTCTGCTATAACACGGTCATTCCGTTCTCCTGCAATCCCCTGTTATAAGAAAATAGCATAATAGCAGCACCATTGAAACAAATGGGGCCGGAACCGCATTATAACTGATGCACGCTTTAAACTTTCAGTGATAGTAACAGTGCCCCAGTTCATGCCCCAGTTATAGCAAATTCTCATTCACAAATCGTGCATTACAGTAGAATGATCTGTAACATATTATTGCATGATATTGATAAATATCATTTAATATATGGTAACATATGATTCATGTTTAATAATTCAATGAATATGCAATATATGAATATAAAACACAGAATTCATGACATTAAATTCTAATATCATTGAATATTAGCTGGTTGTGCAATAGATCGGTATATTATATACTTATGCAGTGTGTTGAAATTGTGGATGTTTTGTGTGTTTTAGAACAATTATATAAAATTTAAATTGAAATCTATATTTATTACATTCCAGAAGCACAATTTTATCAACATTTTGGTGAAATAACAGTTAATATCTTAATAGAGAATCTTCTATCATACAAATATACATTCTGAGCAATATTTAATCTTACTTGACTAGTACCAGATTCTTTCATATTTACACAACCAAATTTTCTTTTGGATTTCCCGGCCATTGTTGACAGACAAAAATATTTTTTAAAGCATTTTGAATTGCCTCTGATATTTTCCATGCTTTCAAATTTGTTCTGCCTGCCATTATTCTTGTCCCTCCCTTTCTTAGTCTCGGTGCCAAATTATCCATTACTTCTCTATTTTCAGATCATAATAGATAAATGATTGAAGCAACTTCAAGCAACGATGATTCACTTAAACGACTCCACCCTGCTATCCCTCCCTTTCATTGTCTCTTTTTGGTCCTCTTTAAGCATTGTGTCCTCCATGTAAAGGTCAGCAGACATCTCTGAAGCAATTCTCATTTCTGGAGATAGTTACATCAGCTCAGGCCATGGTCTGGTCAGATTCCCAACTCTTGTCACACAGTTTGAATACAAATGTTAGAAATGTGACTGTTACTTGAGGAAATGTTCAGGCACTTGCTATGAGACTCTCTGTCGTTTGGTGACTAAAGGAGAAGTCTTTCTGTAAGTGTTACGGAGCCCATGTGGGTAAATGGAGTTGGACTGCCACTCATCAAGATTGAACTTAATGACGCAGCAGGTTTGAGAGGTAAATAGCCCACGCACGTTCATCTCCTCTTTTAGCTTATACTGGCTGTTTGGGTGAATTATGAGGGAGTAGTTGTTCCTATAGCACTTGCAATCGACATGAGCCTTTCTCTATGTGTTTGTTCATAGGGTGTAGGCATCACTGGCTGGGCCAGCACTTTTGCCAAGCTTTAATTATCCTCAATAAAGTAGTGCCTTCTTGAATCAGTGCAATCCATGTGCTGTAGGTTAACTCTGAATGCAATCAGAGAGTGAAATTGCAGGATTTTGATCTTGTGACAGTGAAGGAATGGCAATACATTTCCAAGTCAGGATGGCAAGTGGCTTGGAGGGGAACTTGCAGGGGTGTTCCATGTGTCCGATGCCCTTGTCCTTCCAGGTGGAAGTTGCGGTAGGATCTGGAAGCTGTCAAAGGTGAGTTGCTGCAGTCCATCCTTCAGTTGGTACACACTGCTGCCACTGAGCATCAGTGGTAAGGGAGCAGCTATTGGCAGTGGTGGATGGAGTGCTGAGTGAGTGAGATGCTTTGTCCTCGATGGTGTTGAGATTTCTGAGTAAATCCTGGAATAAGGAACTTTTTACCCTCAGATCTGAACATCTTTAGGAAGCTGACACATCCAGTTGATCTGAGAGAAGGGTGGTGGACGATTCAATGCAGCCCACTGTTAGTTTTCTGAATTCATGTACAGATAGGATTGGGGGAGGAAGCCTTCAATGGACTAGTTGTGGTTTTATAACAACTTGCACAAATTTGTGGCATGTTTGTAGTTACTCCATTTTATTCTATTAAACCCAATTCAAGTTCTCAAACATGCCATGATAAGATTTGAAACCATGCTGTCTGGACAAGGGATTATCAGTGGTAGTACGAGAGAACATGTCCGTCCTGCCTAAAATACCGTTGCCTCCTAGGAATCTGAATTAACAGCAACAGAGTGATAGACTTTAACCAGGGAGCTAAATGCAGCACTTAGATTCTTTATGTTCATATCCCATTTGGGTTACAAACGCAGAATTTTTTTTCGCCGACTCTGATAAAGTTACCTGCCAGTAACCATGCATTAAGTCCAACTGGTGATGTAACTGACTTGTCCGATTTCTTGATACAGTCCTCCAATCTAGGAATTGGATATGAGTCCAATTTTGTAATGGTAGTGACCTGCCGATAATCCACGTAGAATCGTTGAGTCCTGTCCGGTTTGGGAACGAAGACGATTTGTGAACTCCACTCACTGAGGCTTGGTTTGATGATGTCCTTGTCGAGCATGGCCTCCACCTCCATCTGGTCCTCTCTAGCTTTGAAAGGATTAAGCCAATTGGGGTGTTGTTTTATTGGAGCAGTATTCCCTACATCTAGTTCATGTACAACAGCATTCGTCCTCCCCATTTGATTCTTACATATGTATTTATACTGCAGTAACAAATCTTTCAACTGCATTCTATGCTCCTGAGACAGATAGCTTACCAACCTATTCCACTCCTCAAGGACTTCTTCATTTTTTAATCTATTTTGAGGGACATCAAAATTCACATCATCTGGATTTGATTCCTCACTCTGCGGGGCAGTAACTAACACCTGTTTCTCCAGTTTTTTTTCTCGCTGATATAACATGGTTTCAGCGTGTTTACGACATACCCAATACCTTTTCTTTCATATCTGGAATTTTAATGAGATAATTCATCTGAGTCAACATTTGCTCAATTTGATAGGGACCACTAAACCTGTCTTTGAAGGAATGTCCTATCACTGGTTACAGGAAAATGGCTGAGTCTCAGTTTTTATCTGCCACCTGTTTCATTCTATACTGTGCCCTCTTTAGGTGCTGTCTAGTGAACTCACCTACTCCAATTAATTTCTCCTTCACCTCCAATACATAATCTAAAATGAGATCCCTGTCTTTGGTTCTGTCAATACTTCTTTAGTTAATTTCAAAGAGCCTCTCTCTTCATGACTGATAATGAGCTAGAAGGGAGTGAACTGTGTAGATTCATTTGGGGCATCTCTAATGGCAAACAATACGAATAGGATACCTTTATCCCAATCATTTGGGTAGTATGCTCTCAACATGGTCTTCAAGGTCTGATGCCACCTTTCTCAAGATCCCTGGGATTCAGATTGATACGCAGTAATATCTCACCCTTAATCTGACTGAATCTCTCTGCAGCCCATACTGTGTGAAGAAAGCTACTAACTCCTCTACTACCTTTTTTGCCTTGACACTCCAGAATGGAATTGTCATTAGAAATCTGGTAGACACATCCATTAGGGTTAGCAAGTACTGGTTCCCACTTTCAGTTCTCGGGAGGGGACTTACACAATTAGAACCCGCATGAAAGGTTCTTCAAATGCAGGAACTGGCAACAAAGGGGCTGGTTTAATTACTGCCTGTGGCTTACCTACCATTTGGCATGTTTGGCATGTATGGCAAAAGTTAACCACATCTTTGTGCATTCCAGGCCAATGAAAATGTTTTTGTACTTTAGCCTGAGTCTTTCACACCCCTGGGTAACCTCCTACAGGTAGGTCATGTGCTATCTGTAACACCCCCTGTCTGTATGCTACTGGCAACAGAATCTGGTGCACTTTGGTCTATTTCTCCTCTGCACTAACCTGCAGTGGTCTCTATTTCCATCTTAGGATTCTACCTTTCAGGTAATAACTCTCCAGAATATTCTCTGCCTCGTTTTCGGAGTACGCATCCACATATATATCTTTCATCGTCTTGTCTTGCTGTTGCAAGTCCCTTAGCCTTTCAGGACTGAGCACTTCTATCTGACCCTCTGCCTGTTCAGGTTTTTCCTGCACCATTACATCAAACAGGGTATCTGCTAACTGAACCTTAACTCCTTCATCTTTCTCTTTACTTTTCATTTCCTGCTGTGACTTATGATAATGGGATCTGGTTACCACACAATCTGGGAAAATACCAGGATATTTGTTTTAACCCCTCAGTTTCTTGGTCCTCCTTGGGCTCCTCCACAACAAGGGATGCCGCTCCCACCTTGGATCCTGTCAAATCATTCTCAAGAACAAACTGAATTCCAGGAACTGGCACTCTGTCCATCACTCCCACTAATTTTCCAAGTCTTGAGTTGGCACTCCAACCTGTTCTTACAGGGGAATGCTAAATTTCTGTCCATCTATCCCACAAATTACCACACTCTCTGGTATCAGATCAGAAAGAGTGCCTATTCACTCATCCCTTACTATTGACAACTGGTTAGATCTTTGTATCTCTCAAAATTATAACTTCCTGTCCTTCTCCCCCTGTTCTTTCTGAGTAAACTTTACCCACAGAGGCGAATTCTTTGTCAAGAGCAGGTACTAACTCCATACCCAGCCCCTGACTAAGTTGTGCATCTCCTGCAGCAACTTGGTTCTTCTTGGGGTCTCCTTCACTACCTTCACTAATGCCACTGGCTTAGCTTCTTTTCCCACATCTTTTCCCACAGCGCCTTTCTTTAATGACCAGCACTGTGACTTTACATGTCCAACTTTACCACAGTGGAAATACCTGAGGCCTTTCACCTCCTTTCCACCCTCTTGTGCTTCTTTTTTTTATGCTGTAGTAAATTCTTACCAGTGCTCCCTACTCTTGGTTTCGTATTGTAGGATCTCCCCAACTCCCAACTTCTGTCCCTCACAGGACGAAATTCTGGCTGGAAGCTTGTCTTATGCACCAACATGTCCTAATCTGCTTAATCTGCTGCCCTTCTCACTTCCTGAACTTTCTGTTCCTCCACGTGAATTCTTACCATCTCTGGAAGTGAGTTTTTAAACTCCTCCTGCAGAATAATCTCTCTTAGAGCCTCAAATGTCTTATCTATTTTCCAAGCACACACCCATTGATCAAAATGACTATGTTTAATTCTTTTGAACTCAACATAAGTCTAACCTGGTTCCTTCTTTGTGTTTCTGCTCCGCTGTCTATATCCTTCTGGTACCAGTTCATAAGCATGTAAAATAGCCTACTTAACCTCTTCATAATCTTTTCATCCCTCATCTGACAGAGTGGCAAATACCTCACTAGCTCTGCCCATCAGTTTAGCCCACCATTACCCATAAATCCTTGGGCCACTCCATCTGCCTAGCCAATTTTTCAAATGAAATAAAGAAGGCTTCAACATTATTTTCATCAAAATGTGGCAGAGTTTTGACATATTTGTATATATCACTACCTTCTCTTTTAATCTCTATCCTGTTATCCTGACTTTGCTGACTAAGTTGCAACATCTCAAGTTCAAATTCTCTCTCTTTTTGTCTCACCCTTTCTTGTCTCTCTCTTTGTTCAGCTAAGAATGTTCTCTCTCTCTTTGTCTTCTCACTCCATTTTCCTCAATTGTAATTTAAGTTTTTCTACCTCTCCAGCACTTGTCTGTTTCTCTGACGCACCTAAGTGTTTGAGTAATCCCCTTACAATTTCAGCTTCACTTTTTTCCTTGGTTAAACCCAAATCTGACCTATTTGATAATTCTAATAGTATGGCCTTTTTCTTTCCTTCTAAACTTTGTTGGCAAATTTGAAAATCATCTTCAAATCCCAGAACCTCTTTAGCAATTTTCTCTCACTTTCAATTTAATCAACCACAAGTCATTGAAATTAAACAAATTGTCTCATCTACGTTTTATTTAAAGATCTAGGTCACTAACCTACAAGTCTTTAACTCTGGTGGATTTTTTCATACCCCCAAATCTAACCAAATCTGTTTATACCAGTTCAAATCCCAATTCCAAGACCAAATTGTTCAAATCGCGGACCAAAGCCCCCCAAACCATTCAAATCCCAACGACGATCCCCCAAACTGTTACGAGACAGGGTAAACCCTCCTGCTTAATTTAAACCAGCAACACAGAAGAGATTTATCCCATGCAGTAATCTGTGAAAATTTGAGAAGACAAGAACTAGTTAAAGCAAAATTAACAACTTTATTTCTTAAACTATAACAGAGAATAATTAACTAAAAACTATTTATAACTCCTTCCTTTAACCTATCTTTTACCTTCCCCTTCTAAAATACTATTCCGATAAAACCCCACGCATAAGATTTACTGAAAAAATTCAAATTTCAAAACCAGCCAGTTTTCGAATTTTTTTTTCTTCTTAGGGATTTCTGCTTCACATGTTACTGATCGATAAAGGTACCTTTAAGAGAACTATTCTCCGGGCAGTCTCTTCATGCTGGTGGCAAGGCTGTTCTCCTCTCAACTGTTCAGTTTTTCCTGGTATTATACCCTCAAAGCATTGGATTGTACACTTGGCTTTTAGGATGATCAATATGCTAAATTCAAGCTTGATTGGAATTTGGTACTTTTCGGAGTATAATTAAACTGATTGACCTAATTCGAATCTGTTTTTGTCTCCAGGCAACCAGCTACCTAACTGCTGAACCAGATGCTACATTGTATCTTGTTGAGAAAATTTGGTGCTGTCAGATAGTTCTGCTAGCTTTTAACTTTCCTAAAGGTACAGTGCACCCACATCTTCATATTAGGTATAAACCAGGCTGCCTGGGGCTTGATGTCTGCATGGCAGCAAGTGGTAAAACCTGAAGCCACATTAACTGAGGTACAGCAAGAAGTTACAGTCCAACAAGTTCACAACGACGTCACTGAACTGCACCAGATGTCGATTCTATCTCCTGAACGCTTCTCCGACCCTACAAAAGGGAAGAGACAAACAGTGAGTTAGACAAAGCAAGTTCTTGAGATGATGTCTGTTTTTAATACAAACAAAAATTTCTCCAAAGTGATTTGAAGTGTCGGCTGTGTCTCAGTGATACTCACCTTTGTCTCTGAGTCAGAAAGTCAGATTTTAAACCCAGTCTTCTGAGACTAGTGCACTGAAAGCAAAGCTGATGTTTTCCAGTTCAGTTCTATGGGAGTACTGTACTGTCTGAGGTGTCACCGTTTGGGTGAAGTTTGAAACAAAAGCTCACCTGCACTCTCAGGTGAGTGTAAGTGACTCCTTGTCCACTTTTCAAAGAAGAGAAGGGATGTCTTTCCCAGTGACCAATATTTATTCCTCAACTTAATGGTAAGGTCCTGGTGAGTGGTGCTGGACAAAGGGACCTTGGAGTGTGGGTTCATGGTTCTTTGAAAGTGGATTCTCAGGTAGATAGGGTGGTGAAGAAGGCCTTTATTGGTCATTGCGTTGAGTATAGGATAACATGTTGCACCTGTACAGGACATTGGTTCAGCCACTCTGGTCTTCCTGCTTTAAGAAGGATTTTGTGAAACTTGAAAGGGCGGCATGGTGGCACAGTGGTTAGCACTGCTGCCTCACAGCGGCAGAGACCCGGGTTCAATTCCCGTCTCAGGCAACTGACTGTGTGGAGTTTGCACGTTCTCCCTGTGTCTGCGTGGGTTTCCTCTGGGTGCTCCGGTTTCCTCCCACAGTCCAAAGATGTGCAGATGTGAATTGGCCATGCTAAATTGCCCTTAGTGTAAGGTGAAGGGGTAAATGTAGGGGAATGGGTCTGGGTGGGTTGCTCTTTGGAGGGTTGGTGTGGACTTGTTGGACCGAAGGGCCTGTTTCCACACTGTATAATCTAAAAGATTTACAAGAATGTTGCCGGGTTTGAGCTATAGGGAGAGACTGGATGGGCTGGGGCTATTTTCCCTGGAGCATTGGAGGCTGAGGGGTGACCTCATAGAGATTTATAAAATCATGAGGGGCATGGATTGGGTGAATAGCCAAGGTCTTTTTCCCAGATAGTTCAGAAACTAGAGATCTGTGTGGGTTACTCTTCGGAGAGTCGGTCTGGACTGGTTGGGCCAAAGTGGCTTGTTTCCACACTTAAAAACTATTGATTGATTCAGAAGAGAAAACAATGCTGCAAATCTGTAGCAGGAACCTAGAAAAGATTATATTGTGGGAATATTTTACATCACAACTGTATATCAAGCAATTACATCAGGAATATTGGTCAATAGGTATTCATGACTTACCCACTCATATTAATGACTTACCAAGTAAGTTAGTCCAACGCATTCTGCTGAAATGCTTTTGTTCTTTTCAATCTCTCAGCTTGTGATTTGTGCACCTGCGTTCCGCCTTCTCCCAGAGACTGCAATGCTGTATATTTATTCAGTCATGACTTACTGCGAGTCCTGGTCAAAATGAAACTTCTTTGCTTGGATTTTATTTCTGTACTTATTTGCATTTTTGCTGCAGAAATGGAGAACTCAGTTAGGAAGGGGGCGAATGTTTAAGAACCAGGGAAGCTGTGGTTTTTTTCGAGAAGTGGTTCACTCAGGGCTAGAGTTAGAACGTGTAGTTTAAGAGGCTTATTGAACTTGGATATTGATGCTCAGTGGAAAAGAGTTGGGAGCGCCATGATAGGTAAAAATGGAGACCAACATTCTGGAAGGAGCCTAACATTGTGATTTTTAATTCAGAAATCCAAGTCTCACTTGTGACGTAGCCCAAATACGCAACAACAATGAGGATTGTGTATCCAATGTAGCATTTAGAAATGGACTGTGGTGGTGTAAGAAAGCAGCTCACCATCATCCCAAAGGCAGCTAGAGATGGAGATTGAAAGCTCAGTGATGCACGCATCCCATGAACCAATTTTGCGAAAGCCATTTGATAAAGTGACACGTGTTCGACTTGTTAGCAAAGTGCAAGTCCATGGGATTGCTGGGGCAATGGCACGTTGAGTATGGGCCTGACCAAGGCACAGGAAGAGATAGAGAGCAGTGGCGAACCATTGTTTTACAGACTGAAGGGAAATACACAGTGGTGTTTGTTGTAAAATGGGTCCTCACCAGTGCTCATCGGGATGTACAATGTATGTTTGCAGCCACCATCTTCACTCCCACTTGAGCTTATTTGGTCCAGTGTAGTAAAGGAAAACCACCTGGTACTATAACAAGAAGAGGCTGTTACCTTAACAACATGTTGTTAATTGGATATCAGCAACTAGGTACAAGTTAGGCCAATCTGATGGATATTATTAATGAGGTTATGCGGGAGATCTTGATGTGAAGGCTTGCTCCTTCAAGTTGTTCTCCAAATGAGTCTTTTAAAAATCTATTCTTTCATGGTATGTGGGACTCATTACCTTTGAATGGCTTGATCAGGCTGTTTCAGACAGGAGTTAAGAGGCTTTGCTGTTGTTCTGGAGTCACACTAACCGGGTAAAAATGGCATATTTTCTTAATTAAAGGTCATTAGTGAATCATAGAGTCATAGAGATGTACAGCATGGAAACAGACCATTCGGTCCAACCCGTCCATGCCGACCAGATATCCCAACCCAATCTAGTCCCGCCTGCCAGCACCCGGCCCATATCCCTTCAAATCCTTTCTATTCATATACCCATCCAAATGCCTCTTAAATGTTGTAATTGTATCAGCCTCCACCACTTCCTCTGGCAGCTCATTCCATACACATACAACCATCTGCATGAAAAAGCTGCCCCTTAGGTCTCTTTTATATCTTTCCCCTCTCACCCTAAACCTATGCCCTCTAGTTCTGGACTCCCCCACCCCAGGTCAGATGGCGTTTTACAGCAATCAATGATGGGTTGGTCAACTTTTTTCAATTTTCGGTATCTACTCCTTTAACAGTAAATTCCATTGCTCTCCATGGTGGGATTTGAACCCAAAAGCATTATTTGGGCCTTTGCTTCATTTTCTTGTGGCAGTTGGAGTGGGAGGACCGACTGCGAGGACCACTGGAATGACAAGAAGGTAATTTTTAAATATATAAACTTACCTCAGAAGTTTCATTTTCTCAATGGCAGTTGGAGTGGGAGGACTGACCGCGAGGACCAGTTGCACGATGGGAAGGTAATTTTTAAATGTATAAGCTTACCTCAGGAGATTCAGGTACATATTTTGGTAGCGGCCGAATCCCGAGATACTACACGTGTCGTGTCTCCCACCCGCCCTCCTCCCCTAACCAAACAAAAGGACTCTTGTATGTTGCAAAGGCATTTCAATTGATATTTCTTGAGTTTTGTGTGATTGATTAAAAGTTTACTGTTAGTTGGTTAGTTGAATAAGACCATAGAGAAGTACTAACAATTGTTTATATCATAAATTTGTATAAATTAATTAAATAAGTAGAGATAGCTGTAGCTGCATGATGTGGGAGCTGGCTGATCCCATTGTGAACAGCAGTGACCACATCTGCAGCAAGTGTTTATTGCTGGATGAATTCTGGATCAGGATTGATGATCTGAAATCTGAAGAACTTTCTAAGTACTTTGGGTCAGTCTTCACAGTGGAAGACATGAGTAATATCCCAACAATTAAGGAGAGTCAGGGGGCAGAGTTGACTACGGTAGCCATTACAAAAGACAAAGTGCTAGAAAAGCTAAAAGGGCTAAAAATCGATAAATGTGCTTGCCCAAATGGGCTACGTCCTAGAGTTCTGAGGGAGGTGGCTGAGGAAATAGCAGAGGCACTAACTGTGATCTTTCAAAAATCACCTGAAGTCGGTGAAAGTCTCAGGTGATTAGAAAATCGCTGTTGTAACCCCCTTGTTAAAGAAAGGATCAAGACAGAAGATGGAAAATTATAGGCTGATTAGCCTAATTGCAGTTGTAGGTAAAGCTCTAGAATCCGTCGTTAAGGATGAAATTTCTAAATATTTGGAAATGCAGGGTCCGATTAGGACAAGTCAGCATAGATTTAACAAGGGGAGGTCGTGCCTGACTAACCTGCTAGAATTCTTTGAAGAGGTAACAAGTAGGTTAGACCAGGGAAACCCAGTGGATGTCATCTATCTAGACTTCCAAAAGGCTTTTGATAAGGTGCCTCGTGGGAGGTTGCTGAGTAAGGTGATGGCCCATGGTATCCAAGGTGAGCTACTGGCATGGATTGCCGATTGGATGTCTGACAGAAGGCAGAGAGTTGGGATAGCACATTCTTTTTCAGAATGGCAGCTGGTGACAAGTGGTATCCCGCAGGGTTTTGTATTGGGGCTGCATCTGTTCACTTTGTATATAAATGATCTGGATGAAGAGACTGGGGGCATGCTGGCAAAGTTCGCCAATGATACAAAGTTAGGTGGACAGGCAGGTAGTTCTGAGGAGGTGGGGAGGCTACAGAAAGACTGAGATAGTTCAGGAGAATGGTCCAAAAAATGGCTGATGAAATTCAATGTCAGCAAATGTGACATTGGAAAAAAGAACACAGGCATGGACTATTTTATAAACGGTGAGAAAATACAGAAAGCCAAACTCCAAAGGGATCTGGGACTGCTAGTACAGGATTCTCTAAAGGTTGACTTGTCGGCTGAGTCCGTGGTTAAGAAAGCAAATATAATGTTATCATTTATTTCAAGAGGGTTGGAATGTAAAACCAGTGATGTGCTTCTGAGACTTTATAAAGCTCTAGTTAGGCCCCATTTAGAATACTGTGTCCAGTTTTGGGCCCCACACCTTAGGAAGGACAGACTGGCACTGGAGCGTGTCCAGCGGAGATTCACACGGATGATCCCCGGAATGGTCGGCCTAACATAGGATGATTGGCTGAGGATCCTGGGATTGTATTCGTTAGAGTTTAGAAGGTTGAGGGGAGATCTAATAGAAACTGACAAGATAATGCATGGCTTAGAAAGGGTGGATGGTGGAAAGTTGTTTCTGTTAGGCAGGGAGACTATGACCCATGGGCACAGCCTTAGAATTAGAGGAGGTCAATTTAGAATGGAAATGAGGAGACATTTCTTCAGCCAGAGAATGGTGGGCCTGTGGAACTCACTGCCACAGAGCGCAGTGGAGGCGTGGACACTAAATGTCTTCAAGGCAGAGATTGGCAAATTCCTAATGTTGCAAGGAATTAAGAGATACGGAGAGAGTGGTGGTAAGTGGCGTTGAAATGCCCATCAGCCATGATTGAATGGCGGAGTGGATTCGATGGGCCGAATGGCCTTATTTCCACTTCTGTTTCTTATGGTCTTAGGGTTATGAGTTTGGTGATAGTGCTACTGTACCATGGTCTCCTGAATGCGGGTGGCATTATCATATGGGGCAGTGCACTGCTCAGCATTAATCCTTTCAAGCTGTTGCGTTCTATGTAACAGTAGCGCCATAGGGCTTACATTAGGAATAATGCTCTTTTCGATATTTGCCACCTGGCTTTGATTACAGAGACCATTATTTCAAAGCTTGCATTTGATATAAAACTTGACAATCGAGTGAACAAGTTAGTGGTGACAGAGCCAGGTACAGGACAAATAGAATTCAATGTGGAGAAGTGCAACTTAAGGACAAGGTTACCATTGTCCCACTCACCCGATTAGAGAGGGACAACTGGCATATAGTTCAGGCGAGGGGAGAGATTGTGGAGGAGAGCCCTTCATGGGAACCTCAGTCAGGGCAGGAATTGAACCCACGTTACTTTGCATCAGGAACCAACCATCCAAGCTAACTGCTCCCACTCAGGAAAGGATTGAGAATGAGAAGTAATTAACAGAAGAAAAATGGCAAGAAAGGTTTTCAAACCAAAGACCAAAGATGTACAGGTTAGGCGTGTTGGCCATGCTGAATATTGGCCCTTAGTGTCCAGAGATGTGTAGGTTAGATGGGTTAGCCATGGGAAAAACTCTATGCAGGTTTGTGGGGGGATGGGGTGTGAATGTGATGCTGTTCAGAGCGTCGGTGCAGATGCGATGGGCTGAATGGCCTTTTTCTACACCGTAGGGATCCTATGAGCAGTGAGTTGCGAGGGTCTGGAATGCTCTGCCTGAGACTGTAGTGGAGGCAGGTTCAACTGAGACATTGAAAAAGGGAATTTGAGGATTATCAGAAAAAGAAGAACAAATGCAGGAATATGGAGAGGAGGCCCAGAACGGCTGAGGATACTGGGATTGTATTCGTTGGAGTTTAGAAGATTAAGGGGAGACTTAATAGAGACGTACAAAATAATACATGGCTTGGAAAAGGTGGATGCTAGGAAATTGTTTCAGTTAAACGAGGAGACTAGGACCCGTGGACACAGCCTTAGAATTAGAGGGGGTCATTTCAGAACAGAAATGCGGAGACATTTCTTCAGCCAGAGAGTGGTGGGCCTGTGGAATTCATTGCCACGGAGTGCAGTGGAAGCCGGGACGCTAAATGTCTTCAAGGCCGAGATTGATAGATTCTTGTTGTCTAGAGGAATTAAGGGCTACGGGGAGAACGCTGGTAAGTGGAGCTGAAATGCGCATCAGCCATGATTGAATGGCGGAGTGGACTCGATGGGCCGAATGGCCTTACTTCCACTCCTATGTCTTATGGTCTTATGGTCTTAAGAAGAGTTGTGATGGTGGCACAAAATGGATAATGCTCATCTGGACAGATGGCACAGTCTGGATGGGCCGAACTGCCACCTTCTGCATGATAACAATTCTGTGATTCAGCCAGGAAAATTGGCTCCGTCTTCATAAATCACTGGTCCGTGTTATGGGCAAGACCACACCCCCTCAAAAGATATTAAAAAGACAGCCTAGATTCTAACTTTTTCTTATTTTAAATGCAATTGCTAAACTTTGCATTGTGGATTAAATTTGATTATCAAACTACCAGATTTGAAAAAAAACACACTTTATTCATACACTATAATTAAAATTTAACAAGAAAAAATTGGAAAATCTTAACTCTTCTGGTAAACCTAATGGAATAATATATTATTTAACTGCTAAACAGTAACTGTTCCAGGACAGAAACAGCCCACAAATACACGCTTTGGCAAAGGGGAATTCTGTAAAATAGATTGTCTCACAGGCAGTAGACGGAAAACCAGCAAGACAAATCTCTGAGAGAGTAGGGAGAGATTTACTGCAGCTTCCAGAACCCAGCAACACCTGCTGAAAAACTAAAACGGAAAATCCTGGTTCTGAAATGACCCCACTCAATCAAAATATTGTTTCAACATTTTAAAAAAACTCCAAGGCCTCACAAGCTGTTTATGTTATTGGATATATGTAAAGAGATTGTTAGTACTGTCTTAAAACCATTCATCATTAAAAAAAAAACGAAATACACCCCTTAAAGCCACAGTATTGTCACATTCGCCATTAACTGGAGAATCGTGGTCAAACACTGAGCATCACAGACTAGATGATGTGAAGACCTTAGACAGCACGCAGAGGAGCCTTTCCAGAATTAGAGTGGGACTGACAGAACACAGTTACATGGTGAGATTAATAAAGTGGGAATTGTTCTCTTTTAAGTAGACAAGATTGCAGGGGGTTGTAATCTGGTGAAGGATTTTGAGGGAGGAATGATTATCCCTGGTAAAAGGGTTGTAGTTCCATGACATCAATTTAGGATGATGACCAAAAGATCCAAGCAAGGGGTGAAGAAATTTTTTTAATGCTGTGTTGGGCACTGGTAGGAAAAGGCTCGAAATGCATTCAGTTGTGTTTTTTACGAAGCGGAGAAAAACCCTGCATGTCAAACAGCTTTTCCAGTGAGTCAGCACGAGCAATGATGGACCAAAAAAACACATATTTGCATCTACTTCCTCTATTCAGTCTAAAGTGTAGACTTCTCAGCACACTTATCGATCAACAGAGAAGATGTGGAATTCATTGTGGGTAGAAAATGTCAAGTCATCCATTCCAAACTAAACACGTAATTGAGGGCATTTTCTAAATGGTGAGAGGCTAGAAACTAAGGATGAGCAGTGAGGGTTAGACAAAAAAAAATCATCTGAAGTGAACAGGTAGAATGAAGACTATTTTAAAGGCAAATGGAATGTTAGTCTTTGTCTCTGTTAGGCTGAATAGCAGAACTGTGGGAGTTATGTTACAGTAATCTCTGGTTAGATATGATTGAGAATACTGTGCTCCATTCTGGGGAAGATAGGAGTGTGATGAAGATTCACAAGAACAATCCTGAGGATTAAAGGGCTCACTTCCGAGGATCACCTTGCCTACACTGGACTTGTAGTCCCTTCAGGATGGAAATTTCAGGAGTTGACTCAGTTAAGACTCAAATAACAAAAACAGCAACATACTGTGATTTGGAGATTTGAAAGAAAAACAGAAATTGCTAGAGAAACGCAGCAGGTCTGGCAGCATCTGTGAAGAGAGAAACAGTTAACATTTTGGGTCCAGTGACCCTTCCTCTGTTGATGAACGCTGTGGCTGGTTTACTTAACAACAACAAAACACATGTTAAGTTATAAAACAAAACTTCCAGCTGCAAACAAATTGATCAGAAGATACGCAACGCACCTGGAGTCCTTAAATGTGACATCTCTTCAAGACACGAAATCTGGAATCCGAGTTCAAAACTGGAGGGTACAGGTTTCAGGTATGAGGGGAAAGATCTAAAAGGAACCTGAGGAGCAATTTTTTCCTGCAAAGGGTGGAAAATAAATGGAATGAATTGCCAGAGTAAGTGGGAGATGCAGGTACCGTTACAACATTTAAAAGATATTTGCACAGGTATATGAATAGGAAAGGTTTAGAGAGATGTGGGCCAAACACAGGCAAATGGGACTTGGTTTAGTTTGGGAAACCTGACCAGCATGGACAAGTTGGACTGAAGGGTCTGTTCCTGTGTTGTATGGCTATATAACTCGACAAAGAAAGCTATTAAGGTTCAGAGTCAATGGAAAATTTTAAAACTGAGATTTGTAGACTTCTATTAGGCAGCATAAACAATGCAAAGAAATGGTGTGAAGATGGAGATCCAAACATGACTTAATTTAATAGATCAAGGGACTGACTCACCCTCTCCGGCCCCCATATCTCTCAAAAGTTCATTACCAGCACAGCAATTGGAAAGGAACTCTAGGAATTTGATTGTGACTTTTTTTAACAATCAAGGATAGCGTTTTACACTCAAGTTTGTTTACTGTGTTCTGGCCTGGACCCTTGTTTCTCTGAGACACTATATTGGGTGGTTGCTGTAGAGGAGTGGGCAGGTATGAAGATGCTCCATGAGTTATGTCTGTTATATCTTCACTATATTTGAAACTGAATGAGTGGACAAGTTGACTTGATTTGATTTATTATTGTCATGTAACTAGGTACAGTGAAAGGTTTTGTTTTGCATACAGTACAGGCAGATCATACCATACAATATCAGAAGGTGACAGAACACGCAGTTACGCTGCAAAGAAAGTGCACAAGAATAACACCAGCATTAGATTTGAAATTTGAGAGGTCCATTCAGAAGTCTAATAACTACAGGGAAGAAGCTGTTCTTGAACCTGTCGGTATGTGTTCTGGCTTTTGTATATTCTGCCTGTCAGAAGAGGTTGGAAGAGATTGTAACCGGAGTGGGAGGAGTCTTTGATGATGGCTGCCTTCCTGAGGCAGGGAGAAGTATGGATGGTGTCAGTGGATGGGAGGCTGGCTTGCATGATGGACTAGGCAGTGATCACAACTCCATGTAGTTTCTTACGCTCCTGGGCAGACAGTTACCATACCAAGCTATGACACCTCCAGGTAGAATGCGTTCTATGGCACATCTGTAAAAATTACTGAGGGTTCTTTTGGACATGACGAATTTCCTTAGCTTCCTGAGGAAGCAGAGGTGTTGTTGTGCCTTCTTGACTGTTGCATCAACATGGGTGGACCAGATCAGATTGTTGGTTATCATCACTCCTAGGAACTTGACCATCTTGGCCACAAAATTGTTATATTGACATGGATTTAGAGGATGCTGCCTGACCTGCTGTGATTTTCCAGCACCACACTCTTGACTCTGATCTCCAGCATCTGCAATCCTCACTTTCTCCTCACTTCTAGTGTAGTCAAGATCCTTAAGGTTGGGCTGGAAGAAGGCTGGTGAAAGGAAGATAGATGTTGGGCTGGTGGTTGTAAGGGTTGTGAGATGATTGTGTAGGGCAGTGCAGGAAGTCCTCGTGTTTCATAGCTTGTGGGTGAGCTGTATCTGGCATTTGGTACTTGCCCACGCTGTTTCTGCTGCAGGACGTGTTGCTGTGTGAGGTGTAGGAAGTGCTGGCCCCTCAGGAAGTCAAGGAATGTAGAGCAAACATCTACAAATCCACACTCAGGCTGAGAGACACTTCAACTTTGCTTGTGCCAGCTTCACAAACTAAACAAGTTTGAGAATGTGGCTAACTTTGTGATCACGATCAGAGAGCCTGATTCGTTTTTGTGTGACATTGGTTGAGAGTTCGATGTGGGTGTGCAGGTTCAGCATAGAATAAGAAAGGCAAATAAAATCCTGGCATTTATTGGAAAACGACTGGATTGTAAAAGTAAAGATTTGTTGTTACAATTATATAAGGCATTGGTGAGACAGCATCTGGAATATTGTGTTCAGTTCCAGAATCCTTACTTGAGGAAGGAAGTGGTGGCACTGGAAGCAGTTCAGAGGAAGTTCACCAGTTTGATTCCAGGGATGAAAGTCAGCTCTTCGGCCAAAATAACATCATGGGATCTTTCAGATATGTCTGAGAGCTGGGGAAGGCCCTCAGGGTAACACTGCATCTGAAAGACAGCACCTCCACCTCTCCCTTTGCAGCAGTGATTCACTCAAACCCTGCAGTGGGACTTGAACCCCTGACAAGGTGAGAGTGAAACTCATTGAGCCAAAACTGACACAACAGTGTCAATCTTCCCCCAAACGTACATTAATTAAAATCGGATGATGTAATTTGAAAAGAGATTATTTTTAGATTAGATGTCTGGAGAAATAAACTCCAATTGGATAAATGTGCACTCTCAGTTTTGAGTTTCTCCACAAAGGTCAACACCGCCGCCCCACAAGGCTGTGTCCTCAGCTCCTTACTGTACTCCCTGTACATCGTGACTATGCACCCAAGTTTCATCCTAACTCCATCTACATGTTCACTGATGGCACCACTGTAGGCTGGATTGCAAACAATGATGGAGATGGAATACAAGAAAGAAAGAGTGCTTGTTGGCATCGTGTAAGCATATCAATCTCTCCCTCAATGTAAGCAAAACCAAAGAGTTGGGCATTGACTTCAGGAAGCAAGGTGGAGGGCATGCCCCCCTCAACATCAATGGAGGTGAGGTGGAGAGGGTGGAAAGCAACATGTTTGTGGACATGACGATCACTAAAAATCTATCCTGGACTATCCAGATTGACAGTCAAGAAAGCACATCAAGGCCTTTACTACCTCAGGAGGCTGAGGAAATTTGGCATGCCCATAAAGACTCTTGCCAGTTTTAATAGACGCACCACAGGAAGAATTCTAATCTGGACACGTCACAGCCTGGGATGGCAATTGCGCTGCCCAGGACTGTAAGAACCTACAGAGAGTTGTGAACACAGCCCAGTCCATCACACAAGCCGACCTTCCATCCATTGACTCCATCTACACTTCTCCCTGCCTCAGGAAGGCAGCCAACATCATCGAAGACCCTTCCCACCCCGGTTATAATCTCTTCCAACCCCTTTCATCAGGCAGAAAATACAAAAGCTTGAATGGACGTACCAACAGATTCAGAAACAGCTTCTTCCCTGCGGTTATTATACTTGTGAACGGAGCTCTCAGATTTTAAATTTAAGTGTTGATCTCGTGATTTGTGCACCTTCTCTGCAGCCATAACTTTGTATTCCTCCTTCTGTTCTATTACCCTAATGTACATCGTGTGGTATGATCTGCCTGGAGAAAGTGAGGACTGCAGATGCTGGAGATCAGAGTCGAAGATTGTGGTGCTGGAAAAGCACAGCCCGTCAGGCAGCATCTGAGGAGCAGGAGAGTCAACGGTTTGAGCATAAGCTCTTCATCAGGAATGATGAATGGCTTATGCTCGAAATGTCAACTTTCCTGCTCCTTGTATGATCTGCCTGTATTGCATACAAAACAAAACTTTTCACTGTACCTAGGTGCATGTGACAATAATAAATCAAACCAAAAACAAAGGTCAGAGGGTTGTGATTGGAATAAACAGTGGTCCCTCTGTGTATCAGTTTCAGACACTCATCTCAAAGTGTTTCAGAGCCAGTAAGAAATCTAATGTTTCTTTATCTCTTTTGGAATGTCACTGATGATGTCCATTCAGGTTTTTTGGGAAGTGATTCTCATTCATCCTTCCAGAATAGTAGAGCTTCGATGTCAAGGAATCAATGATAACTTTAAATGCTTAGCTAAAGTCTGGAGCTGCTAGTACGGGATTGTTTATTATGATAGAAGTAGGAATGTATTGTCCAAGGCATCAGAGGGTATTGCAAACAGTTTTGGTCCCATTACTTAAGGAGGGATGTAGTTGCATTGGAGACAGTTCAGTGGAGGTTTTCTCGATTGATTCCAGAAATTATTGATTTGTCTCGTGAAGAGAGTTTGAACAGTTTGAGTTTATACTTGCTGGAGTTTAGAAGATTGAGTGGAGATCTAATTGAGACATATCAGATGCTGGTAGGTGGATTTTAATGTGGATATGTGTAAGGTTACCATTTTGGCTGAAAAATAAAACAAAAGGGCAAATTATTATTTAAGTGGAAGCAGATTCAAAGTGCATCAGTGCAGTGGGACCTGGGCATATCCAGCTAGAAGCATAGAATCCCTATAGTGTGGAAGCAGACCATTCAAAGCATCAAGTCTATACTGACCCTCTGAAGAGTATCCCACCCAGACGCACCCCCCTATCCTATATCTCTGCATTTACCATGGCGAGCCTGCATGTTCCTGAACACTATGGGTAATTTAGCATGGCCAATCCATCCAACCTGCACATAGAGTCAGAGACTCATAGAGATGTACAGCACGGAAACAGACCTTTCGGTCCAACCTGTCCATGCCGACCAGATATCCCACCTGCCAGCACCCGGCCCATATCCCTCCAAACCCTTCTTATTCATATATCCATCCAAATGCCTTTTAAATGTTGCAATTGTACCAGCCCCCACCACTTCCTCTGGCAGCTCATTCCATACACGTACCATCCTCTGTGTGAAAAGGTTGCCTCTTTGGTCTCTTTTATATCTTTCCCCTCTCACCCTAAACCTATGCCCTCCAGTTCTGGATTCCCCCACCCCAGGGAAGAGACTTTGTCTATTTATCCTATCCATGCCCCTCATGATTATATAAACCTCTGTAAGGTTACTCCTCAGCCTCCAACGCTCCAGGGAAAACAGCCCCAACATATTCAACCTCTCCCTATAGCTCAAATCCTCCAACCCTAGCAACATCTCTGTTCATTTTTTTTTAATCCTTTCAAGTTGCCACAAAATCTTTCCGATAGGAAGGAGACCAGAATTGCACGCAATATTCCAAAAGTGGCCTAACCAATGTCCTGTACAGGCGCAGCAGACCTCCCAACTCATGTACTCAATACTCTGACCCATAAAGGAAAGCATTCCAAACACCTTCACTATCCTATCTTCCTGCGACTCTACTTTCAAGGAGCTATTAACCTGCTGTCCAAGGTCTCTTTGTTCAGCAACACTCCCTAGGACCTTACCGTTAAATGTATAAGTCCTGCTAAGATTTGCTTTCCCAAAATGCAGCATCTCACATTTATCTAAATTAAACGCCATCTGCCACTTCTCAGCCCATTGACCCATCTGATCAAAATCCCCGTTGGAATCTGAGGTAACCTTCTTTGCTGTCCACTACACCTCCAATTTTGGTGTCATCTGCAAACTTACTAACTATACCTCTTATGCTCACATCGAAATCATTTATAGGGGCGGCTCAAGTGGCACAGTGGTTAGCACTGCTGCCTCACAGCGCCAGAGACCTGGGTTCTATTCCTGCCTCAGGCAACTGGCTGTGTGGAGTTTGCACATTCTCCTTGTGTCTGCGTGGGTTTCCTCTGGGTGCTCCGCTTTCCTCCCACAGTCCAAAGATGTGCAGGTTAGGTGAATTCGCCATGCTAAATTGCCCGTAGTGTTAGATGAAGGGGTAAACGTAGGGTCTGGGTGGGTTGCTCTTCGGAGGGTCGGTGTGGACTTGTTAGGCCTATTTCCACACTGTAAGTAAGTAATATAAATGATGAAAAATAGTGGACCTAGCACTAATCCTTGTACTCAACTGGTCACAGGCCTCCAGTCTGAAAAACAACCCTCCACCACCACCCTCTGTCTTCTACCTTTGAGCCAATTCTGTATCCAAATGTCTAGTTCTTCCTGTATTCCATGAGATCTAACCTTGCTAACCAATCTCCCATGGGGAACCTTGTCGAACGCCTGTCTGAAGTTCATATAGATCACATCTGCTGCTCTGCCCTCACATAAAACCATGTTGACTATCCCTAATCAGTCCTTGCCTTTCCAAACACATGTACATCCTGTCCCTCAGGATTTCCTCCAACAACTTGCCCACCACCGACATCAGGCTCACTGGTCCATCGTTCCCTGGCTTGTCCTTACCACCTTTCTTAAACAGTGGCACCATGTTAGCCAACCTCCAGTCTTCTGGTACCTCACCTGTGACTATTGATGATACAAATATCTCAGTAAGAGGCCCAGCAATCACTTCTCTAGCTTCCCACAGAGTTCTAGGGTACACCTGATCAGGTCGTGGGGATTTATCCTCCTCTGTTATATGGACATTTTTCATGATGTCACCATCTATTTCCCTACATTCAATATCTTCTACATCCTTTTCCACAGTAAATACTGATGCAAAATACTCGTTTCGTATCTCCCCCATCTCCTGTGGCTCCACGCCTTGCTTATCTTTGAGGGGCCCTATTCTTTCCCTAGCTACCCTTTTGTCCTTAATGTATTTGTAAAAACCCATTGGATTCTGCTTAACTTTATTTGCTTAAGCTATCTCATGTCCCCTTTTTGCCCTCCTGATTTCCCTCTTAAGTATACTCCTACTGCCTTTATACTCTTATCAGGATTCACTCGATCTATCCTGTCTATACCTGACATATGCCTCCTTCTTTAACAAAACCCTCAATTTCTCTAGTCCTCCAGCATTCCCTGCACCCACCAACCTTTCCTTTCACCCTAACAGGAATATACTGTCTCTGGACTCTCGTTATCTTATTTCTGAAGGCTTCCATTTTCCAGCCGTCCCTTTACCTGTGAACATCTGTCCCCAATCAGCTTTTGAAAGTTCTTGCCTAATACCGTCAAAATTGGCCTTTCTCCAATTTAGAACTTCAACTTTTAGATCTGGTCTATCTTTTTCCATCACTATTTTAAAACAAATAGAATTATGGTAGCCTGGCCCCAAAGTGTTTGGACTGTGGGAGGATACCGAAGCACCTGGAGCAAACCCACACTGACATGGGGAGAATGTGCAAACTTCACATGAACAGTCGCCCGAGGCTGGAAACGAACCAAGGTCCCTGGTGCTGTGAGGCAGTAGTGCTAACCACTGGGCACGGTGCCACCAACCATGTGCATGATTCATAGAAAGTGCACATGCAGGTACAGCAGATGATAAGAAAGGCAAGTGGAATCCTGGCATTTATTGCAAAAGTGCTGGATTGTAAAAATAAGGACTTTCAGTTCCAATCATATAAGGTATTGGTGAGACAGCATCTGGAATATTGTGTTCAGTTCCAGTCCCCTTACTTGAGGAAGGATGTCATGGAATTGGAAGCAATTCAGAGGATGTTTACCAATTTGATTCCAGGGATGAAAGGGCTGTTGTGCGAGGAGCTGTTGAATATCTTGGGCTTGTACTCGTTAGAGTTCAGAGGAATGAGGGGGAATCTAAAATGGAAAATGGGATTGATATGATGGACATGGAGAGTTTCTCCTGCACTTGTTTTTTTTACGTATCAGAAGTAGGCTTGCTTTCTCCAAATTAATAACAATGTGAATGAGCAGCATAATTCTACACTGTACTGTAGAAATGCACAAAGTTAATAAATTAAAATGGCAATACAAGGTGTGACAGTGTGGTATAATAAGTTGAAGTCACTCTGTGCATAGCTCCACAATGCCGTTAACCCAACGCTATTACAATACTCCAGCTGTTCCTTGAGGCTTTTTCTGTGCCTGATAGAGACTTTGTTATTAGGTAAAATTGCCATTGTCCCACGGGGCTGCTTTCTACTTGGAGACAGACAACTGGTGGTGAGTTTAACCTGAGGGTCACATTGGGGTGAGGTTGAGATGGTGAGATTTTCTTGATGATCTCAGCCGTTGTGGGAAATTATGTCTTTCTGTTTGCATCACAAACTAGCCATCCAGCTGGCTGAGCTAACCTGTAACTACAACATTGAAATGAAAGGAAAATGTTTTTAAGAGCTTCCATGTCATTGTGATGGATTCAGGCTAATTCGTAGCTGGAAAACTCTGATCATGTTTTGGCAAATTGGTACTAGGCAGCCCAAGTGGAAAATTGGGTGTTGCTCCTCCAATTTGCGGTTTGAGTGACCATAAAATGTTAGAATTCACCCTGAAGTTTGAGAGGGAGGATCTGGAATCAGACATAATTGTATTACAATTGAGTAAAAGTAATTACAAAGACATGAGGGAGGAACTGGCCAGAATTGAATGGGAGGGGAGCCGAGCAGGGAAGACAGTGGAACAGCTATGGTGGGAGTTGCTGGAGGTAATTCAGGAGGCACAGCAGAAATTCCTCCCAAAGAAGAAGGAACATAGTAAGGGAAGGAAGAGGTAACCAGAGCTGACAAAGGAAGCTAGAGTCTGCATTAAAACAAAATGTGGGAAGCCTTTAAAAGCCAGAAGAGTAATTTAAAAAGCAATCAGAGGGGAGAGGATGAAATATGACAGTAAGCTTGTTCGTGATCTGAAAGAAAATCACAAAGGACTTTTTAGTAATCCATCATATAAGACAGAGGCAAGAGCGGACAATGGACTACTGGAAAATGAGGCTGCAGAACTAGTAATGGGGAGCAAAGAAATGGTGGAGGAACTGAATAGATACTTTGCAGTGAAGACACCAGCAGCAAACCAGAACTTTAAGAGACTCGGAGCTCAACTGAGTGTTGTGGCCAGTTACTACAGAAAAGGTGTTGGGGAAGCTGAAAGGTCTGGGAAAGGAATGAGCTGGAATGAACTCAACATTGAGCTCTCCAATTTCAAATAACCTCTCTTCCCACTCCCCGACTCCTTTTCCAGACCAATGGACTGCATCCAAACCAATGGACTACACCCAGAGTTCTGAAGGAGATAGCTGAGGAGATTGTAGAGGCGTTGGTGGTGATCTTTCAGGAATCACTGAAGTCAGGAAGGATGCCACAGGACTGCAATATGGCTAATGTAACACCCCTGTTTAATAAGGGAGGGAGGAAGGCAGAAAACACTATTGGTCACTTAGCCTGAATTTGGCAGTTGGTAGGATTTTTAGATTCCATTATTAAGGATGAGATAGTGGAGTATTTGGAAGTGCATTGTAAAATAGGGCTGAGTCAGCATGGCTTTATCAAGGGGAGGTCATGCCTGACAAATCTGTTAGAAGTCTTTGAGGAGGTTCCAAACCAGTTAGACAAAGGAGAGACAATGGACATGATTTGGATTTCCAGAGGCCTTTCACAAGGTGCCACACATGAGGCTGCTAAATAATATAAGAGCACATAGTGTTAGGGGCAAGATACTGGCATGAATAGAGGATTGGCTGACTGGCAGAAGGCAGAGAGTAGAGAGAAATAGGTTTTCAGATGGCAGCCAGTGACTTGTGGAGTTCCACAGGGTTTGAGTGTTGGGACCACAACTATTCATATTATACATTACCAACCTGGACAAAGGAACTGAGGCCATTGGTGCTACGTTTTCAGACAGACACAAAGGGGGAGGGACAGGTAGCGTTGATGAAGTGGTGATGGGGGGGGGGGGGGGGGGGAGGGGGTCTGAAGAAGAAATTAGACCTCATTGCTACAGAGAGCTGTGGAGGCTAGGTCATTAAGTGCCTTTAAGACAGAGATAGACAGTTTGTTGATTGGAAAGGGGATGAAAGGTTACAGGGAGAAGGCAGGAGAATGGAGATGACAAACATATCAGCCATGATCGAATGGTGGAGCAGACTCAGTGGGCTGAATGGCCTAATTCTGCTCCTGTGTCTTATGGTCTTATTGAAAGGTTATGAAGACTGAGCAGGAAAGTAGAAATTGAGGCTGAGGTGAGATGAGCTACGATCAGAATTAAATGGCAGAGTAGGCTCGAGGGGCCGAATGGCCTACTCCTGCTCCTAGTCCTTTTGTTCTAAAATGCCTTTCAGTTGCTCAAAAACTGAATTGTGTTTCTTGGCCCATACCACCTTTCCTTTCTTCTGCAGTAAGCAGGGGACCAACAACATTGAAGATCATGATCAACTAAAAACCTCCCGACTCACCTAAAAATCTCCTCATTCCACATTTTGCGTTGAGGCTGAGACACTGTCCGAGTGCTTGTACCTTTACAATTCTGGGTTGGAGATGAGCCACCTCATTGTCACATGTAAATTACCTGAGCCTTAGCCAGCTCACTCTGTGATAGTGACAGCTTCTTGTAATTTCTGGGGGAGGATTCCCAGCTGATGGCATTCAGGTTTACTACATGGTCGCCCAAGTAACATATACCAGAAATAGGTTCTTCTTGAATTGGATAATGAAGTATATTTACAAGATTAATTATTTGCATGGATGTGCAACCACACACAGAAACCTAGTCTAGTTTCCTTCCTTACTAATGTTACTGTATATTACACAAACATAACTGATTAAATTATACAAAGTGAGAGAGAGAGAGACTGAAGATGAGGCAAGTACATTTATACTGGAATGTCAGGTTACATACATTGTTCTCAGTTTTATTAATAGGGTCATAGATACAAGAGAAGGAAGTGATGCTGATCTTGTATTAGACATTTGTCAGACCACAGATGTGCACAGTACTGGAAGCTACTTTATCGGAGTGATGTGAACATATGTGAGAATGCAGAAGTGGTTGGTTCCAAGGATGAGGAACTTCGGTGATGAGAATAGATTGAAGAATTTCAGATTGTTCCCCTTATAGAGAGTGCTAAGCGGCGACTTCAGTTTCTCTCTGCATTTTCTATTTTTATTTCAAATCTCCAGTATCCGCAGTGTTTCATAGAATCCCTACAGTGTGGAAACAGATCATTTGATCCAACAAGTTCACACCGACCCGACGAAGAGTATCCCACCCAAAAATATTCCCCTACAGTATTACTTGACATTTCCCCTGACTAATGCACCTAGCCTCCATATCCCTGAACACTATGGACAATTTAGCATGGCCAATTCATCTAACCTGCACGTCTTTGGATTGTGGGAGGAAACCAGAGCACCCGAGGGAAACCCACACAGACACTGGGAGAACGTGCAAAGTCCGCACAGGCAGTCGCCCGAGACTGGAATCGAACCCAGCCCCCTTAAGTTGTGAGGCAGGAGTGTGAATCACTGAGCCACCATGCTGCCAAGAGCAACTCTGTTGCTGTTATTTAAAAGTGACCCATAAGTCTGGTCTAAGTTAGTTTAAAGAAATCATTACAGTCTGCAGTGAATTTGTGAATGTCAGCTGCCCCTACTTGGTAGCCATATCTGAAATTGTTCATCAGCGTCCGTTAAAACAAAATGCAATTTTAAAATGTTGTAAGAAGCATTCTGACTGAAGTCTCACAGAATGAAAAGCTCAGTATAACTTTAGAACAGATGTTGTCTGAGCTGGAGAAATTCAGTGATGAAGAGAGATTGGACGGACTGGTGTTGTTTTCCATGGAGCAGAGGAGATTGAGAGGGGACGTGACTGAGATGTATGAGATCATGAGGGGTATAGATAGAGCAGACAGGAAGAAATGTATCCCATTGTTGGAGGGATCAATGACCAGGGGGGTATAGGTTTAAGGGATTGTGCAGGAGGCACAGAGGGGATGTGAGGAATGTTTTTCACCCAGAGGGTGGTGGGAATCTGGAACTCACTGCCTGTCAGGGTGGGAGAGGCAGAGACCCCCATCACATTGAAGAAGGATTTAGATGTGTGCTTGTGATGTCAAAGCTGTGGGCCAAGTGCTGGGAAATAGGATGAGAAAGTTAGGTTGCTATTTTTGACTGGAACAGACTCGATGGGCTGAAAGGCATTTTTCTGTGCTGTAGATCTCTGTATGACTCTGCAACAGAAGCTGGATGCAGGTGCTTTTGATTATGGGAACTCTGCATCCCATATATGTAATATCTGCTGACAATTATCTTCATTAGACTTTGTTAAAACTGGACAAAAAAAGCATTTTCATTTCCCTTTGCATAACAAATACTATAACAACTCACAAGTAATCTTGCATCACAGCTGATTTTTATTCTTATCTGAGTTGGACAGATTATGATCACATCACAGGCACCTATCATGTGACTCTCAGACTGATATTCTTATTGCACAGTATGCAATACACAGAATGAATTTGCAGATACCCTCACATCTCCACTGTCACAAGTTGCACCGAGGAGGGGATCTCTTCCCAGAAGATTTTGGGAGACTGCGAAATCGACTGATTACACTACCGACTCCGAAAACTCACATTTTCTACTAAACTGTAAGTTCGGTTGCTGATCATTTGACCCCTTCCTCCTACAGGTCAGAGAACTGGGGTCATGATGCATATTCAGTTTGTAGTCCCACAAATTGAGGAAGAATACTTTCTGTCGATTAACTGCGCTAAGATAAGTGAACTGCTAACTTCACTGAATATTAAAATTACCCTCATGAAGCGGACAGGTTTGTGCTTTTTGGAATGTAAAAGATAAATCCTCCTACCCCTGCAGGATTTCCAAAGACTCACAACCCACTGAGAGAAGAAATTTCCTCATCATCCCAGCCTTTAATTAGAGCCACGTAATTCTGAGAGTGTACCCTCTGGCCCTAGACACTCTCATGAGAGGAATATTCTCCCAGCATTAATCCCCTTAACAATCCGACATGTTTCAATGAGATTTAAAGTCTATTTCATCAATTTTTTAAAAAATTCATCACTGTCCTCATCATGCTATCAACCTCTGGGCTTCCTCTCAAGATTCTCCTGATAGAAGCACAAGCAGATATCTGGGGGGTGTTCTCTCTGACCCCCACTGATTATTCAACTCATAGAAGCAAGGGGGTGGGGGGGGGGTGGGTGCAGTCACTCCAATGCAGTGGTTCTGAAATTACTTTGCAGATCTGTGTAGTTTCCCTTCCCTGATGCAGTTTCTCATTCGGGAAACTAATACCTTAATCAGTGCCTGAACAGCAAAGAAATGTGGTTGCACATTCTCCCTGTGTCTCCATGGGTTTGCTCCGGTTTCCTTCCACAGCCCAGAGATGTGCAGGTTAGGTGGACTGCCATGCTTAAATTGCCCATAGTGTCCAGGGTGTGCAGGCTATGTGAGTTAGCCATAGGAACTGCAGGGTTATAGGGTAGGGGAGGTCGGTTTTGGTGGTATGCTTTAGGACAGCATGGTGCCCAGTGGTTAGCACTGCTGCCTCACAACACCAGGGACATGGGTACGAATCCAGCCTTGGGTGACTGTCTGTGTGGAGTTTGCACATTCTCCCCGTGTTTGTGTGGGTTTCTTCCAGGTGCTCTGTTTTCTGCCCACAATCCAAAGATGTGCAGGTTAGGTGAATTGGCCAATCCAAATTGCCCATGGTGTTCTGGGATGTGTAGGTTAGGTGCGTTAGAGTCTAGATTAGAGTGGTGCTGGCAAAGCACAGCAGGTCAGGCTGCATCCGACGAGCAGGAACTTGATTTTTCGGGCAAAAGCCCTTTGTCGATTTTCTTGCTCCTCAGCTGCTGCCTGACCTGCTGTGCTTTTCCAGCACCACACTAATCTAGACTCTGATCTCCAGCATCTGCAGTCCTCACTTGCACCTAGGTTAGGTGCATTAGTCAAGGGTAAATGGAGAGTAATGGTGGAATGCGTCTGGGTGGGTTACTCTTCGGAGGGTCGTTGTGGACTTGTTGGGCCGAATCCACATTGTAAGGATGCTATGATTCGAAAGATAAGGATTCTATTCTATGATTCACTCAGATCCCGTCATGCGGCAATCACCAGTTGTTGGCATTGGTTAAGGGACAACTATTGTCCAGGGTACCAGTGGGAACCTTCTGCTTTAAATGTTGCCCTGGGAACACTCTATACTGAGCCAAGACAGTGGGTAGAGCCTACGCTATACTGGGCTGAGATGGTGAGTAGATTCTCACTCTATACTGAGCCACGCTGGGTGAGAAGATGCTCACTCTACCCCGAGCTGGGACAGCGGGTAGAGCCTACTCCATGCTGAGCTGAGATGGTGAGTAGAGTCTCACTGCATAATGAGCTGAGATTGTGAGTAGATTATCATTGCATAATGAGCTGTGATGGTGAGAAAATTCCCACTGTATACTGAGCCACGCTGGGTGAGAAGATGCTTACTCTACCCCGAGCTGGGACAGCGGGTAGAGCCTACTCCATGCTGAGTTGAGATGGTCGATCAATTAATTAATGTGACATCACATCCAAGAGGCAATTCCGACAGTACCACTCCCTCTGTGCTGTGCTGGAGTGACGTAATTGAGAGGGATTTGAACTCACAAACCTCTGATTCTGGGGCGAGACAGAAACAGCCAACTGCAATTGAATTAATATTATCAATACACCTCGATGTTGCTGCAATCGCACTTGTGAAATGTGAGCTGCCTGATGACTGTTCTCAAATATCTGCAGATCTGTGAGGGTGTTTCAGTGCGAGGAGGACAAGGAAGATGAAGAGCTGGTATTGTTTTGCATCTCATGGTATGTTTGGTCCAATTACTTCCATTGTCTGAGACTACCTGCAAAATGATGGATGTCTGTTTTACAATGTTACATAATGTTGGAATGTAAGAGCCATTAACCTTGTCCTTCAGTGTATTCCCTACACAGGCAAATGGTTATTTTTGTTTCCCCATTCACGATATGGTGGTAACACTGACAAGTGCAGTGTCTATTGCCCTTCAGGAGATGATGAAAGCTGCCTTCTTGAACTGCTGCAATACCCTGGGGTTCAGGCCAAGAGAGATGTGGAGCGAAGGTTCAGAAATCACCACAGATTCAAATTGATTTATTCCTTTTCCTCAATTCTGTGATACAGGCAAGCTGACATGTTTAACATTAGATTAGATTGCTTACAGTGTGGAAACAGGCCCTTCGGCCCAACAAGTCCACACCGACCCGCCGAAGCGCACCCAGCCAGACCCATTCCCCTACATATACCCCTGCACCTAACACTACGGGCAATTTAACATGGCCAATTCACCTAACCTGCACATCTTTGGACTGTGGGAGGAAACCGGAGCACCCGGAGGAAACCCACGCAGACACGGGAGAATGTGCAAACTCCACACAGTCAGTCGCCTGAGGCGGGAACTGAACCCAGGTCTCTGGCGCTGTGAGGCAGCAGTGCTAACCACTGTGCCACCGTGCCGCCCACGAGATGTTTGAGACATTAAGCCATAGGAACATCCACAGGGTGTATATATGACCTTGTGAGTTAGCAAACACAAAAAGCAATGTGGATGCTGGAAATCAGAAACAAAAACAGAAATCGCAGTGAAAACTCAGCAAGACTGGCAGCATCTATGGAGAGATAAGCAGAGTTAATGTTTCATGGCCAGTGACCCTTCTCTTTTCTCCACAGACCTGCTGAGTTTTTCCAGCAATTCTGTGAGTTAGTAATAAGTCCCAAGGTCATAGAGTCACAGAGTCATCGAGTTCTACAGCACAGAACCAGGCCCGTTGGCCCGAACTGGTCCATGCCGAACAAAACGTCCAACCACACTATCCCCATTTCCCTGCACTTGGCCCATGTCCTTCTAAACCTTTCCTAGCCATGTATTTGTTCGAATGCCTTTTAAATATTGTTAATGCACCCCCCCCCCCCACAACCGATTCTGCAGGCAGCTCGTTCCGTATGCATTCCACTCTCTGTGTAAAAAAAGTTGCCCCTCGGGTTCTCTTTTATTCTTTTCCCTCTAATCTTAAACTGATGCCATCTCGTCCTTGACTCCCCAGCCCTGGGAAAAGACTCAATGGTCTGAGCTATAGTGAGAGGTTTTTCTTTAGAGTGTAGAAGGCGAAGGGGGGGACCTTATAGAGGTTTGTAAAATCATGAGAGGCATGGATAAGATGAATGGCAGATGTCTTTTCCCTCGGGTGGGGGATTTCAAAACAGGGGCATATTTTTAAGGTGAGAAGAAAAAGATTTAAAAAAGGACTTGGTGGACAATTGTTTTGCACAGGGAAGAGTTCATGTGTTGAATGAATTTCCAGAGGAAGTGGTGGTCACCCTAAACCTATGCCCTCTAGCTTTGGACTCTCCTATCCTGGGATAAAGACCTTGCTTATTGACCCTATCCATGCCCCTCATGATTTTACATACCTCTATAAGGTCACCCCTTAGCCTCATATGCTCCAGTGAAAAAAAGCCCCAGCCTTGGGAGGCACAGTTGCTCAGTGGTTAACGCTGCTGCCTAACAGCACCAGGAACCTGGGTTTGATTCCAGCCTCAAGTGACTGTCTGTGTGGAGTTTGCACACTCTCCCCATGTCTGTGCAGGATTCCTCCAGGGGCTCCAGCTTCCTCCCACAGTCCAAAGATGACCAGGTTAGGTCAATTGGCCATGCTAAATTGTTCAAAGGTATGTGTAGGTTAGGCACATTAGTCAAGGGCAAATATAGGGTAGGGGAATGGGTTACTCTTCGGAGGATTGGTGTGGACTTGTTGGGTTGAAGGGCCTGTTTCCACACTGTGGGAATTCTAATTCAATCCAGCCTCTACCTATTGTTCAAATCCTTCATTCCTGGCAACATCCTGGTAAAGCTTTTCTGAACCCTTTCAAATTTCACAACATCTTTCTCATAGCAGGGCAGTCAGAATTGAATGCCGTATTCCAAAAATTGCTAACCATTGCCTTGTACAGCCACAACATGATCACCCAACTCTTATACTTAATGCACTGACCGATAAAGGCAAGTGTACCCAATGGCTTCTTTAGTAGCCTGTCTACACAAGCCTGAGAAGGATGCATGGGAATGGTGTTGGGATACTGAAAGGAGGAACGGAAGAGCAGATACATTTGGTGCTGGCCCCACTCAGATAACACAGGACGATTCCTTTCATAAAGAGGCTGGTGGGGACCAAGGTTACCCGTGTGTCTTTCTGGGAAAGTAAGTGGGAACAGCAGTGCGGGAGTTGGAATGGCCACAATCGGGGGCTGAGTCAGACAGAGGTCTTCGGTCAGGGAATGTGGAGAGTTTTTCAAAGCAGCAATATAGACATTGGGATCGTCAAACCAGATATGATGGAGACAGAGAAACAGACCTTACAGGAAGCCAGAGGGTGTGAGGAAGTGCCATCAAGCTCCCTGTGTGAATCAATGGGTCAACACTGATCATCCATTGATTGCCCAAACACAGAAATGGTGTCAAAGAAGTGAAGGAAATAGAGGGAAGAATTAGAGACGGATCGTGCAAAAGGGAAGGGAATCGTTGCAATTTGAAGTAATGTTGGCGAAATTTTCCAGTTGGAAGTGAGGGCTTTTAAAAGTGCCAACTGGAATTGGTGAGGGAGGACACCTTAAGCCTGACAAAGAATGGACTGCAGACCCTGCAAGAAGGCTGGCATAGCTAGAATACAGGTTCCTAAAGTAACACCTTCTACATGGAGGAATGATGTGGACAAAGTTAAAGATTGCACAACATCAGGTTATAGTCCAACAAGTTTATTTGGAAGCACTGGCTTTTGGAGCACTGCTCCTTGATCAGGTAGCTCTTCATCAGCTGAAGGATTACAAAGGAGCAGCGCTCCGAAAGCTAGTTTTTCCAAATAAATCTGTTGGACTATAATATGGTGTTGTGTGATTTTTAACTACGTGGAGGAAGTGAGTGACGTCAGAGGAGAAGTTGTTCAATTTGCGAATGGTTTTGGCCAGGTACAAGCCTCTCTGGTTTCTGGTCACCTCTCTGTCCCTCAGCCTCTTACCCACTGTCCCAGTGAAGTTCAAACTGAACTTGCAATTTCCAGGCACAATATCCAGTTTACAAATTTCACTGTTGCCAGTTTTCAGAGAATTGTCGTGTTATCTACTTTTCCCACTTGGACGTCCTCTAGGTCGACCAAACTGCACGACCACCGTCTTTTTATCATTGGCTCTGTCTTTCCTCCACTCCATCACTGTCCCACTTTTTCATTCAAATCCCTCCCCACCCCTTTCCCTGGTAAAATCTATACTTAAAGCTTTTCATTTCCCCTGAGAGGTTGTCCACCTGGAACCTTAGTTGTTCCTCCCTCCCTCCACAGGCGTTGTTTGACGATACATAATGCATTTGCTGGTTTTATTTGACAGTTTTAAAACTGAGGTGTTATTTCAGCGGGGGACCAAAGGTCAGTGAACACAAGGGTGATTGGTGAATGGGACCTCAGTGTAGGATGAGTTCAAAGGTGACTGCCTCCTGGCTTTCTGTCGAGGTTCATGCGCCGCTCCGTGCAGGGTATAATTCTCTCTGGTATTTACCATGAATTTTACACAGCAAATCTGTTCACCCTCAGCCAGCAACTCCAGGTCCAGTTGTGGACGACTGAGGAACTTTGCTGTGCATTATATTCTCTCTCTCTCTCTCTCTCTCTCTCTCACTCTTTCGCTTTCTCTCTCACTTCAAAAGCACACCCTTGGCTGCAAAACATTTCGGGATTCTTCGAAGTCATGAAAGGCACTATACAAGTTCAAGCTCTTGCTCTTGCATTTTCTGTCCATTTTCAACAGAGACACTAGCTGTTTGTTGTCCCCTCGCGTAAGTTAAAGGGGAACAGAGGGGGCAGGGAGTGACTGTGCGCCTCCAGCAGACAAGCGGTACAGATGTTGAATGGACTGCTTCAGCTGTGATTTCACTTTCCCACTTTTAAAAACGTGGAGCTGCCTAGGATTCTAATGGTGAACTGAGTGTCCTCAAACAGAAACCATTCACTGCAGCCTTAGCATGAAACTGATACATTGGGTTAATATTCAATGGCTAGCTCTCAGATTTCAGAGTAGAGACCACACCATAGCCAGAGGACTCTGGTACAGTCTTCTATTGGAGACACATGAGATTTCTCTAACTCCTGTTAACATATCTAACAGTAAATATAACCCATAGTTACTGAGATTGAACTATCAACTAACTAACTAACACCAAGTCAGGTTCATCTGTGGTAATTATTTGTGCTCCATTCTCCACCACCTGCTACTGACAGCCCTCAGATCAGCGTAAAAAGGATGATAAGGGGAGACAATGGCCTAGTGATATTATCAGTGGATTAAGAATCATAGAATCCCCACAGAAACCTGTGTTCAAATTCCAGCCTCGGGTGACTGTCTGTGTGGAGTTTGCACATTCTCCCTGTGTCTTGTTCGGCCCAACAAGTCCACACCGACCCTCCGAAGCGCAACCCACCCATTCCCCTACATTTACCCCTTACCTAACACTACGGGCAATTTAGCATGGCCAATTCACCTGACCTGCACATCTTTGGATTGTGGGAGGAAACCGGAGAATCCGGAGGAAACCCACGCAGACACGGGGAGAACGTGCAAACTCCACACAGTCAGTCACCTGAGGCGGGAATTGAACCCAGGTCTCTAGCGCTGTGAGGCAGTAGTGCTAACCACTGTGCCACCGTGCCGCCCATCAGACCGATTCCTGGAATGGCAGGACATGTGTATGAAGAGTGATTGAACGATTGCGATTTTATTCATTGAGGTTTAGAAGGGTGAGGGGGATGTCAAAGGGGCTGATAACATTCTAACAGAACTAGGCAGGGGTGAACAAAGGAAGGATGTTCCTGATGAGTCTGGAACCAGGAGGTCACAGTCTCAGGAGACAGGGTAGGTCATTTAGGAATGAAGATGAGGAGAAGTGTCTTTGCCTAGAGGGTGGGGAACCTGTGGAATTCTCTGCCACAGAAAGTGGTTGATGCCAAAACATTGAATGTTTTCAAGAGGGAGTTAGATGGAGTTCTTTAGGACCAAAGGGTGTATGGGAGGAAAAATGCACAAGGGAGTTGGATGAGCAGCCATGATCATATTGAATGGTGGGGTAGGCTCAAAGGGCTGAATGGCTTACTCCTGCACCTATTTGCTATGTTTCTATGACAGACTGACTCAATTTTGTATTTACCTATATGTTCCTAGATCCTTGTCGCTAGACAACAGTAGAGTTTATTTACTATCTTTATTGAATGCTCAAAACTACTGAAGCCCCATCTTTTCACATCCAGGGTTGCATTAACAATGTCCTGTATGTGAATAACCTCCAGCTCTCCTGGCATCAAGCTCAGAAGACCAATGTTAAAGCATGAAATATAAACTATGTTTCCCCCGGGTGAAGGTAGGTACTGCAGATGCTGGAAACTTGAGTCAAGATGAGAATGGTGCTGGAAAAGCACAGCATGTCAGGCAGCATCAGAGGAGCAGGAAAATCGACATTTCGGGCAAAAAGCCTTTCATCCCTCTTCCTAACATGCACAATATAAAACGTAAATTAAACTTAAGATTGCACATTGTTCCTAAGTGCTGAAAAGAACAGATACATAGTTTTATCAGGAATTTGATCAAAATTGTTGATTTCATAAATCGCCACATTGTAACATAAATGAGAGGAGGTGGTGACATTGTGTTAATATTTCTGTGTTAGTGGTGCAGAGATTCAGATGAATCAAAATGGATTCAAATTCCACTTGAACTGTTGCTAGAACTGAAGTTCGACTAACCTAACTAAAGCTCGATAATGGTCATGAAGCAATCAAAAGTTCCATCATGAGGGGCATGGATAGGATAAATAGACAAAGTCCTTTCCCTGGAATGGAGGAGGATATAGGTTTAGGGTGAGAAGGGAAAGATATAAAAGAGACCTAAGGGGCAACTTCTTCACGCAGAGGGTGATACATGTATGGAATGAGATGCCAGAGGAAGTGGTGGAGGCTGGTACAATTGCAACATTTAAAAGGCATTTGGATGGGTATATGAATAGGAAGGGTTTGGAGGGATATGGGCCGGGTGCTGGCAGGTGGGACTAGATTGGGTTGGGATATCTGGTCAGCATGGACGGGTTGGACCCAAGGCTCTGTTTCCATGCTGTATATCTTTCTCGCTCTATGAGTCTATATCCCTGAATTAATTCAGTCACAAAGTAATACAGCACAGAAATAGACCTTTTGGTCCAACTTATCCATGGTGACCAGATATCCTATACTGAACTAGTCCCATTTGCCTGAATATCTCTCGAAACTCCTCCTATTCAGATCCTTTTAAATGTTATAATTGTAACCCCTCTCCCACTGCTTTTGGTAGCTCATTCCATACATGCGCCACCCTTTGCATTAAAACAAATGCCCTCGAGTTTTGAACTCACTCACCTTGGGATAAAGACTTTGCCTATTTACCTTATCCATGTCCCTCATGATTTTATGAAATTCTGTAAGGTGACCTCTTACCCTCTGACGATCCAGGGAAAAAAGCCCCAGCCTATTCAGCCACTCCCTACAGCTCAAACCCTCCAACCCAGGGCAGCATCTTTGTAAATCTTTTTCTACCCCCTTTCAAGTTTCACAACATGATTGTTATAGCAGAGAGACCAGAAGTGTACGCTGCATTTTAAAAGTGGCCTCACCAATGTCCTGTACAGCTGCAACATGACATCCCAATTCCTATACTCAGTGCACTGACCAATGAAGGTGAACGTGCCAAATGCCTTCTCCACCACCTTGTCTACCTGCAACTCCACCTTCAAGGGTCTATTGAAAGTAAGTCCAACTAATTGTGACTTTGGTTAAACCAATAACTCTTTGGATCACAAGTGTCCTTTCAGGAATGAAACCTGCTGTGACGGCAGACGCACAGCAAAACGTTTGACTTTTTGTGGAATGCTTCCATCTTTGTCTCTCTACCTTTCTCTTCTCATTTTCCAAATCTCCTTAAATCTCATCCATCCTGATATCTCTTTCTGTGCCTGCACCCATGATATAGTTTGGGGGCTGTCAAAGCTGCCACGTGAATGCAAGTTGCAGTTGTTGTTGTTTGATTAAATTATTCCACCTGCTGTGTAAAAGGAAAAAAAATCACAAAGCCCACGTAAACTAAACAACTCAGTGCACCACAAGAAATCTCATTTCCTGATGCACTCCCTTATTAATGTATTCTCCAAAAACTGTTCCCATATAATTAGGAAATATATATTTTTTGTTTCCTAGCATTGCTGTTTTGGATTATCTGGAATGAAAGCACTGATGGATATAGTAAGTCATGATACTTTTAGTCTTAGCTTTTTGCTCTTTTAGTTTGGAATCCTTTTGTCCATAGTGCCCACTCCTTTTACGCAGTGGAAACAGTGCTAATGGATGCGACTGTATCAGTTATTTTATGCTTGCAATCACAATGTATCGATGTGGTGGAAGTTTGCAATAAACGGTGGAAGGAGACAGAGAATATGGTCATTGGGCGTGGAATCATATCAGCAGAGCAACACTGCTTACATCCTGTGAAAGTCTGTGTTGGAGCCTCAAGTAATCACTGTGTTGAAGGGTAGGGCTTACACAATTAATGGTAGAGCCTTGGGTAGTGTTGTAAAATAGAGAGACTTAGGAGTGCAGGTACATAATTCTTTGAAGTGTGGTGGTTAAAAATACATGTGGCATGCTTGCTTACATTGCCTTCACCTTTGGGTTTAGGATTTGCTATGTCATGTTGAGGTTGTACAGGACTTTGCTGAGGCCTCTTTTGGAGGACGATGTCCAGTTCTGGTCGCCCAGTTATAGAAGCAAAAGCAAAGCTGGAGAGGATACAGAAGAGATTTACCAGGATGTTGCCTGGTATGGTTTGAGTTATAAAAATAGGCTGGGACTTTTTTCACTAGAGCATAGGAGGTTGAGAAGTGACCTGACAGAGGTTAATAAAATAATGAGGGGGTATAGATAGAGTTAGTGGTAGTTGTCTTTTCCCTAAGATGGGGGATTTCAAGACGATGGGGTACACTTTTAAGGTGAGAGGAGAAAGATTTTAAAAAAGACATGAGGGGCAAGCAGATGAGCGGTTTGTCTGTGGAATAAACTTCCTGAGGAAGTGGTGGATGTGGGCTTAAAAAGCATTTAGATAAGTGTATGAACAGGAAAGGTTTGGAGGCATATGGGCCAGGAGCAGGCAGGTGGGACTAGTTTAGTTTGGAATTATGGTCGGCATGGACCCGTTGGACTGAAGCGTCTGTTTCTGTGCTGTTGGACTCTATGACTCTAAAATCCTCTATAATGGTATAAAAGGCAAATACACAAATTTGAAGATCAGAAAAGATGGGCTGTATTGTAAAAACAAAGATGGTAGTGTGAAATTGCAAAGGCACTTTGTTAGGTCGAGTGAATTGGTGAAGGCATGGTCAATTAGGACAGAACAAGGTACTACTGAAATGATGTAAATCTGGAAAGTCAAGGCCCAAGAGGTCTTTGAGCTTCCTACTTCATGAATCATAGTGATGTCACGAACAGATATAGAAACTAAGCAGAAAAGGTTCACAATAGACAAGCCTTTCTATGCACAAATGGGTAGAATTCAGACTTCAGCTGTAAAGGTGCACAGTCAGTTACCTGAGTGAAAAAGAGACCAAGTGAGAATGAAATAACTCCACAGAGACTGGTATTCCCCATCACTGAGTCACCCTTGATTTAAATGTAGAGAATCCTTGACACTGACTCAGCTCCATCAGAGCCCACTCTCAGAGTGAAACAGGATGTCTGACACTCCTGTTTATTTATTGAACCTTCAGGCTCATTGCTAGGGATACTACCACTGTTCCACAAGAGGACCCCATTCATCTTTCTTTTTAATTTAACCTATTTTTCTAATCAACCTGTTCAGAGATGTTTTTGCAGCTCTGGAGCAGGTGGCACTTGAACCCCAGTCTCTCAGTTCAGAGATAGAGACTCTACTTCTGTATCATAAGAGGACTGCTTCATCTCCTGATTTATTTGTTTTGTTTTCACTTCCATCCAACATGGTTAAATAAGACGTGTAGAAGTAGAGCTTTAATTTTTACAACAATTGATATATTTTTCTAAAAAGCCTGTTCAGAGATGTTATTACACACATCTGGAGCAGTCAAGACTTGAACCCAGGCCTCCCTTTGCAGGAGTAGGAACACAACCACTGTGACACAAGAGGACCCTCAGCTCAAAATTAAAATAAAAACTATTTTTACTGCCAATCTGTTCAGAGATTGAAATAACTGCACAACGACCAGTATCCCAACACCAAGTCATGACATTCCTGTTCCTATCTGTCAGCCTGGGCTCCCTGATTGGATCAGGTTAACAGCCCTAATCAGGGAATTCAGATTCTATGAGGACCACCTGACTGACCTTGTTACAATCTCTACAAAGTATATCTGGATATTTAGTTCAAAGGGGAAATTTGTGTAGGGGGGGGAAAAGGTGCTTCAATTCAGATTAATTGCAAAAAGTAAAGAATGGGAGGTGAGCAGAAGATAGAAGACACAGAGGTTACCTGGAGTAAGGCCAGTGGTGAAATGATGAACCTCAGTGTGATGCAAGTGCAGGGAAAGAAGCTGGCTGGTGAGTAAGATTGGCATTTATGATCTTTACAGTAAGATCTTTCATTTAAGTCATTTTTTTTGCTCTCTATGTTTGAAAAAAAGAGCTGTTTCATATATTCTTGACTTTGTTGTGAGCAAATTACAATAAAGTATAAACAGCAGAGAGCTAGAGAAATTAAATTATAGTGATGGGTGATGTGTTGCTGCAGCAGTATGTAAGAACTACTGGACACCAAAGTGATCCAGAAGAACACATTCGTATTGAATGTTTGCAGCTCAAGGAACTGAATTGAGGAACTCGAGTCTGAGCTACAGAATTTTTCCAATATCAGGGAGGAGGAACATTACTCGGACATTTTGATCCAGCGAGTTTTGAGAAGATTTGTAGCTCAGGTTAGGGTTCTGTATGTAGGTTTGCTCGCTGAGCTGGAAGGTTCATTTTCAGACGTTTCGTCACCATACTAAGTCACATCTTCAGTCAGCCTCCAAATGACGCTTTTTTTTTCAGGAGGCAGTCACACCAATCAGATGAGGTAATTCAAGTTTGGTCTGAGATCAGGGACAGTAAATGAATTAGCGATACAAATAGGGGTTAATACATATGATGTTATAGTTGTCATCGACATAGTTGCAAGGCGGTCAAGTCAAGACATAAACATTCAGGATTCTGCGATTTCTTTGAAAGGACAGGCAGGAATGGAAGGTGTTGGGCTGGCTTTGCTAATGTAAGATAAGTGTGGCACAGTGACCAATGGTCAGCATTGCTGTCTCACAGCACCAGCGACCTGGGTTCATTCCACCCTCAGGTGACTGTCTATATGGAGTTTGAACATTCTCCCTGTGTCTGTGAGTTTCCTCCGGATACTCCATTTTTATCCCACAGTCCAAAGATGTGCAGGTTGGGGTGGATTGGTTATGCTAAATTACCCATTGTGTCCAGGGATGTGCTGATGAGGTGGGGTAGCCATGGAAAATTGTTCAAGAATGTGCGGTTTCAGTGGATTGGCCATGGTAAATCGCCGATAGTGTCCAGGGATGTGCAGGCTAGGTGGGTCAGCCATGGGAATTGTGGGGTTACAAGGATAGGGTGGAATGCTGTTTGGAAGGTCAGTATCAACTCAATGGGCTAAATGTCTTGCTTCCATATTGCAGAGATTATGTTTAAAGAGAATTTGGAATAAGAACAATTGATACCTTTATACCCATGGTTACTACGGGAAGTGAGGGAAGAGATTACTGCGCCTTTGGTGATGAGCTTTGCGTCCTCACTGACAACTGAAGTAATACCAAGTCATTTCAGGATAGCAAATGTTATTCCCCTGTTCAAGAAATAGAATAGGGATAAACCTGAGAATTACATATCAGTCAGTCTTCCATCTGAGGTAGGCAAATTATTGGAGAGGATTCTGAGAGACAGGATTGATTATTATTTGGAAAATCATAGTTTGATTAGAGACAGTCAGCATGGCTCTGTGAGTGGCAGGTCATACCTCACAAGCCTTATTGAATTTTTGTGAATGTGACAAAACAGATTGATGAAGGTAGAGCAGTGGATGCGGTGTATATGGATGTTAGCAAAGCATTTGATAAGGTTCCCTATGGCCGACTCATTCAGAAAGTAAGGAAGCATGGGATACAAGGAAGTTTGGCTGTCTGAATACAGGATTGGCTGGTCCATAGAAGACAGAAGGTGGTGGTAGTGGATGGAAAGTATTCCTCCTGGAGCTCGGTGACCAGTGGTCTTCTTCAGGGATCGGTCTGGGACCTCTACTCTTTGTGATTTTTTATAAATTACGATAATGAGGAAATGTAAGGTTGGGTTAGCAAGCTTGCCAATGGCTTGAAGGTTGGTGGAGTTGTGAATAGTGTGGAGGGCTGTTGTAGTTTGCAACAGGTCATTGACAGGATACTGAGCTGGGCTGAGACATGGCTGATGGAGTTCAACCTGGAAAAGTGTGAAGTGATTCATTTCGGAAGCTTGAATTTGAGTGCAGATTACAGGGTTAAAGGTAGGATTCTTGGCACTGTGGAGGAACAGAGGGAACTTGGGGTGCACATTCATAGATCTCTCAAAGTTGCCACCCAAGTTGATCAGGTTGTTAAGAAGGCATATGATCTGTTAGTTTTCAATAACGGGGGATTGAGTTTAATAGCTGCAAGGCTATGTTGCAACTCTATAAAGCTTTGGCTGGACCACACGTGGAATACTGTATTCAGTTCTGGTTGCTTCATTATAGTAAGGATTTTGAAGCTTCAGCAAGAATGCAGAGGAGATATACTGGGATGCTGCCTGGACTGGAGGGCATAATTTAGGAAAAACGATTAAGGGATCTAGAGCTTTGGAGTGAAGAAGGATGAGATGTGACTTGATCGAGGTGTACAAGATGATGAGAGGCATAGAAAGATTGGATAGCCCTTTTTCCCAGGGCAGAAGTGGCTAACATGAAGGGGCATAATTTTAAGGTGATTGGAGGACGGTTTCGGGGAGATGGCAGAGGTAGTTTTTTTTACACAAAGAGTGGTGAGTGCATGGAATTCACTGCCAGCAGTGGTAGTAGAGTCAGATACATCGGGATATTTAAGGGACCGTTGAATAGGCACATGAATGATAGTAAAATATAAGGTATGTAGGTTAGTTTGTTCTTAGAGTACGGTAAAAGGTTGGCACAATATTGAGGGGTGAAGGGCCTGTACTGTGCTGTACTGTTCTATGCTCCAATAGGAAAGAACAAGCTTGGCTCAGAGGATCTATATGAGTGGAGTTAAGAACAGGCAGGGGATGAAGGCACTGATGGGCCAGGAATTCTAGGATCATTGGATGTAATCTAAAATGTAGCGCTCGAACCAAGAGTGCAACATTGAACCACTTTCACTCCAACACAGAGTGGGAGACATCGAGAACTCTCTTGTCCAATGTCAGATCAGTTGTTAATTTTGAGTCGGATACTGATTAAATTTGTTGCTAACCAACGGTATTAATAAATACAAAGCAATGACCATATTAATCTGAAGATCAGCTAAACCAGAGGTGAAAAACAGAGATTAGAAGCCCCAGTTTGATTTGGATATGATTTTTCAAAATTTCATTCATGGCTAGACCAGCATTTATTACCCATCCCTAATTACCCAGAGGGCAGTTAAGAACCAATTATATGTTGCTGTGGGTCTCGGCCAGACCAGGTAAGGACGGCAGATTTCATTCACTAAAGGACATTCGTGACCCAGATGGGTATTTCCCAATAATTGGTAATGGATTCACAGTCATCATTAGACCTTTAATTTTGAAATCTGTTTTATTTGGGAAGCAATGCCCTAACGATATTATCACTGGACAGTTAATCTATAGACCCAGATAATGTTCTGTGCACACAGGTTTGAATCCCATCAGGGCAGATGGTGGAATTTGAATTTGATGACTATCTCGAATTAAGACTCTAATGATGACCATGTATCAATTGTGAATTGTCAGGAAACACCCAGCTGGGTCACTAATGTCCTTTAGGGAAGGAAACTGCTATCCTCACCTGGTCTGGCCTAAATGTGACTCCAGACCCACAGCGATGTGGTTGACTCTTTACTGCCCTCTGGCCAATGATGCCCTCATCCTGTGAAAGGATTTTAAAAAATTCAAATTCCACTATTTGTCATGGTGGGATTCAAACCAGAAAATTACCTGGAAAATTATTTGGGCCTCTGGATTAACAGTCCAATGATAATACCACTAGGGTATCGCCTCCTCATCATTTTGAAGATGAATTGAGACCAGTGTGCCTTATTCATCAGTTTTACCGTGTTCTTTTTTCCCCCCTCTTCTCAAGTTATCACTGAACACCATAACTGGCTATAGCCAGCAATGGCCTTGCCTTGTTCCTTTTTGCCAGACTGCATGATAGCACAAGGGATTGTTTGACATCACAGTATTTGTTTTGGCTAAATCTGCAGACTGTGATCTTAAAAGCCATTTGGTTTGATTGTCGCTGCTCAGTGTTGATAATACACTCTCTTCCACAGTGCAAGACCATAATTTTCATTCTCTTTACAGGGAGTTTCCACTTCTTCAAGAAAGCGAGATCCTCCATCACCCTGAATTTCATTGGTTTTAATCATACATCAGCAATATGCTGTGACCGGAAGAGCTGTCCCCTTTCTTATTGTAACTCCCAGTTGATTTTAATGAAAGGAAATCACACCACCTCTCTGAATTCGAAATACCAGTTCACTGGTGACCTAGAGAAAGGCAAGGTGTCCTTAACCATACACAATTTGAGCTTGGGAGATAGTGGCAAGTATTGCTGCCGCTTAGAGTATACTGAGCCTTCCAACAACGAGCATGTCATCATCGACCTCAACGTTACAGATGGTGAGTCCATGCTAATTATCAGATAATCTTCTGTTCTCAATCTGAAGGGCAGGTAGTGCCATCACCTCCACCATAGAAAGAGCAAGGAAACAGGTCTCTGCGCCATCACCACTATACAGACAAGATGGGCCGAATGGTCTCTTTTTGTGCTGTAAGCTTCTTTGGAACTCTTTGTTTGCAGTAAATGGAGGTGATATATACTGAGTTAACAAGGTCAAAGTGTTGCTTTAGCAGAGCAAATATCCGCAGTAGCCTCACACTGCTATTCTGATGGACCACAGTTGAAAGTTGGGCAACCTTGCCACATCATCGAAGGTTTAGAGACAGGATTTGTTTCACCTTGAGTCTAATCTGGGATATTCCATTAGTACTTGAAGTGGGCTAGTGTTGCCCCCCCGAAAGGCAAGGTTCTCTCGTAGTTCCTAGCACTGAGTAGGATATTTAATCAGGTTTGGAAGACATTTACCAGGACGTTGCCAGGTATGGTAGGTTTGAGTGATAAAGAGTGGCTGGATATTTGGGACTTTTTTCACTGGATTGTAGGAGATTGAGAGGCAACCTCATAGAAAGATAAGGTTGATGGTTATTGTCTTTTCCCAAGATTTCAAGACGAGGGGGCACATTTTTAAGGTTGAAGGGTGTGTGGGTGAGGGAGTGCTAAGTGGGATGGGAACAATCATAACTGACGTCTGGCACTGGGGATAACTATCAAGGATAGGTGGGATCAGATTCGGAAATCCTACGTGCTGGAGTGGTGGGATCTCAAATTGGCTCATTATTCCAAAATCCATTACAGAGGGGGAGCAGCTATGTGTCTGTGTTTTTGTGTGTAATTTGTGTATTATAAGCATCACATCACAAAGATACAAAATATTCTTCCCTTATTCCCATTAGATCGTGAAATAGGTTTCACTGAAAGGTACAAAACCACTGGGAGTAAAATCACGACATCACAAGCTGAGGAAACCACAGCGACCATTGACGGTTACACAGATATAGGTGACAAGGACTCTGGTAGGTCTCTGCTTTATTCACCTGCATGCCTGAGTGAATGACAGAAATCACTTTTAAAGCTTACTTCGGGGACTGTTTGCAAACAATGACAGTTAACAAGGGATCGCTGTAATATGTGGACAACCATAACTTCCTTCACATGTCAGTAAAACACCTTGCAAACAGCAACACATCATGACATCCCATCAATCGGATATCTCTTGGGTGTCTCAGTGATTAGTACTGTTTCCTCACAGTACCAGGGACTCGAGTTCAATTCCACCCTCAGGCAACTGTTGATGTGGAGTTTGCACATTCTCCCCATCCCTGTGTGAGTTTCCTCCCACAATCCAAAGATGTTCAGGTTACAGTGGATTGGCCATGCTAAATTGCCCATAGTGCCATGGGATGTGCAGGTTGGTAGGTGAGCCATGGGAAATGCAAAGTTACAGGGTTGGTGTAAACAGGATCATAGAATTCCCAGAGTGTGGAATCCAGTCATTTGGCCCATCCAGTCCATTGTGAGACCCTGGAAGAAACCCACGCAGACACAGGGAGAATGTGCAAACTCCACACCAACAGTCGCCCAAGGCTAGAATCTAATGTGAGTCTCCAGTGCTGTGAGGCAGTAGTGTGCTGCCCCATACCAGTGCCCTGGGCAAAAGTGCCAAAATTTTGTTTTAAATAAGGGCAGATAGTGAACAACTCTTTCTTTTCAGCTTTATCCTGCAGGGTGGCATAAGGCACGGGAAACTACGGCACCATGGCTATTGGTCACCAGAGGCAACATTTGTATTTGGTTGACATCTTTGTTGAAATAGTGAGCTATAGGATTTCACAAACATCCAAATGTCCACTCAATGAAGTTCGCAGTAGTGTGAAACATGAATAAAGTAATTCCTATCAGCAAGAGATTTAACAAAAATGTGTTGAGTCGTACGATCAACTCCTTTCCCATTAACACTGTCCAAAAGTCACACAACACCAGGTTAGTCTAACAGGTGAATAGTTATAGTCTAACAAATGAACCTGCTCAACCATGACCTGGAGCTGTGTGATTTTTAACTTTGTCCACCCCAGCCCAACACCAGCACTTCCACATCATAAACAATGATAGAGGATCCAGGCTTGATAAAGGCACCAAATAAATATACTAGATGCTAGAATCCTTAGAATGAACATCATCATCAGTCTTGCTTTTTGGAGTGACAACTGTCAGCATAATACACAAGAGTATTGAATTGACTGCTGGGGTGACACAGTTGTTCAGTGGTTAGCACTGCTGCCTCATGGTGCCAGGGAACTGGGTTTAATTCCACCCTCGGACCACTGTCTGTGTGGGCGTGTGAGTGCTAAGTTGGGGAGGATCTCTCATACCTGACGTCCAGCACTGGGGGATAACGATCCCCAATTTACTCAAGGATAGGTGGGATCAGGCATGGAGATCTGACTTGTTGGAGAGGTGGGATCTCAATTTGGTTCATTATTCCTAAATCCATCACAGAGGGGGAGCAGCTATGTGCCTGTATTATTGTGTGTAATCTGTCTTTATAAGAATAGTATCACAAAAATACACATGTGGTGTTAAAATCATCTTCCCTTATTCCCATCAGATCTTGAAATAGGTTACACTGAAAGATATAAAGCCACTTGGAGTAAAATCACGACACTCCAAGCTGAGGAAACCACAGCTACCGTTGGCCGTAACAAGAATTTAGGTGTCAAGGATTCTGGTAGGTCTCTGCTTTATTCATCTGTATGCCTGACTGAATGATAGAAATCACTTTTAAAACTTGCCCCTGGGAATGTTCGCCAATAATGACACTTAACAAGTGACCGCTATAATATGAGGCCAATCATAACTTCCTCCGCATGTTAATAAACCGCCTTGCAAACAGCAACACATCATGACATCCCATCAGTTGGACATCTCTTGGGTTTCTCAGTAATTATCACTGCTGCCTCACAGTGCCAGGAGTTCAGTTCCATCCCTCAGGCAACTGTCTCTGTGGAGTTTGCACACTCACCCCGTCCCTGCGTGGGTTTCCTCCCACAATCCAAAGATGTACAGGTTATGGTGGATTGGCCATGCTAAATTGCTCAGGGATGTGATGCTTGGGTAGGTTAACCATGGGATACACAGAGTTACAGGGATACAGTGTGGAATCAAGCTATTCGGCACATCCAGTCCATTTTGAGACCCCGAATGAAACCCATGCAGACACAGAGAGAATGTGCAAACACCACACCAACAGTCACCCGAGACTGGAACCAAATGTAGGTCTCCAGTGCTGTGAGGCAGTAGTGCTAACCATTGTACTGCCCCATACCATTGCCCTGGGCAAAAGTCTCAATGTTTTGTTTTCAGGAAGGCAGATAGTGAACAGCTCTTATGTTTCAGCTTTACCCTGCAGGGTGGCATAAGGCACAGGAAACTTGGGCACCATGGCCATTGGTCACCAGAGGCAACATTTGTAATCGGTCACAGTACGCAGGTTGCCACGTTTGCTGAAATAGTGAGCTATAGAATTTCACAAACATCCAAATGTTCACTGAATGGAGTTCGCAGTAGTGTGAAACATGATCAAAACAATTCTTATTAGCAAGAGATTTAACAAAAATGTGTAGATTATCACATATAAAGTAACTCCTTTCCCATTAACACTGTCCTTTCTAATGTGCTCCATGATGTGAGCATTGGATTGCTCAGTTGCCTGGATCTCTTGGCCATGGTATCAATGGTGGGGATGGAACCTCGATACTGGCTGTAGTGGTTCATTTCCTCCTGTTGGTGGAAGGTTGCTCAGGCTAGATTCTGAGTCGTCTCTCTCTCTCAAGTGGAATGAGATGCCTAACGCTGTGATGACTGAAGATTTGGAAGTTTAAATATCCTATTTGTTCTTCAGAGCATCCTTTTAAATGTCTTTCAGATGAGAAAGGAGTAAATATTTCTGCAGACAGCCAGTCTGACTCTGGATCACGGGTAAGAAATTCCCACAGCCGTGTTTGAGGTACTATATCCCTCCAGGCTGATTCCTGGGATAGCAGTAATGATTTATGAAGAGAGGCTGGATCAGTTAGGTCCATTTTCACTGGTGTTTAGAGGAATGAGGGGAGATCTGTTGAAACCTATAAGATTCTAACAGGACTAGACAGGGTAAACACAGGAAGGATGTTACCAGTGATTGCAGAGACTAGAACCGAGGGGTCATGGTCTAAGTATATGGGCTGGGCAATTTAGGACTGAGATAGAGAGAAATTTCTTCACTCAGAATCTGTGGAATTCTCTGCCACAGAAAGTGGTTGAAGCCAAAACATTGAATTTTTTCAAGAAGGGGTTAGATAAAGTTCTTTGGGCTGAAGGGATCAAAGAGAGACTGAGGGGACTGAGTTGGATGATCAGCCATGATCATATTGAATGGTGGAGCAGGCTCAAAGGGCTGAATGGCCTCCTCCTAGTTTCTATGTTTCTATCTTGAAGTCTCATTTTGTGCAGAGTGCAAACCGCAGAATCAGAGGATTGTTACGGTACAGAAGCAGGCCCTTCAGCCCATTGTACCTGCAATAGTTCTTCAAACGCACACGATTACTGAGTGCCAAACTCCAGGCTTTTCCCTGGACAACTCTTGCCCAACATTTTGATCCAAATAGCCATCCAATGTCTTTTTGACTGCTTCAGTTGAACCTGCATCCACCTCCAGGCGGTGCATTCCATTCCCTAACCAGCTGCTGAGTGGCAAAGTTTTTTTTCTCATATCACTCTTGCTTCACTTGCACATCACTTTAAATCCATGCCCTCTCTCATTCTTGTTACCTATTGCAAGCAGGAACTGCTTCTCCCTATCTACCTGATCCATGACGATGGAAACCTCTATCAGGTCTCCTCACAGCGTCCTTCTCTCCAAGGGGAACAGACCCAACTTCTTCAATCTATCCTCATCACTGAAGTTCCTCATTCCTGGAAGTGTGTTTGTAAATCATTCCTGTGCTCTCTCTCCAGTACGTTCACATCTTTCCTACAATGCTCAATGCTGTGCTCAATACAATGCAAACTGAGAAACTCTTGTGATCCCAGTCCATCTTTTACCCTCAGACGTTAACCTGCAAAGATCCATTTTCATGCTTTATTGTCACATGCGCTCACTTGAGTACAATGAAAAGGTTAAAAGTTACCACTTATAGTGCCATCTGAGGTACAACTTACCTAGGTACAGATTCTTCAGCACAAGTTCTTAGGGAAAGAAAATTCGGAAAATAAAGAAACAAAAATTCAAGCATTACAGATCATAGGAACAAATTAGAAAAATATAGAAGTAAAATAGAATCCCTACAGTGTGGAAACAGGCCACTTGGCCCAATAAGTCCACACCGACCCTCCAAAAGGTAACCCACCAGTCCCTTCCCCTGACCAATGCACCAACCTACATATCCCTGAACACTATGGATAATTTAGCATGGCCAATTCACCTAACCTGAACATCTTTGGACTGTGCGAGGAAACCGGAGCACACTCAAGGAGACATGGGGAGAATGTGCAAACTCCCCATAGACAGTCGCCCAAGACTGGAATTGAACCCGCTTACTGGCACCGTGAGACAGCAGTGCTAACCACTGAGTCACTGTGTTACCCAGTGTTCAAATGTTCAGAACAACAGTCATGCCAACCCGATCCATGCCATCACCTTGCCTCCAGTCCACACTGGTGTTATGGACCAGGCCAGACCTCCTCAAAATATTTGACGAGGTAGCCCAGACCTGAACTGTGCGAGTTGTTTTAAACAAGAGTGATGCAGCTGGTCAAAACCCCTTGGATTTTAACAAAACAGAATTTATTTACAGAGTACTGAATGATACGCAAACAAAAGAGAACAGAATACCAAATAACTTATAGAGTCATAGAGCCATAGAGATGTACAGCGCAGAAACAGACCCTTCGCTCCAACTCGTCCATGCTGATCAGATATCCCAACCCAATCTACTTTCACCTGCCAGCACCTAGCCCATATTCCTCTAAGCCCTTCCTATTCATATACCCATCCAGATGCCTTTTAAAGGTTGCAATTGTACTCGCCTCCACACATGCACCACCCTCTGCATGAAAAGGTTGCCCCTGAGGTCACTTTTATATATTTCCCCCCTTCACCCTAAACCTATGCTGTCTGGTTCCAGACTCCTCCACCCCAGGGAAAAGACCTGGTCTATTTACCTTATCCATGCCCTTCATGATCTTATATGCCTCCATAAGGTCACCCCTCAGACTCCAACACTCCATGGAAAACAGCCATGGCCTATTCAACCTCTCCCTATAGCTCAAACCCTCCGACCCTGGCAACATCCTTGTAAATCTTTTCTGAATCCTTTCAAGTTTCACAACATCCTTCTGATAGGAAGGAGACCAGAATTACATGTAATATTCCAACAGTGGCTTAATCAATGTCCTGTATAGATACAACAAGACCTCCCAACTCCTGTACTCAATACTCTGACCAATAAAGGAAAGCATACCAAACGCCATCTTCACTATCCTATCTACCTGTGACCCTACTTTCAAGGAGCTATAAACCAGCACTCCAAGGACTCTTTGCTCAGCAATACTCCCTAGGACCTTACCATTAAGTGCTAAGATTTGCTTTCCCAAAATGCAGTACCTCGCATTTATCTGAATTAAACTCCATCTGCCACTCCTCAGCCCATTGGCTCATCTGATCAAGGTCCTGTTGTAATCTAAGGTAACCTTCTTTGCTGTCCACTACACCTCCAATTTTGGTGTCATCTGCAAACTTATTATCTATACCTCTTAAGCTCACATCCAAATCATTAACATAAATGACAAAAAGTAGTGGACCTAGCACTGATCTTTGTGGCACTCCACTGGCCACAGGCCTCCAGTCTAAAAAACAACCCTCCACCACCACCCTCTGTCTTCTACCTTTGCACCAGTTCGATGTCCAAATGGCTAGTTCTCCCTGTATTCCATGAGATGTAACCTTGCTCACCAGTCTCCCACAGGGAACCTTTACGAATGCCTAACTGAAGTCCATATAGATCATGTCTACTGCTCTTTGTTACTTCTTCAAAAAACTCAATCAAGTTTGTGAGACATGATTTCCCACGCACAAACCCATGTTGACTATCCCTAATCAGTCCTTGCCTTTTGAAATAAATGTATATCCTTTCCCTCAGGATTCCCTCCAACAACTTGCCCACCACCGACATCAGGCTCACTGGTCTATAGTTCCCTGGCTTGTCCTTACCACCTTTTGTAAATAGTGGCACCACATTATCTGCAGTCTTCCAGCACTTCATCTGTTCCAGCAACTTAACGTATTCGAAAAACCGATACGCTAACCCCACTTAATGATGCTAGTCCAACTGTTTGTAACAATTGCTCTTGGCAAAAAGGTAACATCAGACACAGATTCTTACAGGAGAGAGAGATGGCAGAGAAATTTAACACGGAACCTCCTTCCACTGTAGTTGTTTCTTTGGCTTCCCCAGCTTAATCTGACCAGCAGTTCCTGAACAGCCAGACTGCTAAATCCTAAACAAACCAGAGAAGAGCTGAGCTGGGAGAACTGGGTACTCCCATTTCATTGTACAAGTGTTTTTCTTTAAACTTAAAAGCTTCTTCAAGTAGATAAACCCAGATATCTCAGAACCCATGACTTTATGACCCCTCTGAAAAAAATAAACCAAGGACAACATAACCCTTGTTGAAGGAGCAGCATCATCATATCGGGCCTTCAACTTCTTGGGACTGGAAGGCCATACCAGGCTGATACATTGCCACAGGCCATTGAGAGATTGCCACGTCATGCCAAGAAACTGTTATACAGGGTCAGTGCTGAGGCGAAGAGTCTGAGCCTGTGCTGAGACCGGGCTTTTAGATGGTAGTGTTCCTGTGAGGTGTTTTTAGTATTGCTGGCTCAATTCTTTGTAGAGGTCAGGCCAACTTTCTGGGATGCTTTCAAATAACCTGCTCATGGCAGTGAAGCTACAGAGCAACATAGTCTGAGCTGTACGTTTTCCAAGCTCCTAGCAGAGTACAATCACAAGACCCATGAGGTCACAGTTACATCACTGCTTACCTCAGAGGTGTCTAAATGTGTGCTATACCCTACCTCTACATGGAGAGCACTTTACCACACGGTGCTAAGCATTTCAGGTCATTGATTTTGCTTTATTGTTCCACTAACTTTTGACAATTCTTTCTAATACATGTCTTACTTTTAGTTCCAGGAAGTTTTCATGTGGAATTCTTCCCCAAGTTATGTTGTAGGTCTCTTCCCTGTCTTTTCTAAGACTCCCTACCAAACCACTTGTTCTTTCATGCTAATTTGATCAATTTGTGTTTCGCTTTGACAGTTGAGAGTTCAAGCCCTAGTCATAGAATCCCCTACAATGTAGACACAGGCCATTTGTCCCATCAAGTCCACAGCGAAACCCCAAAGAGCATCCGATCTCCCCCCCCCCCCCACCCCCCACACCTACCCTATCCCTGTAAACCTGCATTCCCCATGGCTAACCCACCTAGCCTTCACTTCCCTGAATACTATGGGCAAATTAGTATGGCCAATCCACCTAACCTGCACATCGTTGGACTATGGGAGGAAAGTGGAGCACCCAGAGGCAACCATCGCAGACACAGGGAGAATGTGCAAACACCACACAGACAGTTGGCTGAATGTAGAATTGAACTTAGGTCCCTGGTGCTGTGAGGCAACAGTGCGAACCACTGAGCCACCATGCCATGCAGTCTGAGATGCTTGTTGTATTTGTTCAACCCATCTCATTGTGGTACATTGAAATGTGCTTTACTTCTCTTCTGCTGAAGAATTAATGCCTCTCCTCTCATCCCACCAATTTAAAAAGAAAACATTTTTTTCTTGGCTGTCGCCATAATGGACAAGGTCAGCATTCACTGCCCATCCTTAATTGCCCTTGAACAGAGTAGGGGTTCCTTTGGCTATTTTAGAGGGCAGTTTCAAGTCATTGCTGTGATTCTGGAGTCAGTCTGGATAACAAGTTACAAATAAATTGCTGATACCTTCACAACCACCATTACTGAGAAAGCTTTTCAACTCCAAAATCATTGCTTGAAATTAGACATCATTTGGTGGCACTTGAATCCATGGCTCCAGAATATTAATCTCAAAATTACCAACCCACTGACATTTCCATTATGTCACCACTTCCACCAAGGTGCCCCTGCAGGTGTATTTGGTGGAGGGGATAGTGGAAATGAGGAGCGAAAAGTGACCCATCCTGATGAATATTTTGCAGATGTCCCCACCATTTAAATCTACTATAAGAGCGATAGTTGAAAAGCATGGTGCTGGAAAAGCACAGCAGGTCAGGTAGCATCTGAGGTGCAGGACAATCGACATTTCGGGTATAAGCCCTTCATCAGGAATGTGCGGGAGGGGTAAAAGGGGGCTGAGGGATAAATAGGAGAGTGAGTGTAGGGAAGGTTGCTGGGAGGGTGACAGGTTGATGCATGTGGGGGTGATAGTGTTAGGTTGGAGGGGAAGGTGGAGCAGATAGGTGGGAAGGTAGATGGACAGGTAGGACAGATCAAGAGGGCAGTGCCGAGCTGGAATGTTGGGTCGGATGAGGTGGCAGGAAGGGACATAAGGAAACTGGTGATACACTATTGTGAGCATTCCATCATTTCTTAAGGTGTTCAATTCTTTGTTTTGACAATCAGAAAGCAGCCTCTGTTTTTTATCACTTGATGAATTGGACTAAAGCCTTCGACCGGGAGATACACAACCACAGCTCTCAGGCTGACGTTACAGTGCAGGTGAGCGCTCCTTTACCACACAGAATACTCAGTGGCAAATGTGTCAGACACATCTTCCCAGGACAGCTTCAATTGAAAGAATATCGCAATGTGAAAGTGCCCACTAGCCTTCCTTACAATCCGTTGGCAAGGCCAAAACATTCAGTCTTCCTCAGCTTGAAGTGTCTTTTTATGGTCTGTTGGTACAGCACCTTCTTTGATGTCATATAATCCATGCAGTGTGGAAACAGGCTCTTTGGCCCAACGAGTTCACACTGACCCTCTGAAGAGTCACCCACGTATTACTCCACATTTACCCCTGACTAATATGCCTAACCTACACACCTCCGATGCACACTATGGGCAATTTAGCATGGCCCATTCAATTAGCCTGCTCATCTTTGGACCGTGGGAGGAAACTGGACCACCCGGAGGAAACTCACACTGGCACGGAGAACATGCTAAGTCCATACAGAGGCTGGAATTGAATCCTGGTCCCTGGCACTGTCACGCAGCAGTGCTAACCACGGAGACACTGTTCCACCCTGACAAAGGCGCCATACAAATGCAAGTTGTGGCAGTCACTTTAACAGATCTGTTGAACCCCTGTCTGGAGGTCTATCACACAATTTTGCCATGTTATCGTTTTTAGTTCTGCTCAGGATCAGTTCGCCGCTCCTATCCTGATTGAGACTCAGCCTGTTGTGTGGATATTCGGAGTTTGATTCCAGGGATCTTTCTTCACATGATTCCTAAGTATTGTTCAAGAGAAAGAGTAAACCCGTCACCCCTTGAATGCTCTGAAAAACACAAAAGTAGTCCTTGCTATCTAATGTGCTGGTTTTCTCGACAGAGGGCCATGGAATTTTCACAGCATCTGCTCGGCAATCGTTCCATTTGGAAGGGTCTGGACGTTACAGAGCGGCGGAAAGTAGCCAACAGTTTCCTGCAGGTGATGGGAAATGCTGTCATTGCGGCCACTCAACGTAGCCAGAAGAAGGAAAACATAAAATTGTCAAAGCCCACTTTAGGTAAAAGGCCAGTTTTACCTCTCAGTAAGGACTACCCCAAGTGTACTGCACATCATACACGAAGAACCTACTTCACTTATAATTAGTCATTCCTCCATTTCTAGAGTCTGCACGAGAAACAGGAACTGTAGCAGTCCATTTGGCCTCTCAAAATTCTTCCCCTCTAGTTCATCAGATATGGGTGGTGATGGTGAGGTCAGTGTTCAATGCCCATCCCTAAATCTGCTTGAAATGAGGAGCTGACTGGGGCTGGAGGGTGGGTAAGAGTCAGCCACACTGCAGTGGGTCACACGTAGGCCAAACCAGGTATGGGCAGCAGTTTCCTGATAATTGTTCCCATGGTAATCCCACCATCAACATTGGCCTCCATCCACTCTCAATCTTATCAGAGTGAGCTGAGGAAGGCTGGAAATTCAATCTATTTTTATATGCTCCGACTTACGCTCCATGACCCCTACCATTAAAGACACCAGCTTATGAAATATCCAGACTATTATCTCATCGCTGCCTGTGATGAGTTTGCTGCTGTTGTAGTGATTCTGAACAGGGTCAGCGCATTCGTTCTCAGTTAATCTGCAGATGTCATAAGGACAATAACAGAGCAATGTTGGATATTAATGGTGTCGGGTCAGCCATCTTGGGCTCCTCATTTTCTCTGTTACAATGTCCAATAGACCGAGGTAACTTGTATCTAGTTTCTATCATGTGATCTTGCTTAAGGTAAGAGGCTGACCTTGTTCAAAAACCAAATGACTCTCCTCTACTTGACTCGACCAAGTGGACGCTGTGGATTTCAAACTGAAATGAGGGGCAAAGTCTGAAAAAATGTTGGCGATCACAGCAGGTCAGGCAACATCCATGGGGAGAGAGCAAGCTAACTTTTCAAGTCTAGATGACTTGTTACCAGATCTGATGTGAGAAGTGGAGGAGCCAGCATTTATACAATCATACGAGGTGGGGGGTTGGAGTGCTGGGGGAGGAAGGATATTGATCGTTCAGATTAAGTGATGGGAATGTGAGAATGACAGAACAATGGATGTGTCTAACTGCCAGACTGGAAAGAGCAAACAGTCCAACTGGGTTGGGTGGAGGGGAGAGAGGACATGGTGACAGAGAATGTAACAGATACAACTGAAAGAAAGGGAAGGAATGGGAGTGGGTTCACACCTGAAGGTGTTGAACTCAATATTAAGTTCAGAAGGCTGGAAAGTGCCAATCTGAAGATGAGATGTTGGTCCTCCAGTTAGTGCTGTGATTCAATGGAACACTGCAGCATATCAAGGACGGACAAGTGGGCATGTGAGCAGGATGCTGGGTTAAAATGACCAGGAATGCTGGGACTGGAAGTGATCTGCGAAAGCGGTCACCCATTTATCTCTCCGCCCTGTAGGCTCTCTGCTTCTATTCCTGATGAAGGTCTTTTGCCCGAAATGTCAATTTTCCAGCTCCTCGGATGTTGCCTGACCAGCTGTGCTTTTGCAGCACCACTCTGATTGAAACTCTGTTGAGTACAGGAGTTGGGAGGGCATGTTGCAGCTGTCCAGGACATTGGTTAGGCCACTGTTGGAATATTGTATGCAATTCTGGTCTCCTTCCTATCGGAAAGATGTGAAAATTGAAAGGGTTCAGAAACGATTTGCAAGCATGTTGCGAGGGTTGGAGAATTTGAGCTATAGGGAGAGGCTGAACAGGCTGGGGCTGTTTTCCCTGGAGCATCGGAGGCTGAGGGGTGACCTTATAGAGGTTTACAAAATTATGAGGAGCATGGATAGGGTAATTAGGCAAAGTCTTTTCCCTGGGGCTGGGGGGTCCAGAACTAGAGAGCATAGATTTAGGGTGAGAGGGGAAATATATAAAAGACACCTACGGGGCAACTTTTTCACACAGAGAGTGGTACGGGTATGGAATGAGCTGCCAGAGGAAGTGGTGGAGGCTGGTACAATTGCAACATTTAAGAGGCATTTGGATGGGTATATGAATAGGAAGGGTTTGGAGGGATATGGGCCAGGTGCTGGCAGGTGGGACTAGCTTGGGTTGGGATATCTGGTCGGCATGGACGGGTTGGACCGAATGGTCTGTTTCCATTCTATACGTCTCTATGACTCTATCTGTAGTCCTCACTTTTGCCTCGAAAGTGGTCTTGCAATCTGCATTTGGTTTCTCCAACGTAGAGTAGGCCCCACTGGGAGTGGTGAATGCAATAGACCAGATTGGAGGAGGTAGAGGTGAAATGCTGCTTCACCAGGATGACCAACACTCTAGTTAGTCTATCCAACATGGTGTCAGTGGAGGCTGTCTGAAGGTTTAGTTTAGCTGCAACATTGGAGTGCAACTGTGATAATGTGTGATAATTTCCCACATTATCACTTCAAAAGTGTTTTATTGACAGCAAAATGTGCTTTGGGTCCTGAAGTTGTGACAAAAGTTCCTACCCACCAACATTCTTTTGTTGGGATGTCATGAGAATTTGATATAATTGCTCCATTGGTATAATTGCTTCATTGATGGATAAACCTGACATTAAAAACTAAGGTCTCTTCACTTCAGTTTGTGAAATGGCAACAGGAATTTAAACATTAAGTGTCAACCGCAGTGCTCATGTGACCCAAATATATGATCCACAAAACCCATAGCTTGTTGACCAACAGGATTTGGAACGGATACTTAATACCGTATCACTACCGCTTCTTAATGTCTCATCTCTTTCCATAGCTCTTTTCAACCCAAATTATATCTTGCCTTTCATTTTCAATTCCTAATTAATAATGAAATACCTTATTAAATGAAAAAAATGCACATAAATGCTCCACCTACAGGATTAGGTCAGAGACCTGGAACCCTGCAGTGAGTAACTCAGCTCCTGACTCCCCACAGCCTGTCCACCATCTACAAGGCACAGATCAGGAATATGGCAGAATACTGTCTGTTGTATTGCATTCTGTGTGCCAGCCACAAGCTGCCAACAAATGCCCTTTCTATAATTTATAAATAATCAAGTGGTGAAAATTAAAAACCCCAGAACCATTGCCAACTAACTCCAAGGTCAAAATTTCAAAGGAAGCTAATCAAATTCTAATTAAAATATCATTTTGGGTGCGAAAGGCATGTCTAATATTTGTACAGGATAGACCATTCGAGATTCTTAGAGGTAAAAACAATGACTGCAGATGCTGGAAACCAGATTCTGGATCAGTGGTGCTGGAAGAGCACAGCAATTCAGGCAGCATCCGACAAGCAGCAAAATCGACGTTTCGGGCAAAAGCCCTTCATCAGGAATAAAGGCAGAGAGCCTGAAGCGTGGAGAGTTAAGCTAGAGGAGGGTGGGGGTGGGGATAGAGTAGCATAGAGTACAATAGGTCAGTGGGGGAGGAGATGAAGGTGATAGGTCAGGGAGGAGAGGGTGGAGTGGATAGGTGGAAAAGGAGCTGGGCAGGTCGGACAAGTCCGGACAAGTCAAGGGGATCATGTTGCTGGAGGTTAGAAACTAGGATGAGGTGGGGGAAAGGGAAATGTGGAAGCTGTTGAAATCCACATTGATGCCCTGGGGTTGAAGTGTTCCGAGGCGGAAGATGAGGCGTTCTTCTTCCATGCGTCTGGTGATGAGGGAGCGGTGGTGGACGAGGCCCAGCACCTCCATATCCTCGGCAGAGTGGGAGGGGGAGTTGAAATGTTGAGCCACGGGGTGGTTTGGTTGATTGGTGCGGGTGTCTCGGAGATGTTTGTCAAGGAGAAGCATTTACATGGCGTAATTCACTCCCACAGCTACAAGGTATAGTTCACTCCTACAAGTGTAGTTTATTGCATGATTGCAACAGGAACAGTTAACATGAGAGTGTTAGGCATCAGGAGCCAGGTATGTCACATCTGATCAGGATCCGATGCAAGACAAACTGTTTCTACTCCCAAGGCTGGTTGTCATGAGCAGGTTGGGGGGAAGCTAATGTAACTCCGATGTTAACTCCTTCAGCCCCGCTACCTTGTACAATATACTCCAAATGCATGGTTTGACTGAGGCCACAGCAACTCTCCATTGGTTTGTCAGCATTCATGGGTGGGTGGCCTGTTTGCTTGGTAGATGATACACTATTTGGAAAACCCCACTTCCTCTACTGAAGGCCCAATACAGTCGGAGTGCGTTTCACCTACAAAATACCTTGTGGCAGCGCACAACTCTCATTCAGCAGCATCTGCCAAAACCCCTGGCATTGACCACCTGAAAGGAAAAGGGGCACATGTTCTTATGACCACAGTGACCTGCAGAGTTTAGTGGAGCTCACTGGAGCAGTCATGATGGTGGGGTGCCTTTGGGTTGACATAGACAAGATGGGCCAAATTGCATCCTCAATTTATGGGTGAGGTTACTGAGTGGGATCTCTCATACTGACTTCTGGTGCTGGGATAACGATGCCATAATTGACTCAAGGGCTAGACATGAAAATGGTGGGATCTCACTTTGGCTCATTATTTCTGAATCTATCAGACTAGGAGCAGCTGCACGTCTGTATTATTGTGTGTAACCTGTCCAGTTTAAGCATAGCATCACCAAAATAGATATGCAATATTAAAATCATCTTCCCTTCTTCCCATCAGGTCTTGAAATAAGTTTCATTGAAAGGCACAACATCACTGGGAACAAAACTGTGACATTAGAAGCCAAAGGAGACACTCTGAACGTTGACCCTTACACGGTTTTAGGTGACAAAGACTCTGGTATGTCTCTGCTTTATTCACCTTCGTTACGTCATGGGGTAAACCTTCCTGCTTAATTTAAACCAGCAACACAGAAGAGATTTTTCCCATGCAGTAATCTGTGAAAATTCAAGACACCAAGAACTATTCAAAGTAAAAATTAACAACTTTATTTCTTAAAGTATAACAGAGAATAATTAACTAACAACTATTTACAACTCCTTCCTCTAACCTATCTTTTACCTTCCCTTCTATAATACTAGTCTGATAAAACCCCCAATTAAGATTTACTAAAAATTCAAGTTTTCAAGACCAGCCAGATGTCAAATCTTCTCTTCCTCTGTCTTCTTTTTGTCTCCTTTGGGATTTATGTTTTATAGGTCACTGATCGATAAAAGTACCATTAAGAGCGCTATTCTCTGGCAGTCTGTTGATGCTGGTGGCTTGGCAGTTCTCCTTCAATTGTTCAGGTTTTCCCAGTCTTATACCTCCAAAGCATCGGATTGTATCAGTGGCTTTGAAGAATGCCAATATACTGAATTCAGACTTGATTGGAGTTTGGTATTTTTGGGGCATAAACTGATTGGCCGAATTTGAATTTGTTTTTTTCATCTTCAGGCAACCCAGCTAATCTAGCTTTCGAGCAAGCGTTACATTGTGACTTTTTTCAGAACACTTGGTGCTGTGTAAGGTAGTTCTGATAGATTAGATTAGATTAGATTACTTACAGTGTGGAAACAGGCCCTTCGGCCCAACAATTCCACACCGCCCCGCCGAAGTGCAACCCACCCATACCCCTACATTTACCCCTTACCTAACACTACGGGCAATTTAGCATGGCCAATTCACCTGACCTGCACATCTTTGGACTGTGGGAGGAAACCGGAGCACCCGGAGGAAACCCACGCAGACACGGGGAGAACGTGCAAACTCCACACAGTCAGTCGCCTGAGGCGGGAATTGAACCCGGGTCTCTGACGCTGCGAGGCAGCAGTGCTAACCACTGTGCCACCGTGCCGCCCACATAGATTTTAACTCTCTTAAAGGTACAGTACACCCACATCTTTTTAACACCTGTGCACCTGAGTGAATAACAAAAATCACTTTTAAAACTTAGCCCGTGGCGAATGTTTGCCAACAATGACACTTAACAAGAGACTGTTGTAATAAGTGACCAAACGTAACATTGTGTACATGTTGATAAAACACCATGGAACCCATTGTAAACAGCCACACATCATGACATCCTATCAATCAGACATCCCTTGGGCTCAGTGGTTAGCACTGTTGTCCCACAGCACCAGGCTTCATCTCTCGGTTTGATTCTAGCCTTGGGTGACTGTCTGTGCGGAGTTTCCTCTGGGTGCTCTGGTTTCCTCCCACAGTGCAAAGATGTGGAGATTAGGTGGATTGGCCATGTGACCTTGACCCTCGTGTTCCGGTATCTATGAGTTAGTCAGGAGTAAATATAGGATAATAGGGCGGGGGAATGGGTTTGGGTGGGTTACTCTTCAGAGGGTCGGAATGGGCCAAATGGTCTGCTTCCATACCATGATCAATGACCTCCTGGAAGCCCTTTGAGAAACAAGTGAGTCAATTTTGTGAGTAAATCTGTGCCAAATTAACATGTTCATGGCACCAACAGCATTTATACAGCACCTTTAAATTTGTAATCTATCCCAAAATGCTTTGCATGAGTGTACTTTGACAGGTAGGACAGGTGGCCAAATGGCTTGGTTTGAAAGAGTGCCTTAAAGGAGCAGAGAGGAGGAGAGCTATGAATATGGTTGAATTCCAGCATTTGGAGCTAACAGTTCCTGAAGGTGTGCCTGCTAATTGTGGCATGATTAAAATAAGGGGGAGCGCAGAGATCTCAAGAGGTTTTGAGTTGGTTGCAATGAGGAGAAGTTTCTTCAGCCAGAGGATGGTGAATCTGTGGAACCCATTGCCCCAGAAGGCAAATGTATTTATGATGGATAGAGACAGGTTCTTGATTAGTAAAGGGAGAAGGTAGGAGAATGAGGCCGAGAAACCTACCAGCCATGATCGAACGGTGGAGCAGACTCAACGGGCTGAATGGCCTCGTTTTGCTCCTATATCTTATGGGATTACAGAGGTGAGAATGACATGAGTGTAAGGCTGGGGTTGAAGATTGAAACGTTGCTCAGAGCTGAAGTGAAAATAGGCCAGCAAGTACAGCAGCTGAGGTTTAGATTATAACACAGCGGTAGGAGTAGACCATTCGGCTCTTTGAATCTGCTCCACCATTCAATGAGATCCTGGTTGTCCTTTTGCCTCTCTGTAATCTCTCCCCCCCAATAACCCTCAGCTCCGTAATAACACTCTGCATGATCTCTTCATACTTAGAGTGGCTGAGTGATCTGACTTACTTCCTTATCTTTTCTGTCCTGGAAGCTACACTCGCCTTTATCTCCTACAGTAATTTGGACTCCGTCATCGGTCCAGAGCTAGTGGATGATGAAAGCAATGTGTCGAAGAATCTACAGCCCAGCGAGTTTTATTCAAGTGTGGTAACTGTGACGAAAGGGAACAGAGGAATCCAAAATCTGAGTGGAAATGTGAGCATTACTTTCAGCAGAATTCAAGGGAAACAGGTCAGTGATTGGAATTTTTTTAACAGATCAACACGATTTCTGTCGATCATTAACCAGTTGCTGTCAATCATCATCTTCACAAATCCCTGTTCTCCCTAGTTTGGCATCATCGGCAAGTTTAGAGATTTTTCCATCAACCCTCATCTCCAAATCGCTTGTGGCGACACGGTGTCTCAGTGGTTAGCACTGCTGCCTCACAGTGCCAGCGACCCGGGTTTGGTTCCAGCCTCGGACTGCTCTTTCTGTGGAGTTTACACATTCCCCTGGGTCTGCACAGGTTTCTTCTGGGTGCTCTGGTTTCCTCCCGATGTTCAATGATGTGCAGGTTAGGTGGATTGACCATATGCTAAAGTGCATATGGTACCTTGGGATGTGCAGGCTAGGTGGATTAGACATGGGCATTTTAGGGTGGGGTGCTCCTTGGAGGTTGTTGACGACTCAATGGGCCAAATGGCCTGATTCCACACTTGTCAGGATTGTATGATTTAGATAAAGTCGATTCTGCTGCCACACGATTGTTCCGTTCTCGTGCAATCTGTGGCTATAAGAAAATCGCGTAATAGCAGTTCTATTTACACTAATGGGGCTGGAATCGCGTAATAACTGAGACATGCTTTAAAAGTTTCTGCTATTGAAACAGTATCCCCGATTTGTCAATCATGTTCTAGCAAATTTGCATTAGTGAAACGCGCAGAATGACCTGTAAAGAAGAAAAAGCAAGGGTCCCAACACCGCGACCCCTGCAGAACATTACTTTCAACTCATTTCCAGCGTGCGAAATGCCCATCGACACATACCCCCTGTTTATTATCTGTTATATGAAGGGATTTCAGCTGCCCCAATATTAATTGAGATAATCACAGTACTCAGAGTTGTGAGAGACTGGTTTCTTGAAATGTGCGCAGTAGAGCTTTTGATATCAACATGTAGATGGTCTGACCAGGGACAGTGCAGTGCTGCACCGAATTCTAGGCAATGAAGATGTTTGAAGTGACGGGGGAGCATTTTAATGCGAATGATTACAACGCTATAAGTTTAAAGTTTCTTATGGAGAAAGGTGGTCTGCAAAAAAGGGTTTTGGATTGGGGTAAGGCCAATTTGATTAGAATTGGACAGGAACGGGCTAAAGCAGTCTAAGAACAGCGAGTTGAGGGTAATTCCACAGCAGAAGAGTGGGAGGAGTTCATGAAGAACATAGCAAGAGTACAGGCTCAACATGTTCCTTTTAGGGTGAAATTCAAACCCAGAAAACCCTGGATATCGAGGAATATTCAGGACCCGTTGGAAAGGAAAAGAGAGATGTGTAACATGTACAAACACAGCAAATCAATGAAGATCTAAGAGGAATATCAAAAGTGCAGGGAAGAAATTTAAGAAAGCAATCTGGTGGGGTTACATGGGATCAATCATAGAATCCCTATAGTACAGATAGAGGCCACTCAGCCCATTGTGTCTCCACCATCTCTGAAGAGCATCCCACCCAGACCCAGCCTACCACGGCTTTCCCTACTGGCTAACCCACCTGTCCTGAGACACTACGGTGCAATTTGGCATGGCCAATCCACCTCATCTGGACTGTGGGAGGAAACCGGAGCACCCAGAGGAAACCCAGACAGACACGGGGAGAATGTGCAAACTCCACACAGACAGTCACCCAAATCAAACCTGAGTCCCTGGTGCTTTGATCCAACCACTGAGCCATCATGCTGCCCACAAAATCCTGACTGGGAAGCAAAGAGGGGCCATGAGAAAACACTGGCAAGTGAAATGCAGGAGATTCCTAAAATATTCCACAAGTATATCAAGGGGAAATGAATTACCAGGGAAAGAGTAAAGTTTGTAAAGTCTGGGATCAAGGGAGCAATCTGTATGTGAAGCCAAAGAATTTTGGTGGAGCGTGAAGCAAATACCTCTCATCTGTCTATACCCGGGCGAAGGAGGATACAAGGACAGAATTTGAGAAGGTGGACTGTGAGGTTCTTCAGCAGATGAATATAAGAAACGAGGAGATAATGGAGGATTTCGCAGGTGTAGAAGTGGACAAATCCCCAGGGCTGGGTGAGTTCTATTCCAGGCTGCTGTGGGGGTAAGGAAGGAAATAACAGAGGCTCTGACCCAAATTGTTAAATTGCCTCTGGCCACAGGAGAGGTGCCAGAGGACTGGAGGACAGCTAATGTGTTTCCCAGTTTACCAGAAGAATGATAGAGATAAGCCAGGGAACTATAGATGAGTAAATCTCACATCAATGATAGGGAAACTACTGGAGAAATGGTGAAGGAGGAAATTTCCATTTAGAGATGCAAGGTTTGATCAGAGATAATGAGCATGGCTTTGTCAGAAGGAGGTCATGCTTGACAAATCAAATGGAATGTTTCGGGGAGGTGCCCAGCTGTGTAGATGAGGGGAGGGTGTTTGATGGAGTTAATATGGGTTTCAGCAAGGCCTTTGACAAGGTCCCACACGGAAACTGATAAAGACGGTAAAAACAGGTGGGACCGAGACTAACTTGGCAAGTTGGATGCAAAACTGACTTATTGATAGGAGACAGAGTGTGGGTGATAGGCAGCTGTTTGTGTTAATGGAGCCCAGTGTGCAGTGGTATAACAAAGGGATCAGCACTGGGTCCATAGGTGAGAATTTGGGGGAGAATGATAAGTAAGTTTGAGAATGATACAAAGATTACTCGGGTGGTTGATGGTGAAGAGGAAGGTGTTAACTTACAGGAGGATAGAAACGGATTAGTCAGAACAGCAGATCAATGGCAGGTGGAATTTCACCCTGAGAAATGTGAGGTAATGCACTTTGGATGAGTTCTATAGCAACATGACCCTTCGGTCCAACTCCTCCATGCTGACCAGATATCCTAAACTAATCTGGTACAATTTGCCAGCATTTGACCCATATCTCTGTCAATCTTTCCTGTTCATATACCCATCCAGATCCCTTTTATTGTTCTAATTGTAGCAGCCTCCAGCGCTTCCACTGGTATCTCGTTCCATACATGTATCATTGTCTGTGTGAAAAAGTTGTGCCTTAAGTGTTTCCCCTCTCAACTTAAACCTATGCCCTCTTTTAGGACATCCCTACCCTGACTATCCACCATATCCATGCCCCTCATGATGTTATAAACCTCCATAAGGTCACCCCTCACTCTGTAGCTCTGGGAAAACAGCCCCAGCCTATTCAGCCTCTCCCTTTAGCTCAAACCCTCCAACCATGGTCACACCCTTGTCAATTTTTCTGCACTCTTTCAAGTTTAACAACATCATTCCTGTCGCACGGAGACCAGAATCAAACACAGAATTCCAAAAGTGGTCTTACCAATGTCTTGTACAGTTGCCACATGATCCCCCAACTCCTATACTCAGTGCACTGACCAATAAAGGAAAGTGTACCAAACACCGTCTTCACATCCTATTTAGCTGTGACTCCACCTTGAAGGAACTATGAACTATGCCAAGGACCTTAAGTGTAAGTCATGCCTGATTCCCCCTTCCAAAAAGCAACGCATTTATTTAAATTAAACTCCATGTGCCAGTCATCCATCCAATGGCCCATCTGATCAAGGTCCCATTGAACTCTGAGATAACCTCCTTCATTCTCCACTCCACCACCAATTTTGGTGTCATCTTCAAATTGCAAGCCTTTTCTCCTATGTTCCCATCCAAATAATTGATATAAATGATGAACAACAGTGGATCCAGCACTGCTCCTTGCAGCACACCACTGGTCACAGGCCCCCAGTCTGACAAAAAAACAACATTCCGCCACCGGCACAGTGGTTAGCACTGCTGCCTCACAGCCCTAGAGACCCGGGTTCAATTCCCACCTCAGGCGACTGTGTGGAGTTTGCACATTCTCCCTGTGTCTGCGTGGGTTTCCTCCGGGTGCTCCGGTTTCCTCCCACAGTCCAAAGATGTGCAGGGTCAGGTGAATTGGCCATGCTAAATTGTCCGTAGTGTTAGGTAAGGGGTAAAGGTAGGGGTATGGGTGGGTTTCGCTTCGGCGGGTCGGTGTGGACTTGTTGGGCCGAAGGGCCTGTTTCCACACTGTAATCTAATCTAATCTAATCACCACCCTCTGTCTCCTCCCTTTAAGCCAACTCAATGAATGACAGGAAATGAGGAAGTTCAGAGGAACAGAGGGATCTTGGGGCATTTGTCAACCTATCCCCAAAGGTGGGAGGACAGGTTAATAGGGCAGAAGGACACTTGCCTTTATCATTTGTGGTACAGATTATGAGAGCGGGAAGTTTATGTTGGAGTTGTACGGGAACATTGGTGAGGCCACAGCTGGTGTACTGTGTGCAGTTCTGGTCCCCACACTACAGGAAGGATGTGATTGCACTGGACAGGGTGCAGAGGAGATTCACCAGGACGGTCCCTGGATTGGAGCATTTCAGCGATGGAGAGAGGCTGACTTAGCTCGGGTTGTTTCTTTGGAACAGAGAAAGTGGAGGGGGCACCTGATAGAGAGGTGTGTAAGATTATGGACGGGGAGATAGGAAGCAGATATTCCCCTCAGTCAAAGGGTCAATAGCAAGGTGGGGGGGGGGAAGGGGGGCTTCATTTTAAAAGGATGGATAGCAGGCTTTGGTGGTTGAAATGCACAGTCTGTATATTTGGCAGTACAGCCTCGATGGGCCAAAGGGCCTTTTCGGTATTGGATGAGTCTATGTGAGTGGGGACCTTGCAGGAGCTTCCATGAATGTACACCCCCTTGCCCTTGACAGCAGTGAGAGCTCTGCAGCCTGAAGGATGCTCTCATGGGAGCCTTGGCCAATTACATTCTTTGCTTCTGCAACACTGAATGAGAACTGATGCTTTCTTGCAGGAAGGTATTGCCCGAGGGCATAAAGTTTGCGTCGCTTGGAAATCTTCTGGGGAAGGCGGCAACTGGTCTCCATCAAGTTGTTTCCTCGTGGCCATGAATGCGACTCACACGGAGTGCAGATGCAGTGTCCTCTCCAGCTTTGCAGTGCTCCTGGCTCAATATGAGATCACGGTAGGAACTGAACTCCCATTGCTACTGAACCACATGCCGGTCATTGAGCCGTGTCCGTGTCCAGTTACTGTCAATAGCACAGGGCAGAGGCGGCAGGGAGACTGATTTATTGTGGAACCATCACGACCCGCAGATACCGCCATGCAATTCTTTTATTGTGTGGGTTTGATGCCACACTATTAACAAACTGTCTGAGGAGAAGGCAAAGTCAAGAATTGTCTTCAAGCTGAGACTTGAACACAGAAACATAGAAAACAGGAGCAAGAGTAGGCCATTCAGCCCTTCGAGCCTGCTGTGCCATTCAATGTGGTCGTTGCTGACCATCCACATCAGTCCCCTGTTCCCGCGTTTCCCCTTTGATCCCTTTAGCCCAAAGAGCTATATCTAACTCCTTCTTGAAAACATTCAATGTTTCGGCCTCAATCGCTTTCTATTGCAGTGAATTCCACAGTCTCCCCAGTCTTTGGGTGAAGACATTTCTCCTCATCTTAGTCCTAATTAGCTTACCCTATACCCTTAGACTGTGATCCTTGGTTCTGGTTACTGGGAACATCATAGATATTCCAGTGTCTAACTTACAGTGACATTGCATGATGATGAATCCATCTTCTCCTATGTTCATGTATATATAATCTCGAATGTTCTGGTCTGGTGTAGTATTGTGTAGTCTGCTATTCTCCTACAGTGTTCAAACTCCACCCACAATGTACTATTTATGCACAATGATGTGCACCTCTGTGACATCGTCACAAGGTTGCTCCAGGGTCCTGTAACCTTAACAGAAGTGACGGCCAGGATCTTCTGATATTATTGGAGGTTTCACCTGCTTATTGAAAAAGCAGCAAGGTTCCCAAGGTGACTCTCTCTCGAGCCATATTTCCGCATCTTACTGTGATTGGGGAACTTGGAAGTGTTGTGCCTTTGTGTGAACTCAATTCCTTGTATAAATCTCGCCCATCTCCTGTTGGATAGTTGGTGCAATTTGTATTCAATAAGTAACTCAGCAATTTCGCTAGACTGGAGGGAGCACTTGTGGGCATTGGGATAGTATCCCTACCTCTGACTCCGGAGGTCTGAGTTCATGTTCCACATGCTCTTGAGGTGTGTAATAACTCCCCAGTGCAGGTAGTTTAGAATGTACTTGAAGTTAGTCTCAGAGATAATAACAATTTGCCGAAAAAACCCATCTGGAAACTGCCATCCTTACCCAGTCTGTCTAACACATGACTCCAGACCCACAGCAATGTCGTTGAATATAAATTGTCCTCTGGAAAGGCAGGACAAGCCACTCAGTTCAAAGGGAACTGTGGTGTCAAATGCTCGTATTGCACAAACTCCATCAGAAAGATTTTCGGGAAAGGAGGCTGATTTACAATATCCTTTGGTAAAGAAGGGGATCACATTATGAATCGTTGATCTCTAATTTTAATGGCATAGTCTCCTTGTTCCAGACACCACTCAACAAAGGAATTCTTTCTATATTCATCCTGTCAAATCCTTTAACCATCTTAAGCACTCCATTTGGTCTATCCTGTCAAGGAAATGCATTTTGGAAGATCTAATTCAGGGGGGATGTATACAGTAAACACCAGAACCCTTAGCAGTATCAACATTCAGAGGAAATCTCGTCTGCAGTTCTCTGAAAGTGGTAATACAAGTGCACAGGGTGGTCAGGAAGCCAGATGGCATGCTTACCTTCATTGGTCTGGGCATGGAGTATAAAAATTGGCAAGTCATCTTGCAGCTGTATTCAACTTTAGTTAGGCCACATTTGGAATATTGTGGCCAGTTCTGGTTGCCACACGAACAGAGGGACGTGGAGGCTTTGGAGAGGGTACAGAAAAGGTTTACCAGGATGTTGCTTGGTGGGGACGATTTTCGGCAGGAGGAGAAATTGGGCAAACTTGGTTTGTTTTCATTTGAAGGGTGAGGGGTGATCTGCAAAATTATGAGAGGCACGGTTAGACTGGGTGAAGTATTTTTCCCAGGATAGAAATGTTCAATGATTGGGGGCATCAGATACTGGCAAAAGTTGAAAATTTAAAGGAGATGTGAGAGGCAATATTTTCCCAACAGTGGGTGGTAAGTCTCTGGAATGTGCTGCCAGTGGAGTTGATGGAAGCAGGTACAATAACAATGTTTAAGGGGCATCTTCACAGATATGAACAGGCAGGGAACAGAGGAATACAGACCATGTAGAGACACAAGTTTAGAAAGGCATCATGTGTCAGCTCAGAGTTGATGGGCCGAAGGGTCTGTTCCTGTGCTATACTGCTCTTCTTCTTTGGAATATAATATCACTAGGTTACAAATTCAGAAACTGTCCCACAACCAAGTTTGCCTTCAGCCATGTGGGATGATGCAACCCGATGTCTTGTATTTAATTTGTCTTCCATTGCATCCATTGTTTCTCAGGACCAGCTGCACCTCTCCATTCTCAGCTGGATCACCTATTTTGGATTGTCTCTATCCTTGCTGTGCCTCCTGGTGTCAATTGTGACCTTCTTCGGCTGCCAGGCCATTCAAAACATCAATACCACCATCAAGGCACACTTGTGTCTGAGTCTGTTCCTGGCAGAACTGCTATTCCTGGTAGCAAGCTCCGTTAACAAAAGCACGGTAAAGCTGCTTTGACCCCCTACACCCTGATGACGCTGTCTTATCAATGGTCATTCCTAAAATCCGGATTCACTTCCATACTGCCGAATTCCATGACATTAACCTTCATTCTCAAACCTCAAGGGCACAATCTTAATGTAAGGGGTCACCCATTTAATACAGAAATGAGGAGGAATTACATCACTCGGTGGGTAGAGATTCCGTGGAATTCTCTACCGCAGAGAGCTGTTAAGGCTGGGTCACTCAACATATTGAAGGCTAGGACAGACAGATTGAGGGAATCAAGGGTTAGAGGGAAAAAGCAGGGAAGGCCCAACCTCAACTACCCCCATTTTAATTGAGATAATCAATCTGTCTGTCTCAGCCTTCAATATATTTAGTGACCCAACCTCAACAGCTCCCTGCAGCAAAGGATTCTACAGCTTCCCTTTCCTCTGAGAGTAAAGAAATCCTCCTTAACTCTTCAGTGGGTGACTCCCCCACCCCCAACTCTGAGATGATGCCCTCTGGTCTTAGACTCTCCCACAAGAGGAAACAACTTTTCCACATCTACACTGTCAAGTCCTCTCAAGAATCTTTATGGCCCGTTGCTCAGTTTCCCTTCACAAGGTGATGATGAGACTCCACCTTGAACCCTTGAAGTCCATATGGTGGAGGTACATCCACAGTGCGATTAGAGAGGGAATTCCCGGATTATAAATATATCTGGACAGATTGGGAAGGACCAGGGGTCTCTATCATGACACTTGGTCCTGCTTCCTCTCACTTGAGGATGTCCGAGAGGAATTTTCCAGAGTATTTCCCTGCAATCGTGCCAAGGCAGATGGCGGAATTTGAATTCAATTAAAACAAAATCTGGAATGAAAAATCTAAGGATGACCCTAAATCCATTGTCGATGGTCAGGAAAACCCATCTGCTTCACTTACGTCCTTTGCAGAAGGGAAATCTGCCATCCTTACCTGGTCTGGCCTACATGTGACTCCAGACCCAGAGCAATGTGGTTACTGCTCAATTAGGGATGGACAATGAATGCTGCTTAGCCAGTGATGTAATCATCCCATGAATAAAGAAAAAGGAAGTTCCATTGGGAATGTAGTGAGAGATGTGAAGTGTCCAATTAAGATGTTTGAGTCAGCCTGCATGTGGAACTAGGGTGATGGACCAGCACATGTTTGACCCCTCAATTCTAGATGCTTTCATGTTTTGCATTTAATTACACACTACTTTCTGAAGGAAAGCACTGAGACACTGAAGTCGCCTGGCGTGATTATGGTTGTCAAAGCCCATTTTCACAGAATCCCTCCAGTGTGAAATCACGCCTTTCAGCCCAACAAGTCCTCACTGACTCTCCCCAGAACATCCCAACCAGACTCAACCCTCACTAACCCTGCATTTCCCATGACTAATCAGCCGAACCTGCACATCCCTGAACACTGTGGGCAATTTAGCATGGCCAATCCACCTAACCTGTCTATCTTTGGACTGTGGAGGTAACCGGACCCCTCGGGATGAAACCCACGAGACACATGGAGAATGTGCAAACTCCATACAGACGGTCGCCCAAGGCTGCAATCGAACCTGGGTCCCTGCCGCTGTCAGGCAGTGGTACTCACCACTGAACCACTGCGCCACCCATTTAATTATCTGACAATTAATTAACCCTTTCAGACCCTTAATTTCCTCTTCAGCACTTCAATAGAGCCGCTGTACTGTCGACCCTAACCACCTGCTGGGTGAGAAAAGCTGTTCCGTAACCACGTTTTATTTCAGGCACCCAGTGTAGAGTGGCACACCAGCTGTATTTGTCTGTCGGCTGTAATTCCCATCATACCCGTCGGAGGTAATGTGGGCATCACAGGATGGCAAGAGTCAAAGGGACGAGCTCATTACCCCTGATCAATCGAACTGAGTTAACGTTGCTTCTCTCTAGGTTTTATGTGCCACCGTTGCCGGCGGATTACACTATTTGTTCTTGGCTGCCTTCTTTTGGATGTGTCTGGAAGCCGTCCAGCTCTGCCTCATGGTGCTCAATCTCAAAGTGGTGAACTTCTCCCGTACCCGTGTCATTCCCCGGAGACTGATGTACCCCATCGGCTACGGGTGCCCGGCAGTCATCGTGATCGTGACTGCCGCGGTCAATGCCAAAGGCTACGGGACCGACCGAATGTGAGTACAGAGACTATCCCGACATCTTCTGTGCCTGAGCTGAGTGAATATGCATTGATGTGGAGGTGCCGGTGTTGGACTGGGGTGGACACAACCGAAAGATGCACCACACCAGATTTTACTCCAATGGGTCAGTTGATGTCACAAGCTTTCAGAGCAGTGCTTCTTCTTCAGGTGAAGTGACCTTCATCTGACGAAGGAACAGCGCTCTGAAAGCTTGTGATTTCAAATAAACGCATTGGACTATAACCTTGTGTGGTGTGTCTTTTGACAATGTGCATTGAAGTTAAGGCGCTGTGGAGGGAAGGTTTAATCATTGCACAGGTCAAGGATCAGTTTCGATGCATAGACTGATTTTGATTTGAGTTATTAATATCACATGTACCCATATACAGTGAAAAGTTTTGTTTTGCGTGCAGTGCAGGCAGGTCATACCATACAAAGTGCATTCGGGTCAGAGAACAGAGCGAGGAATACAATGTTATGGCTGCAGTGAAGGTACACAGAGAGCAAGATCAACATTATATTTGAGAAGTTCATTTAGAAGTCCAGTAACAGTGGGGAAGAAGCTGTTCTTAAATCTGTTGGGACGTGTTTTTAAGCTTTTGTATCTTCTGCTTGACGGAAAATTGTGGGAGAGATTCTGACCGGGGCGGGAAGGGTCTTTGATGACATGGGAGTGTGTGGATCTGGAATGTGAGAATCAATCGTGGTCAGTGTACGTTGAACATTTTAATCACTGATTGGAGCACCATGGATGCTTCAATTTGGTCAGTGGGCAAAATGAAACCTATCACCTGCATTTATATAGCATCCTTGGGCTGCAGTGTTTAATTGTTCCATCTTTGATTGTGTGAAGGTAGCGGAAGGAGAATGGTGTGAATCTTGCCTCTGCTCTGCATTGGAGTTTTCTTTTGCAGTTTTTCCCTGTATTTTCTAGAGCAGAAGCAAAAATAAAGTTCACTTAAAATTATTTGGAGAACTTTAAAGCGCAAAAAACAGTGAGGAAGGAGAGATTGGATTACACTGAGTTTGGTAGAGGTACACTGAGTTTGGTAGAGGCCTGTCCACGTACTTGTTGAGGCCTATGCTCAGACAGTTATGTGGATAGAAAAGATTTGGAGCGATATGGGCCAAATGTGGGAAAGTGAGACGAGTTTAATTTAGGATTATGGTTGGCATGGACAATTTGCGCTGAAGGATCCTCAGGACATCACCCTGGAGATTGTGGATGAATGTTCCAGTACATTCTCACCACTGCCTCCCTGTCCCTGTGTGTGGGATAAGTCTGTGAGACATCACATTTACATTTGGGATAGATGTGTGAGAGTAAGTAAACTTACATATTTTAAAACTCACAAAAGCAACCACCCCAACACACACAAAAGAAGTTGCATCAAGACACTGTTCAAAAGGGCCACAACACACTGCAGCACACCAGAACTGCAAAAAGAGGAAGAACATCTATACAATGTATTCGCCAAAAACGGATACCCCCGCAATTTCATCAACAGATGCCTAAGGGAAAGACAACGGAATGAGGACATGCCACAACCCAAAGGACTAGCCACACTACCATAAATCAAAAACATTTCTGAACTGACAGCCAGACTACTGCGACCACTAGGACTCATAACAGCACACAAACCAACAGCCACTCTCAGACATCAACTCACCAGGACGAGGGACCCGATACCCAGCATGAGCAAGACGAATGTAGTGTACAAAATCCCATGCAAGGACTGCACAAAACACTACATAGGACAAACTGGAAGACAGCTAACGATCCGCATCCATGAACACCAACTAGCCACGAAACGACACGACCAGCTATCCTTCGTAACCACACACTCAGACTGGGACAACACTACTATTATAGGACAAGCCAAACAGAGAACAGCCAGGGAATTCCTAGAGGCATGGCACTCATCCACAGATTCAATCAATAAGCACATCGACCTGGACCCAATATACCGGCCACTGCAGCAGACAGCTGGAACTGACAACTGGAAGCGGCAGAGACAAACCACTATAAATGCTGGAGGAAACATCACAGAAGCTCTTCACAGGAGGCTCCCAAGCACTGAGGATGTCACCGAGACAGGGGACGAAACGTCTGCAACACAAATTCCCAGCTCGGTGAACAGAACCACAACAACGAGCTACAAATCTTCTCACAAACTTATTCCAACTTCTTTCTTTTATTGCATTTTAACTATTATGTAAGGGAAAAAATGTGCTTTGCTTCAAATCCAGTAGTTTGACTCATCAATTTGCTTTCGGAACAAACGCCTGGCACTTGCCTTTGAAATAAGAAAAAAAATAGGGTTGAAGCTGTCTCCTTAAACTATTTTGAGGGGGTTGGTTTGGGCCATACCACGACACTAGTGAAAACGAGTTGTTAATTGAAATTGCTGCAGCCTATGTTCTAAATTGCACTGTGTCCAATTCTCTCACGGCATTGTCTTCACTCCCCCTCTACTGGTTCTGACTCCAACAATGTCAAAACTAGCATTCCCCACATGTTCCCTTCCTCTAGGTTGTAAGTCTTCCCTATTCCACTCGCCTCTTCCAGGTGTTTAACCTCCCAAAATCTCTGTGCCCCCTTGAAATATGGACGTTTTTGCATCCTGAATGGTCACCATTCCACCAGTGGCTGGCCGTGCCATCAGCACAAACATCCTGAACCTCTGGAGCTCATGTTCTACCTTGCTCTAGTCCCTCTCCGTCCTTAACGTGTTGTTCAAAACCAATCTGGTTGGCCGTGTTGATGGTCTACACAAAGTTCTCCTGACGTGGCTCAGTGCCACCCTTGGAAATGCGTTGCCACAGTGAAGGTGCTATATAAATGCAGTTGTTGGCACCACACGGTCACATGGACTAAGCTTCGAGGAGGGATGGTGCTGGGATTGTGCCGCATGGGCATATTCGGCTCTCATTATAAAAGTCAGAAATGTTTGGCAAATGCCTCCTCCTGATGGCAGGAAGGTGGAATTACAGTGCGACAGCCCGACCTTGGTAATAATTGTGGAGCATGGAGAAAAAGGCTCTTTGACCCATCCAATCTCTGCGAGTCTAAAATAGCCACCGGACTATTCAAATCCCATTTTCCAGTACTTGGCTCAGAACCTTGCTTGCCTTGGCTTCACAATTAATTACTTCTTTGATGTGGTGGGGATTTCTGCATCTCCCACCCTGACAGGCAGTGAGTTCCAGATTCCCATTCCTCTCTGGGTGAAAAATAACCTCACATCTCTCTCTAAACCTCCTGTCCAGTACCATACATCTATGCCCCTTGGTCACTGATCCCTCCATCAAGGGGAAAGGTTCCTTCCTCCATACCCTATATATGTCCCACATAAATTTGCACATCTCAATCACATCCTCTCTCAGTCTCCTCTGCTCTTAGGAAAACAAGCCCAGTCTGTCCAAACTCACTGAAACTCTCCAGCCCAGGCAACATACCAATAAATCTCCCTCTGCACCCTCTCCAGTCCCTCCTATAATGTGGATTCCAGAACTGCACACAATACTCTTGCTGTGGCCTAACCAAACTTGATACAGTTCCAGCATCACCTTCCTGCTTTTAAACTCTATGGCTTAGATAATAAAGGCATGTATCCCAAACACCTTCTTAACTACTTTACCCACCTGTCCCGATACATTAAGGGACATGGTCACCAAGGTCCCTCTAACCCTCTGTGCTTCCCAGAGTGCTCACATTCATCATGTATCCCATTGCCCTGTTTGACCTGCCCAAGTGCATCATCTCACATTGATCCAGCTTGAATTCCATTTGGTATTGATCAATCCATCCGATCAGCCCGTCTATATCCTTCTGTAATCTGAGGCTATCCTCCTCACCCCATCAATTTTTACATCATTTCCAAACTTACTGATCAACCCTCCCACATTCAAGTATAAATCATTTGTGTGTAGAATATATATGTATATTTGAACTTGCATGCAGGAATTTCCAGTGGGAAAGACTGATAGATCCAAGAAGTTTTTTTAAAAACTGTGTGACTCATTGTGGGTGGCACAGTGGTTCAGTGGTGTCTCACAGTGCTAGGGACCTGGGTTCAATTCCACCCTTGGGTGTCTGTCTGTGTGGAGTTGGTATGGTCTCACTATGTCTGTGTGCATTTCCTCTGGGTGCTCTGGTTTCTTCCCACTTTCCAAAGGTGTGCAGGTGAGATGAATTGGCCATGGAAAATGCAGGGGGTTAGGGTGAAAGGGTAGGTCTGGGTGAAATGGTTTTCAGGGGGTCGGTGTGCATTTGATGGGCCAAATGGCCTGCTTCTACAGTGTTGGGATTCTAATTTAAATTGTAATACTGGATTGAAACTGTTCCTTTAATTCCAGCTGTTGGTTAAATCTGGAAAGAGGCTTTATATGGAGTTTCCTGGGACCTCTCTGCTTCATCCTTTTGGTAAGGGCTCAGCTGATGGAAGTTGTGGAGACAAAACTGAGCGTTAAATCCTTAATGAATGCTTCCCTCATCTTATTGTCTGTATTATTATGTCAGGCATAGGCAGGTTTGTTCAAAGCAAAAATCATGGAAACTGGGGTTGTTTTCAAAGCTACCTTTTGCAAAGTCTGCTGAACAATCATCTACCATCAGCTTGGAAAGCAGACACATTGATGGAAGGTATCCATTTGGCCCATGTTGCCAGGCTAGACCAACAGATAGCCCTTCAGCAGAATCCCATTTGTGAACAGAATGTAAGGCAGTAGGTAACATTACAACTAAGACTGGCAGACCTTTCCTTTATGGCGAGAGTTGATTGACTTGCTCAGTCTTACCTCTCTCATGCTGCAACCAATGGGTGCTCAACTAATTAACAACCTCCACTTGTTTCTCTTCATCCTCAGTAAAGATGTTAACAGACCTCAACAAAAGTGATCAAACAGCACTTAGCTGTGCTTGGTCTACCATCTTGCAGATTATGACAGTTCAAGTACAAAATTCAAGTACGTTGTTTGAAATGTAGCAGGGGTCCCTGTTCCTCCCCCCTGTTCTTTCAGGCAGAGAATTCCAGATTCCAACCAACCACTGGATGAGGTATCTCTCCTCAGAACCCCACTGAACTGTCTGCCTCTTATCCTAAATCTACTCTGCCCTGGTTATGAACCTCTCAATCCAGGGGATAGGCAGCCTCCTTTCTGTTATACTGGATGGTTATAACTTTAATACACTCAGTTAGATCTCCCCTCAGCTTCCTCTGTTCCAAATTAAAAAGCCGATTGAGAAGTTCCTCTTAAATTAAATTCTCCATTTCAGCAACATCCTTGCCAGTCTCCTCCGCACCTGCTCTAATTCTTTGACACTTTATTTTCATACTTCTTGTCCAAGTTATCTTTAGAAAGTGTTTGATTCCTCCCTCGGATGACTGTCTGTGTGGAGTTTGCACATTCTAACCGTGTCTGTGTGAGTTCCCTCCAGGTGCTCTGGACTCCCCTCCACAGTCCGTAGCTGTTCCCTCTGCTAAGGACATTTCACATGCATCCCTGGTTCAATGTTCTGTGCTCAATTGTGCGGGTCGGATCACAATTGATGCTCACTGTGCTTGATTGACCAAACCTGGGTGTGATCCGCTACATCGATGACTGTATCGGCGCTGCTTTGTGCTCCCATGAGGAGGTTGAACAGTTCATCCACTTTACCAACACCTTCCACCCCGACCTCAAATTCACCTGGACCGTCTCAGATTCCTCCCTCCCCTTCCTAGACCTTTCCATTTCAATCTCGGGTGACCGAATCGACACGGACATTTACTATAAACCGACCGACTCCCACAGCTACCTAGACTACACCTCCTCCCACCCTGCCCCCTGTAAAAACGCCATCCCATATTGCGTCTCCGCCGCATCTGCTCCCAGGAGGACCAGTTCCAAAACCGTACAACCCAGATGGCCTCCTTCTTCAGGGACCGCAATTTCCCGCCAGACGTAGTCGACGATGCCCTTCACCGCATCTTTTCCACTTCCCGCTTCTCCGTCCTTGAGCCCCGCTCCTCCAACCGCCACAAGGACAGAACCCCACTGGTCCTCACCTACCACCCCACCAACCTCCATGTACAATGTATCATCCGCCGTCATTTCCGCCACCTCCAAACGGACCCCACCACCAGGGGTCCCTCCCCTCCCCTATCAGCATTCCAAAAAGACCACTCCCTCCGTGACTCCCTCTTCAGGTCTACACCCCCCCACCAACCCAACCTCCACTCCCGGCACCTTCCCCTGCAACCGCAGGAAATGCAAAACTTGCGCCTACACCTCCCCCCTTACTTCCCTCCAAGGCCCCAAGGGACACTTCCATATCCGACACAAATTCACCTGCACCTCCACACACATCATCTATTGCATCCGCTGCACCCGATGTGGCCTCCTCTATATTGGGGAGACAGGCCGCCTACTTGCGGAACGTTTCAGAGAACACCTCTGGGACACCTGGACCAACCAACCCAACCACCCCGTAGCCCAACACTTTAACTCCCCCTCCCACTCCACCAAGGACATGCAGGTCCTTGGACTCCTCCATCGCCAGACCATGGCAACACGACGGTTGGAGGAAGAGTGCCTCATCTTCTGCCTGGGAACCCTCCAACCACAAGGCATGAACTCAGATTTCTCCAGTTTCCTCATTTCCCCTCCCCCCACCTTGTCTCAGTCAAATCCTTCGAACTCAGCACCGCCTTCCTAGCCTGCAATCTTCTTCCTGACCTCTCCGCCCCCACCCCACTCCGGCCTATCACCCTCACCTTGACCTCCCTCCACCTATCGCCCCTCCCCCAAGTCCCTCCTCCCTACCTTTTATCTTAGCCTGCTGGACACACTTTCCTCATTCCTGAAGAAGGGCTTATGCCCGAAACGTCGATTCTCCTGTTCCTTGGATGCTGCCTGACCTGCTGCGCTTTTCCAGCAGCGCATTTTCGGCCGTTCCAGAAAAATAAGCAAAGCTGCAGAAAGATTCCTCAATGTTTCTGGGGTCCCAGGGAATGCTGCTAACAGAATGGCTCCCTGTCCTGTGAACTGAGATCACAGGAGAGGTTTGGGTGAACGAGGATCTGTGTCCCCTTGGTTACTCAGCCTTTCAGAATGACAGTCATGCCAACTACCTTCGCAAAACGAGCATTTACCAAGGCCTTGGCAATAATGTGGCACCGAGTCTTGTTAACCCTGGTCACATTGACTCCTGGGGCTGCATTGGGTGACTCCCTACCTCCAATTTCATCCCCCCTTTGCTCTTTCCCATTTGGATCATTGTTTTTTTCTCCTGAGCTGCCCACTACACAGTTCCAAGGATTAACCTTCAGTTCTTGGAGAGGTTGTTGTTGTATTTGTTATATCTCAGATCTAAGCAGAAGTGATATCCGTCTGGATGTATGAAAGATCTTCCTTTCCATGGCATTGAAATATCTCCTCCTGTACCCTTGCTTCCAGCTCAGACCTCCAAATCTTTTTGCAGCTTTGCTTATTTTTCTCCAAATCCACACCCAGGCTTGACCAGTCAAGCCCAGTGAGCATCAATAGTGATCCAACCCACATAATTGAGCACAGAGCAATCAAACACTTCAGTTGGCATCTCACAGATAATGCAGCCAGTGAGCCAAGTCATGGATTTGGATTCGCTCACGGCTTTATGCATGAGGAAAGATGGATGGAATCAAATGAAATATAGCAAAATGGAAATACCATCTTAAGATAAATGAATCCCACAAAATTTTTTGATGTATGGTTTGACTCCCTCAAAATTTGGAACCATACAGAAAACTAATTCCCACACTTCAGTGGATTGAACTATGACACTCCCCTCCGTGCAGCTCATCGCCTTCAGAATTGCTTTAGAACATTACATTCTCCTGTAAGGTTGCTGGCAAGGCCAGTATTTATTTCCCTAATTCCCTTTGAAACTGAGTGGCTTGGTCTGCCATTGAACACGGGCACTTAAGAGTCAATGCTGTTGCTTTGGGGCTAGAGTCATGTGCCAGCCAGACCAGGTAAGGATGGTAGATTTCCTTCCCTGAAGTGGCTTAAGCAAACCAGATGAGTTTTCACAACCATCAGCGATCATTGGCATGGTGATATTACTGGGAGTACCTTTATATTTTAGATGCATCAATTACATTTCAATTCCAATAGCTACTGTGATGGGATTTGTACCCACGCCCTCAGAGGATTTGCTTGGAGCTCTGCTTTCCTAGTTCACTCTCATTATAATATCTCCACTTCTCTCCACTGTCATCTCTTCGTGTGTGTTTATTGTTGTAGCACAGTGGTTATCCTATGTAACTGATCACTTGGACAAATGATTTGGATTCATAGGGTAGGATTTATCCAGCAGATAGCACTGTTAGCACTGCTGCCTCACAGCACCAGGGATCAAGTTTGATTCCACCCTCGGATGACTGTCTGTGTGGAGTTTGCACATTCTAACCGTGTCTGTGTGAGTTCCCTCCAGGTGCTCTGGATTCCCCCCCACAGTCCGTAGGTGTGCAGGTTAGGTGGATTTTCCATTATAAATTGTCTATTTGTTAGGCAAATTGCCCTGTAGTGTCCAGGGAGGTGTAAATTAGATGGATCATCCATGTTGGGATTCCCTTCAGAGGGTTGGTACTGACTTGGTGGGCCAATGGTCTCTTTTCACACTGTAGGGATTCTATCATTCCCAGGAGCTTCAATGTCAAAACCAAATACTGGTCCTGAGCATATGCTTTTCCATGAGGTAAATTGGCGGTTGGGGGTCGGTGGAGATGGGGAACTGCCTTCACCATCACCAATAAGGCAGTGCTGGCCACTCAAGAACCTGGGCATCCCTATGGGGAGAGGAGGGTGCTGCTGAGGAATGCTGGGAAACCCTTGACATGGAGGCATCAGCTGCCAACTAAGAAAGTGCCAAGAGGGCAGTCCAAGGGAGCGGAGGGGAAGCTCTGTCAGTGTTTGAGTCTCAGACTTGGGACGTGATGCTGCTAGGGCTTGCTCATTGTGAAAAGGAGCCTCTGATCTGGATGCCTCCCCCCCCCTCCCCCCACCCTTGCCAACTTGGCTCTGTGGAGCTGGCAGTCTTCCTGCACCAAAGGACGTTGCCCTGAGTTGGCAAGGTGCGAGAATACTGAAAACGTAAACTCATTATGAATGACAGTCTTAATTATTGCAGTTGCCCTTTCAGGGGTAGCCATTCTACATGCCGTTGTCAGAAATATAAAGTCCCTACTGTTCGAAACAGGCTATTCAACCCATCAAGACCACACCAACCCTCTGGGGCGCATTCCATTCAGAACCACCCCCTGTAACTGTGCATCTCCCATGGCCAATCCACCTAACTTGCACACCTTTGGACTGTGGGAGGAAGCCAGAGCACTTGGAGGAAACTCATGCAGACACGAGGAAATGTGTAAACTCCACACAGTCGCCTGAGGCTGAAATCAAACCCAGGTCCCTGGCACTGTGAGGCAGCAGTGCTAACCACTGTGACATCCTATGATAGTTATCCCAATACGAATTCCAACTGCTCTTCCAGCCTTATATCCCCCTGCATTCAAGCTTATGAACAGACATGCATAAATGTTGATACTTGGGGGACTCAAATTCAGTTGAATAAATCTGGAATTAAAAAAAAACCTCTGTATCGCACAGGCATGAGGATACCACACTGCCATTAAAAAAGAAAGCAGTTATTTCACTGATGTCTTTAAGGGAAGGAAATCTGCAGTTCTTACCTGGTTTGGTTTACGCGTGTATGAAAGCAGGACTCTGTGAATGCTGGAGATCTGAGATCAAAACAGAAATTTCTGGAGAAACACAGCAGGTCTGGTTAGATTACATTACAGTGTGGAAACAGGCCCTTCGGCCCAACAAGTCCACACCGACCCGCCAAAGCGCAACCCACCCATACCCTTACATTTACCCCTTACCTAACACTACAGGCAATTTAGCTTGGCCAATTCACCTGACCTGCACATCTTTGGACTGTGGGAGGAAACCGGAGCATCCGGAGGAAACCCACGCAGACACGGGGAGAACGTGCAAACTCCACACAGTCAGTCGCCTGAGGTGGGAATTGAACCCGGGTCTCTGGCGCTGTGAGGCAGCAGTGCTAACCACTGTGCCACCGTGCCGCCCCAATTTAGGCCTCATCAGTGATGTTCACATCCTGTGATGGTAGCATCTGTGGAGCGAGAGAGAGAAGCAGAGTTAGCATTTTGAGTCCAGAGGCCCTTCTTCAGAACTGAAGTAGAGCAGTAATTCTGAAGATGAATCATACCGGACTCGGGACTGTAACTCTGTTTCTCTCTCCACAGATGCTGCTGGACCTGCTGAGTTTCTCCAGTGGATCTCTGTTCTGTTGTGACATTTGACTCTTAATTGCCCTCTGAAAAGACCCAGTAAACCACTTTAGATGGCTGTGATGAGTCGTGGCCTTCTCAGGGATGGGAAGTACAATTTAGGCCTCATCAGTGATGTTCACATCCTGTGAATGAGTAAAACAAAAATTGAGGACTCAGACTGAGTCCCACACCAATCGAATCTTTTCTTCAACATTGTCTGCAGCGTATGACGTGTTGATACGTGAATTTTATCACCATGCCTCTGAGAAAGGATTATCGGGGTGAACTGAACGATCCTATTTTGCAGGTGAATTTCATTCTGTTGTCAATATCACTCTGGATCCTGAAAGAGAAGATTTCCAGTCTGAATGCGGATGTTTCAACTATTAAGGAATCCAGGTAGGTGTTAACACCCCACGGGAAAATGGACAAAGCATTATTTACCCATCCCAGGATTGAGTGTTCAGTGAGATCATGTTCATTCTCAGCACAGATCAATAATTGTCCAGCATAGTCTGTCCATGATGGTCTATGACATCGCCCATGACATAATGGGCTCAGTGATTAGCACTGCTGCCTCATAGCAATAGGACCCAGGTTCGATTCTACCCTTGGGTGACTGTATGGAGTTTCCACATGCTCCCCGTGTTTTTGGAACACAGTCCAAAGATGTGCAGATTAGGTGGATTGGTTAAGCTAAATTACCCAGCGAGCAGGTATATGGAGACTAGGTGGTTCAGCCATGGGAAATGCAGGGTTATGTGATAGGGTAGGGGTTGGGTCTGGATAGGATCCTCTTTGGAAGGTCAGTCTGGACCCAGTGGGCTGAATGGCCTGCTTCCAATCTATAGGAAGATTATGTGAAGACCCAGGGAGATGGGGTAGAAATTAATTCCCTTTCTACTTGAAGCTGGGGGGGAAGGTACTTAATCAGGTGGGAAAAGGGCCAGTGGAGGGTTTCACCTCTGAATCTTTGTCCAGCAATCGTGATGATAATTGGATATCAAATGCTAGAAGAACTGAAAGAAACAAAAACAGAGAATACTGGAGAAACTCTGCATGTCTTTATAAAATCTGTGGAGAGAGAGAAAGAGAGTGAATTTCCCATGCCTAATGTGACTTTTCTTCAGAAGCGTACTGGTTATGATTCTGATTCTGACTAAATTCTCTAGATCTTCAAGATCACATCTCACCACAGAAGCTGGAAAGCTGAAACACAGCTCATTATATGTATTTCGATTTCTGCGTCCCTTCTTCAGATTTCTCCAACAGTTTCTGTTTTTGTTTCAGATCTCCAGCAATTCACAGTTCCTAGTTTTGTTTCTATATGTGTGACATTGTCTCGTTGGGAGTGCCTGTCATTGTCAAATAGCCTGTCCAAGTTAGGGGAATAAGGTCATTTCAGCATGACCTTAACGATTGTTATTACTAAAACCATGCTCCTCTGCAAATCGGCATTTTCAGGATGGAATGGAAAAATTTCTATCAATATCTGGAAGGCTTAACGAGAAGCTCTAACCCAAAGTCTACTCCTGTCTCTTCACAGGGTACTCACGTTCAAAGCAATGGCCCAGTTTATTCTGCTCGGCTGTTTCTGGGTCTTCGGCTTGTTTCAGTTGAAGGAGGGGACCATTGTTATGTCCTACCTGTTCACCATATTGAATGTTCTCCAGGGCGTATTCATTTTCTGTGTTTACTGCTTGCTAAACAAACAGGTAGACAACTTCGAATTTTCTTACGTGACTTGCTCTGAATAGATAGTCGCAGATACATTTCTAGTCATTCCTGGTTAGATTTATGTGGCAATGCACATTGGCATTTTTTGGTGAAAATGTATTCTATGTGCCTGTACATTGTTGAAATTGTGGATTAATGTGAATGTGTGTGTGTGCATGCTTGTGTGGGTATGTGTTTGTGTTCATGTGTGTGTGTGTGTAAGAGTGTGTGTGCATGCTTGTGTGGGCATGTTCGCGTAGTGTGTGTAAGAGTGTATGTGCATGTTTGTGTTCGTGTTTGTGTGTGTAAGAGTGTGTGTGCATGGTTGTGTGTGTGTGAATGTGTAAGAGTGTTTATGTGTTTGTGTGCATGTGCGTGTGTGTGTGAACGTTAACATTTGTGTGTGTGTTCACGTGTGCGTGCGTGTGTGTGTGCATGTGTGTGAGTTTACGTTAATGTTTGTGTGTGCCTGTGTCTATGTCTGCGTGAGTGTGAGCGTGTCTGTGCATATGACCAAGCATAAGTTCTATGGTCACTATCATTGAATGGACCTTCTTTGTTTAAAATTTATTTCTGAGCCGAATTTAATTTTCCCCGTCGTTGTGGTGGGCTTTGAACTCACAGCTCTGAATTATTAGCTCAAGCCTCTGGAATACAAGCCCTGTAACATAATATGAGAAAATATTTCTCGGTCATCTGTGCCACAAAGTGAATGCCTTCAGTGGCATTACCGTCACTTGCCTGGCTGAGTGCAGCTCCAACAACACTCAAGAAGCTTGACACCATCCAGGACAAAGCAGCCTGCTTGATTGGCATCACATCCACAAGCAAGTTCCCCTCCAAGCCACTCACCATCCTGACTTAGAAATATAACGCTGGATCAAAATCCTGGAAATCCCTCCCTCAGGACATTGTGAGTCAACGTACAGCACCTGGACTGCAGCAGTTCAAAAAGGAAGCTCGTTCTCACCTTCTCAAGGAGCAACTAGGAACAATAATGCTGGCCCAGCCAGTGATAGCTACTCATGAAGAAATTTTTTAAAATCTTCACAGGACAGGACGGAATGAAGCTGACCCTGATGGAGTAAACCATAACCAAGGACAAAGCTGTGTCTGTGCATTTGCCACACTTATTTGTTTTAGCAATATTAAGAAGAGGAGGAGGCCATTCAGCCCCTTTTGCCTGTTCTTGCCATTCAGTCTGATCACGACTAATCTGTATGTCAGCTCTGTTCCGGTGCCTTTGCTTCTTATTCCTTCGTATCCTTACGCCCCCAAAAAAGATGTCTATCACGATCAGTCTTCAAACTTCCAAATGCCCAGCAACATTCACAATCTTTTTGGGGAGCAGAATTATGGATCTCCATGACCCATCGTTCAGCTCCTCCATTGCAATTGCATTTGGATATCACTTTCTTGCCAAGAATTATACATCGGCCATCGCAATTTTGTCACCCCTTTTCAGCAGCCTGCATTTGAGCACAGAATGGTTTGACCCCGTAATAGATTGAGGGGCATAGATCAGGTAAAGTCTTTTCCCCAGGGTAGGGGAATCCAAAATTGGAGGGCATAGGTTCCAGATGAGAGGGGAAAAATTTAAAAGGGACCGAAGGGGCAACTTTTTCACACAGAGGGCACTGCGTGTATGGAATGAGCTGCCTGAGGAAGTGGTGGAGGCTGGAACAATTACAACATTAAAAAGGCAACTCCACACAGATAAAAGGTTTAACGGGATATGGGCCAAATGCTGGCAAATGGAACTAGATTAATTTAGGTTGTCTGGTCTGCATGGATGAGGTAGACCGAAGGGTCTGTTGCCATGGCTTTATGACTACATGACCCCTTTCTTGGTAAATAAAAGTTCCCACCCACTGATTTAGCATTCAACATGGTCTGAATGTGTGTGCATCACTGGAGAACTGAACCTGGGACTCTCCTGTTGATAGTCTGTGCTTGTTGTGATCGAAATGGAAGTCAAAGTTCAACACGTCATGACATCCAATCTGACATTTTACAGGTTGATGTACAATTAAACATGGCCTTTAACGTTCATATACATTAGCGGCCAGTTTTGTCTTCCAGTTTCGTGTTTCTTTTGGTCTAATTAACACCAGGCATTTCCCGCATTGTCTCACATTACCAGATAAGGAGAGAATACCACAAGTTGTTGCAGAGAATTTACAGCCCACAGAAACAAGAAATGCCACAGTCAAGCTCTTATACCATGAATACTTCCAATGTCACGGTGAGTAACCATGGGAACAACTTGTTCTTTTACATTGTATTTGAGTCAAGGGTGACCTATATGTCAAAACACCACCAGTCATCTCTCTCTCATGAGAGAACAACTCTGCAGTCAGGTAACTTTAAGGCAACATTACCCTTATTTGAAGTAGAGAGATAGACAATTCAGATTAACAGATACAAGCTCAAAACAAGATTTCTTTCATCATCTAACTCCCCTTTCATATCCTTTACCTCCATCATAGAATCCCTACAGTGTGGAAGCAGACCATTCAATCCATCAAGTCCACACTGACCTGGCAAAGAGCATCCCACCCAGACCCACTCCTACCCTGTAACCCTGTATTCCCCATGGGTAACCCATCCAACCTACACATCCCTGGACACTAATGGGAAATTTCCCATGGCCAATCCACCTAACGTGCACATCTTTGGACTGTGGGAGGAAACTGGGGCACCTGAAGGAAACCCACGCAGACACAGGGGAAACATGCCAACTCCACACCGATAATTGCCCAAGGGTGGATTTGAACCCAGGTCCTGGGAGAGTTGTTGAGATAGGGTTTAATGGGCATACATCGTCATCATCATCTTGGGATAGAGACTCTGCTGGAGCAACTCTTGGTACAGATACTTGCAGCTCAATCTTAGAATCCGTACAGTGCAGAAAGAGGCCATTTGGCCCGTCGAACTTGTAACAACCCTCTGAAGAGTATTCCACCCAAACCTATCACCCCACCCGATCCCTGCAAATCTGCAATCCCCATCGCTAACTCACTTATCCTGTACATCCCTGGACACTACGGACAATTTAGCATGGCCAATCCACCTAATCCTGCACATTGTTGGACTGACAGAGCACATGGCAGAAACCCACCCAGACATGGGGAGAACGTGCAAACTCCACACAGATACTCAGCCGAGGATGGGATTTGAACCCAGGTCCCTGGCGCTGTGAGGCAGCAGTACTACCACTGAGCCAACATGCAGTCCCAGAATCAGGAGGATAACCCACGATGATGAAGATTTAAAGAAACAGTTTTATGCTCGGCCTGAGATTATCCTCATCAGTCGACCCCAGACTAAAACAGGAATGTAACTTGAGTGAGCATTAACGATGGTGCTTCATTGATTAGATGCTCCAAGGTGAGGAGAGCGCAGATCTGAAATTCTCTCATATTTTGTTGTCCTAGATACTCAACACGGTGAATGAACCTGTACCTAAGTCAGAGATCTTCTGGATGAACTCACAGACAGAGGAAAATGCCCAAGAATCACTGAAATCCACTGTACAGCTCCAACTGGGTTAAAAAATCATGCAAATCCGCCAGAACCCTTCAGCATTAACCTTTCTTGGCTTTAAGCTACCTTCTACCGTCTCTGACTAACAGATCACTTGCAAATACTACTCATGGAAAGACTCGTGGAAAGTCTCAACAAATTTGTGTGTTTATGTAGCGCCAGTCACATAGTTAACCTTCCCAGGCTGATTCACGACAGTATTATCAAATCAAATTTTAGCCACTTGAGGATTCTTTCAACATTGGTGAGCAAATCCTTGGTCAACGAGGTAGAGATAACTCCCTGAAAGTGGCCATGCAAGACGATAGGGTGGTAAAGAAGGCGTAAGGCATGCTTACCTTTATTGGTTGGGGCATTGAGTGCAAGAGTCAGGAAGTGATGTTGCAGCTTTATAAGACTTTAGTTAGGCCACATTTGGAGTATTATTTCTGGTCACATATTACAGGAAGGTTGTGGATGCTTTGAAGAGGATGCAGAAGGGGTTTAGTAGAATGCTGCCTTGATTGGAGGGTATGAGTTACAAGGAGAGGCGAGAGAAGCTTGGGTTATTTTCTCTGGAGCAGCGAAAGTTGAGGGGAGACTTGATAGAATTCTGGAAAATTATGAGCTGCTTATCCAGGGTTGACGGTCAGAATCTTTTTCCCAGAGTTGAAATGTCCAATATAAGAAGCTTGAATTTAAGGTGAGAGGGGGCAAGTTCAAAGGAGATGTGACGGCCGTTTGTTTTTATATATGGAGTGGGAGGAGTCTGGAACACGCTGCCAGGGATTGTGGTGGAGGCAGGGGTGTTTAAGGAGCTTTCAGATAAGCACATGAATACACAAGGAATGGAGGGATATGGAACAAGGACGGGCAGAAGTGATTAGCTTAACGTGACGTCATGTTCAGCACAACATCATGGTCCAAAGGGCCTGTTCCTATGTTCTATGTTTTGAGGTCCATTATAAAGGAATTCAGAGTGGTGGAGAGGTTTGAGGAGGAGAGATTCAGAGCTGAGGAGCTAGATGGCTGAAGTAAAGATCCGGTGTCCAGATAAAAACCAAAAGAGCTGCGGATGCTGTAAATCAGAGACAAAAGTAGAAGTTGCTGGAAAAGCTCAACAGGTCTGGCAGCACCTTTGGAGAGAAATCAGAGTTAACATTTTGGTTCAAGTCAACCTTTCTCAGAACTAGAGTTCTGAGGAAGGGTCACTTGACCCGAAACATTAACTCTGATTTCTCTTCACAGATGCTGCCAGACCTACTCATCTTATCCAGCGATTTCTATTTTCATCTCGTGTCCAGTCCAACATTTAACTGAAGAGTTGTAAGGTCAGACCTTTTAATAATTAAAGCCATATTAACCTCCTGCTGAACACTGACAGTATAAAGGTGGTGTAATGTTGTTCAGCAGGATTGTGAATAATAATGATTTTACACCTCACTGACGTTGACATCATGTTGGAGAATCAAGGCCAGTCCTGGAGTGAGAACACATCTGAGCTCAAAGGTTAAACAGCTCAGTCAGTTTCATAAATTTGTCAACCATAAGAAATTGACCAAATTTGCATCCCATCATGACCCAAGACACCAGCAGGACTTTGAAAGAAGGTTTTGTTGCAAATTGTGAGTTGACAGAAACTTATTCAATCCAACCATGAGCTTGTTAGCTCTGTCAATTCTCTAACCAAGAAAATAGCTCAGGCCACATACTTGGATTTTCTGGTTAAATTTAACTGACATTTCCTATGTGTCGAGCCACAGGAGATGGGAGGCGATACTAAATGACTACTTTGCTTCAGTATTTACTGTGGTAAAGGACATGGAAGAGATGGCATGTGGGGAAATAGATGGTGACATCTTGAAAAATGTCCATATTTCACAGGCGGGAATGTTGGATGTCTTTAAATGCTTAAAGTGGATAAATCCCGAGGACCTGATCAAGCGTACCCTAGAACTCCGTGGGAAGTGATCACTGGGCTCCTTGCTGAGATACTTATATCATTGATAGTCACAGGTGAGGTGCCAGAAGCCTGGAGGTTGGCTAACGCGGTGCCATGACTAAAGAAAGATGGTAAGGAAAAGCCAGGGAACTAAAGACCAGTGAGCCTGACATCGGTGGTAGGCAAGTTATTGGAGGGAATCCAGAGGGACAGGATTTACATGTATTTGGAAAGGCAAGGACTGATTAGGAATAGTAAGCATGGCTTTGTGCGTTGGAAGTCATACCTCAGTTGTATTGAGGTTTTTGTAGAAATAACAAAGAGGATTGATGAGGGCAGAGCAGTGGACGTGATCTTTATGGACTTCATAAGGAGTTTGACAAGGTTCCCCATGGGAGACTGGTTAGCAAGATTAGGCCTCATGGAATACAGGGAGAACTAGCCATTTGGATACAGAACTGGCTCAAAGGTAGCAGACACGGAGTAGTGGTGGAAGGTTCCTTTTCAACTGGAGGCCTGTGACCAGTGGAGTGCCACAAGGATCAGTGCTGAGTCCACTGCTTTTTGTCATTTATATAAATAATTTGGATGTGATAGGAAGCAGATAGTTAGTAAGTTTGCAGATGACACCAAAATTGGAGGTGTAGTGGACAGTGAAGAAGGCTACCTCAGAGTACAAGAGGATCTTGATCATATGAGCCAATGGGCTGAAGAATGGCAGATGGAGTTCAATTTAGATAAAAGCGAGGTGCTACAGTTTGGAAAAGCAAATCAGAGCAGGACTTACACACTCAGTGGTCTCTGGGAGTGTTGCAGAACAAAGAGACCTTGGAGTGCAGGTTCATAGTTCCTTGAAAATGGAGTTGCAGGTAGATAGGAGAGTGAAGTTGGTGTTTAGTATGTTTTCCGTTTTTGGTCGGAGCATTGAGTATTGTGGAGTTGGGATGCTATGTTGCGGCTGTACAGGACATTGTTCTGGAATATTGCATGCAATTCTGGTCTCCTTCCTATCAGAAGGATATTGTGAAACTTGAAAGGGTTCAGAAAAGATTTACAAGGATGTTGCCAGGGTTGGAGGATTTGAGCTATAGGGAGAGGCTAAACAGGCTGGGGTTGTTTACTCTGGAGGGTCAGGGGCTGAGGGGTGACCTTATAGAGGTTTATAAAATTATGAGGGGCATGGATAGGATAAGTAGACAAAGTCTTTTCCCTGGGGTGGGGGAGCCGAGAACTAGAGGGCATAGGTTTAGGGTGAGAGAGGAAAGACATAAAAGGGACCGAAGGGGCAACTTTTTCATGTAGAGGATGGTAAGTGTATGGAATAAGCTGCCAGAGGAAGTGGTTGAGACTGGTCCAATTGCAAAATTTAGAAGGGTATATGAATAGGGAAGGGTTAGAGGAATACAGGGGTCATGATTAGGGTGGTGCTGGAAAAGCACAGCAGGTCAGGCAGCATCCAAGGAGCAGGAAAATCAAAGTTTTGGGCAGGATATGGGCAAGTGCTGGCAAATGGGATGAGATTAGATTAAGATATCTGGTCGGCATGGGAAAGTTGGACAGAAGGATCTGTTTCTGTGCTGCACATCTCTGTGACTCTATGGGAACCAATGCAGGAGGTTGGGGGGAATTAAAGTTGGGGACAGAAAGAAAAAGCGGTAAGGGGAAAACTGAAAATGGAAAGCAGAGAAACCAAAGACCAAAATCAGAAAGGGCCATCTTATTTTTACTAATTCTAAAAGGGCAATAATTGCCAAAAACAAAATGAGCCAGAAAGCTCTGTGTCTCAATGGGAGGAGTATTTGTAATAAGGTGGATGAATTAACTGCGCAGACGGTTGCTAGTGGGTATGTTATTCATTGGGGATCATGGAAACCGAGCTCTAGGGTAACCAAGAGGATGGGAACTCAACATCCAGGCTATTCAATCTTCAGGATAGGTAGACAGAAAGGAAAGGGAGACTAACACAATAGTAAGAAAGGAGGTTAGTCTGGACAATGTGCAATCTGTATGGGTGGAGCTGCAGAACACAATAGGGAAATCAATGTTAATGGGAGCTGTGTACAGGTCACCAAACTGTAGTTAGGTTGGGGATTGTATCAAACAGGAAATTAGAGATGCAGTAGGGGTACAGTAAGGGTGTAGCAGTTATTATGGGTGACTTCAATCCACATACTGATTGGGCAAACCAAACTGAGAGTAATACAATGGAGGAGGATTTCCTGGAATGTATGAAGGATGGTTTCATTGACCAATTTATGTCAATGAACCAACTAGACAACAGGCCATTCTAGACTGGGTATTGTGTAATGAGAGAGGATTAATTAGCAACATTGTGGTGTGAGCTCCTTTGGGGAAGAGTGACCATAATATGGTCGAATTCTTCATTAAGGTAGAGAGTGACACAGTTAAATCCGAGACTCGGGTCCTGAAGTTAAAGAAGGCTAACTTTGATGGTATGAGACATGAATTGGCGAGGATAAGGTGGCCAAGAATACCTCAGGGGTTGATAGTGGATAGGGAAAGGCAGTCATTGAAAGAACACATGATTGACTTCAACAATAGTACATCCCTAGCTGGTGTAAGGTTAAAACAGGGGAGATAGCTCACCCATGGTTAACAAGGGAAATCAGGGATAGTGTTAAAGCCAAAGAGCAGGCACATAAATTGGCCAGACAAAGTCCTGAGTACGGGGAGAAATTAAAATTTAGCAAAGGAGGACGAAGAGTTTAATTCGGAAGGGGAAAGTAGAATACTTGCAGAAAACATAAGAACTGACTGTAAAAGCTTCTTGCATTATGTGAAGTGAAAAAGACTGATGAAGACAAATTTCCCTTGTAATCAGAATCAGGTGAATTTATTTTGGACAATAAAGCATTGGCCGGCCAGTTGAACAAATACTTTGGATCTGTCTTCACTCAGGAGGGCACAAATAGCCTTCGCAAAATGCTAGGGAACAGAGAGCCAAGCATGAAGGAGCAACTGAAGGCAATCCTTATTAGTCATGAAATGGTATTGGGGAAATTGATGGGAGTACAACCCCGATTGTCCCCAGGACCTGATGAGAACCCCAGAGTACTTAAGGAAGTGGCTCTCTAAATAGTGGGTGCATTGGTGATCATTTTCCAGCATTCTAGAGACTCTGGAAGAGTTCTAATAGACTAGAGGGTAGCTAATGTAGCCCCGCTTTTTAAAAAAAAGGAGGGAGAGAGAAAAGTGGGAACTATGGACTGTTTAGCCATATATTGAAAGTGGGGAAAATGTTGGAGTTAATTATTAAGGGTGTAATATCTTAGCATTTGGAAAGCGATAACAGAATCATCCGAACCAGCATGGATTCACCAAGGGAAACCATGCTTGACAAGTCTTCTGGAATTATTTGGGGGTGTGACTAGTAGAGTGGACAAGGGTGAATCAGTGGATGTTGTGTATTTGGGCTTTCAGAAGACTTCTGACAAGGTTCTACACAAGAGATTAATAAGGAAAATGAAAGCTCATGGTACCGGAGGTAATGGCTGTCAGACAGGAAGTGGAGAGTTGGAATAAATGAGTCCTTTTTCAGGGTGGCAGGCAGTGATGAGTGGAGTGCCCCACACTTCATAGGACCCTAGCTCTTCACAATATACATTCACAATTTGGATGAAGGAATTGATTGCAATATCTCCAAAATTGCAGATGACACTGAGCTGGGTGGCAGTGAGTGCTGTGAGGAGGATACTGGGAGGCTGCAGGGTGACTTGGACAGACTGGCTGAGTACACCAGTACTTGGTAAATGCAATATAATGTAGATAACTGTGAGGTTATCCACTTTGATGACAAAAACAGGAAGGTAGGGTATTATCTGAAAGGTGACAGTTTAGGAAAAGGGGTGTAACGAGACCTGGGTGTCATGATGGAACAGTCGCTGAAGGTTGGCATGCAGGGGCAGCAGGCGATGAGGAAAGCTAATTGCATGCTGGCCTTCATAGCGAGAGGATTTGAATATAGGAGTAAGGATGGCTTGCTGCAGTTATACAGGGCCTTGGTGAGGCCACATCTTGAGTATTGTGGAAAGTTTTAGTCTCCCATTCTGAGAAAAGACATTCTTGCTATTGAGGGAGTCCAGTGAAAGTTCACCAGACTGATTCCCATGATGGCAGGACTGACATATGACTGGGCTTGGATTTACTGGAATTTAAATAAGTGAGAGGGAATCTCATAGAAACATGTAAACTCCTGATAGGACTGAATCGGCTCGATGCGGGAAGAATGTTCCTGATGTTGGGGAAGTCCAGAACTGGGGTCACAGACAAATAGGGGTAAGCCATTCAGGACTGAGATGAGGAAGAATTTCTTTACTCGCAGTGTTGTGAACCTCTGGAATTCTCTATCACAAGAAGTTGTTGTGGCCAGTTCAATAGATATATCCAAAAGAGAGCTCAATGTGGTCCTTGCAGCTAAAAGGAACAAGGGGTATGGGGAGAGGGAGGCAATGGGATACTGAGATTGCAGGATCACCCATAATCATATTGAATGGTAGAGCGGGCTTGAAGGGCTGAATGGCCCACTCTTGCTCCTATTTTCTATGGTTCTATGACTGTCTGTATATTCACTCTTGTGGTCAACTAGTTAACAGGATGTCAACACAATAACTCCCATCCAAGGTTCCACTGGGTTTCTGGTTCATCCTGTTGGAAATGGTAATATAGTTTTCACTTAGGCTAGTAGTTGATAGTGATGCTGGTGAAGTGATAGTGTCACTGGATTAGTAATCCAGTAGCTCCAGGCTAATGCTGTGGGAACTGGGTTCAATATGGCAAATTTAATTCAATGAACTAAAAATTGGAATTGAAAGCTAATCTCAGTCACGGTGAGCATGTCTATCTGGAACAAGCTCAAAGTTAAAAATCACACAACACCAGGTTATAGTCCAACAGGTTTAATTGGAAGCACTAGCAACACTGGCATCTCCAAATCATGGAACAAGCTCAGCTGTCCCGACCTCAGGCTGTAGTCTTGGTGCCAAACTATCCATCACTTCTCTATTTTCAGATGTTAACACATAAATGACTAAAGTAGCTTCAAGCGAAGATGATTCACTTAATCGCCCCCACCCTGCTATCCCTCCCTTTCCATGTCTCTTCGTTTTGGTATTCATTAAACACTGTGTCCTCCACATAAAGATCAGCAGACATCTCTGTAGCAATTCTCATTTCTAGAGAGAGTTACATCAACTCAGGCCATGGTCTGTTTACATCCCAAACTCTCGTCACACAGTTAGAAATGCGACTGTGACTTGAAGAAAGATTTAGGAACTAACTGTGAGACACTCTTTAGTTTGATGACTAAAGGGCTGCCTCACACTCCCACGAGGAGGTTGAACAATTCATCAACTTTACCAACACCTTCCACCCCGACCTCAATTCACCTGGACCATCTCAGAGACCTCCCTCCGCTTCCTGGACCTCTCCATCACTGTCTCTGGTGACTGACTAACCACAGACATATACTACAAGCCCACCAACTCCCACAGCTACCGAGACTATACATCCTCCCACCCTTCCTCCTATAAAAACGCCATCCCTTATTCCCAATTCCTCCACCTCCACTGCATCAGTTTGCAGGATGACCAATTCCACCTCAGAAAGTCCCAGCTGTCCTCCTCCTTCCATGATTGCAACTCCCCTTCCCACGTGGTTGACAATGCCCTCCAGCACATCTCCTCCACTTCACACACCACTGTCCTTGAACACCCACCCCTCCCAACGCAACAAGGACAGAACCCCCCTGATCCTCACCTTCCACCCCACCAACCTCCTTATATAACACATCATCCTCCGTTACTTCCGCCACCTCCAAACGGACCCTATCACCAGAGATATATTTCTTTCCCCACCCCAATCAGCATTCCGAAAAAAATCATTCCCTCTGCAATTCCCTCGTCAGGTCCACACCCCACATCAGCCCACAGCCCACTCCTGGCAACTTTCCCCACCACCAAATGAAGTGCAAAACCTGCCCCCACACCACTCCCCACGCCTCTGTCCAAGGCCCCAAGGGATTCTTCCACATCCGTCAGAAATTTACCCGTGTTTCTATCAATGTCACCTGCTGCATCCATTGCACCTGGTGTGGACTCCTCGACATCAGGGAGACAGGACGCCTTCTTGTGGGTCATTTCAGAGAACATCTCTGGGACACCCGCACCCACCAACCTCCACCGCCCGATGGCTGAACACTTCAACTCCCCCTCCCACTCCATCAAGGACATGCCGGCCCTGGGCCTCTTCCACCACCAAACTGTTCCCACCCAACAATTGGAGAAGGAACTTGCCTTGGGACCAATCACCTTGGGATCCTGCAACCACATGAGATAATTGTGAATTTCAACAGCTTCCTCATTTTCTCTCCCTCCATATTATCCTAGTCCCAAGGCTCCAACTCGGCACCACACTCCAGACCAGTGCATCACCCCCCCAACGTATCTCTTTCTCTCTCACCTTCATCCATCTATCGCTTTCTCAGCTACCTTCCCCCAAACCCCTCCCCCTCCCATTTATCTCTCAGCCCCGTCCCAGAAGCCTCACTCCTGATGAAGGGCTTATGCCCGAAATGTCGATTCTGCTGCTCCTCGGATGCTACCTACTTGATCACCAGCACCTGCACTCCTCACATTCTCCGAGTTTTTCTGTAAGTGTTACAGAGCCCATGTGAGTAAATGGAGTTGGACTGCCACTCATCAAGATTGAACTTAATGACGCATCAGGTTTGAGAGGTAAATAGCCCACACATGTTATTCTTTTCTTTCAGCTTACTCTGGCTGTTTGGGTGAATTATGGGGGGGTACTTGTTCCTATAGCACTTGCAGTCCACATGAGCGTTTCTCTATATATCTGTTCATTGAGTGTCGGCATCACTGGCTGGGCCAGCATGTTTGCCTAACTTTAATTATCCTCAACAAAGTGGTGCCTTCTTGAACCTCTGCAGTCCACGTGCTGTAGGTCAACTCTGAATGCAATCAGGGAGTGAATTCCAGGCTTTTGACCTCGTGACAGTGAAGGTATGGTGATACATTTCCAAGTCAGGATGGTGAGTGTCTTGGAGCGGAACTTGCAGGGGGGTGGTGTTCCCATGTATCCGATGCCCTTGTCCTTTCAAGTGGTGGTGGTATTTGGAAGCTGTCAAAGGTGAGTTGCTGCAGTCCATCCTTCAGGTGGTACACACTGCTGATAGTGAGCGTCGGTGGTGGAGGGAGCGACTATTGGCAGTGGTGGATGGAGTGCTGAGCGAGCGAGATGCTTTGTCCTGGATGGTGTCGAGATTTCTGAGCAAGTGCTGAAATAAAGAACTTTTTTACCCTCAGATCTGAACATCTTTAGGAAGCTGCCACATCCAGTTGATCTGAGAGAAGGGTGGTGGACCATTCAATGCAGCCCACTGTTAGTTTTCTGAATTCATGTACAGATAGGATTGGGGGAGGAAGCCTTCAATGGACGAGTTGGGGTTTTACGACAATTTACATAAGTTTGTGGTTATTCCTTTTTTTTTGATTAAGCCAATTTCAAGTTCTCAAACATGCCATGGTAGGATTTGAAATCATGCTGCCTGGACGGAGGGTAATCAGTGATCATATTGTGAGAATTATGTGTCCTTTAATGTCTGTTCTGTCTAAAACACCATTACCTCCTGGGAATCTGAATTAACAGCAACAGAATGATAGACTTTAACCTGGGGAGATAAATGCACCACTTAGATTCTTTATGTTCATATCCCTTCTGTGCCTACAGATCTCCAAAACTAGCATCTCCACTGTGAAAATATCATTTAACAAAAGAGGCAAATCAGAGCTATATGTTACAGATTCTAATGTAGAACACAGAACATAGAACAGTACTGTACAGAACAGGCCCTTCAGCCCACGATGTTGTGCCAACCACTGATCCTCATGTGTGCACCCTCAAATTTCTGTGACCATATGTATGTCCAGTCATCTCTTAAATGTCCCCAATGACCTTGCTTCCACAACTGCTGCTGGCAATGCATTCCATGTTCTCACAACTCTCTGTGTAAAGAACCTGCCTCTGACATCCCCTCTATACTTTCCTCCAACCAGCTTAAAACTATGACCCCTCATATTAGTCATTTTTGCCCTGGGAAACAGTCTCTGGCTATCGACTCTACCTATGCCTCTCATTATCTTGTACACCTCAATTCGGTCCCCTCTCCTCCTCCTTTTCTCCAATGAAAAAAGTCCGAGCTCAGTCAACCTCTCCTCATAAGGTAAGCCCTCCAGTCCAGGCAGCATCCTGGTAAACCTCCTCTGAACCCTCTCCAAAGCATCCACATCTTTCCTATAATAGGGCGACCAGAACTGGACGCAGTATTCCAAGTGCGGTCTAACCAAAGTTTTATAGAGCTGCAACAAGATCTCACGACTCTTAAACTCAATCCCCCTGTTAATGAAAGCCAAAACACCATATGCTTTCTTAACAACCCTGTCCACTTGGGTGGCCTTTTTAAGGGATCTATGTACCTGCACACCAAGATCCCTCTGTTCCTCCACACTGCCAAGAATCCTATCCTTAATCCTGTACTCAGCTTTCAAATTCAACCTTCCAAAATTCATTACCTCGCATTTATCCAGGTTGAATTCCATCTGCCACCTCTCAGCCCATCTCTGCATTCTGCCAATGTCCCGCTGCAGCCCTCTATACTGTCAACAACACCTCCAACCTTTGTGTCATCTGCAAACTTGCTGACCCATCCTTCAATCCCCTCATCCAAGTCATTAATAAAATTTACAAACAGTAGAGGCCCAAGGACGGAGCCCTGTGGAACACCACTCACCATTGACTTCCAGGCAGAATATTTTCCTTCTACTACCACTCGCTGTCTTCTGTTGGCCAGCCAATTCTGCATCCAGACAGCTAAGTTCCCCTGTATCCCATTCCTCCTGACCTTCTGAATGAGCCTACCAGGTTATAGTACAGATGTTGACAATTTTTAAACTTCATTTAAAGAAAGAAGTTGCATTTGATAATCTACTGATACCCCAGAATGCTTTGCAGCTAATAAAGTACTTTTCAAAGTGCAGTCACCAACAGAGTGAAGGAAACACAGTAACCCATTTGGATACCACAAGGTCCCTAAAGCAACAATGAACTAAAATTTGTTTGTAGATATTGGATGAGTGACAAGTGTTAACCTAGATAAACCAGGGAGAATGCCTATTGGCAGCTAGTCCCATGTTATATTCCCCAAATTGTTACCCATTTTTGGGAATTCCCAGTGTTTGAGAATGAGAAGTGCCAAATTACAATAGAGAGAGAAAGTGTTCCTGTGTAGCCCTGGTCTGTTATGTTATGACATGGGGTAAACCCTCTTGCTTAATTTAAACCAGCAACAGAGAAGAGATTTATCTTGTGTAGTCATCTGTGAAAATTCAAGCGGCCAAGAACTAGTTCAAGTCAAAGCACAAATTTGTTTCTTAAAGTGTAACAGAGAATAATGAAATGACAAATATTTACAACTCCTTCCTCTGACCTATCTTTTACCCTCCTCTTCTACAATACTAGTACAATGAAACCCCCCAGTTAAGATTTACTGAAAAAATTCAAATTTCAAAACCAACCAGATTTCGAATCTTCTTTTCTTCCTCTTCGGGATTTATTCTTCACAGGTTATGCTTTAGATGACACAGCAGCAGGTGTGTTCAGAAGGGTTTCCTTACTGAGTATGTAGACAGGTCGATGAGGGGAGAGGCCATTTTGGATTTGGTGCTTGGCAATGAGCCAGGACAGGTGTCAGATCTTGTGGTGAGAGAATGCTTTGGTGACAGTGACTACAACTGCCTAACATTTAACATAGCTTTGGAGAGGGAAAGGAGCAGTTACCAAGGGAAGACACTTAATTGGGGAAAAGGAAATTATGACACTATCAGACAGGAGTTGGGAAGTACAGATTGGGAGCAATTGTTCCACAGAAAAGGCACAACAGACATGTGAAGCAGTTGTTGCAAGTGATGCACAAATTTGTTCCTCTGAGACAGGCATGAAGGGGTAAGGATAAGGAGCCTTGGATGACAAGAACAGAGAAGCTTCTCATCAAAAGGAAGAAGGCAGCTTATGTAAGGTGGAGGAAGCAAGGATCTCGCACAGCTTTAGAGGATTTATGAGAAAGAAGCTCAGAAATTGACTGAGGAGAGCCAGGAGGGGGCAGGAAAGAAGCTTAGCAGGAAGGATTAGGGAGAACCCAAAGGCATTTTACTCATACGTGAGGAATAAGAGAATGATCAGGGAGAAGGTAGGGCCGGTCAGGGATAGCGTAGGGAACTTGTGCATGGAATCTGAGCAGCTAGGGGAAGCCCAAAATGAGTTTTTTGCTTCGGTTTTCACTGAGGAAAGGAATCTTGTTGTGAATGAGAACTTTGAGGAGCTGGGATACAGTCTTGACCAGATCAAGATTGATGAAGTTGATGTGCTGGAAATTTTGGCAAACATTAAAATTGGTAAGTCCCCAGGGCCAGACCAGATTTATCCTCGGCTGCTCTGGGAACCAAGAAAGGAGTTTGCTAAGCGGCTGGCAAAGATTTTGCTTCCTCACTCTCCACGGGAAACGTACCAGAGGATTGGAGGGAGGCAAATGTTGTTCCTCTTTTCAAGAAGGGGAATAGGGAAATCCCTGGCAATTCTCGACCAGTTGGTCTATAATCTGTGGTCTTATATCTGTGGTCAGCAAAGTTTTGGAAAGAATTCTGAGGGATAGAATTTATGACTATTTGGAAAAGCATAGAGTGATTAAAGGCAGTCAGCATGGCTTTGTGAGGGGCAGGTCATAGAGTCATAGAGATGTACAGCACGGAAACAGACCCTTCGGTCCAACCCGTCCATACCGACCAGATATCCCAACCCAATCTAGTCCCACCTGCCAGCACCCGGCCTATATCCCTCCAAACCCTTCCTATTCATATACCCATCCAAATGCCTCTTAAATGTTGCAATTGTACCAGCCTCCACCACATCCTCTGGCAGCTCATTCCATACGAGTACCATCCTCTGCGTGAAAAAGTTGCCGCTTAGGTCTGTTTTATATCCTTTCCCTCTAACCCTAAATCTATGCCCTCGGGTTCTGGACTCCCCAATCCCAGGGAAAAGACTTAGCCTATTTATCCTATCCATGCTCCTCATAATTCTGTAAACCTCTATAAGGTCACCCCTCAGCCTCTGACGCTCGAGGGAAAACAGCCCCAGCCTGTTCAGCCTTTCCCTGTAGCTCAGATCGTCCAACCCTGGCAACATCCTTGTAAATCTTTTCTGAACCCTTTCAAGTTTCACAACATCTTTCCGATAGGAAGGAGACCAGAATTGCATGCAATATTCCAACAGTGGCCTAACCAATGTCCTGTACAGCCGCAACATGACCTCCCAACTCCTGTACTAAATACTCTGAACAATAAAGGAAAGCATAACAAATGCCTTCTTCACTATCCTATCTACCTGCGACACCACTTTCAAGGAGCTATGAACCTGCACTCCAAGGTCTCTTTGTTCAGCAACACTCCCTTGGACCTTACCATTAAGTGTATAAGATCTACTAAGATTTGCTTTCCCAAAATGCAGCACCTCGCATTTATCTGAATTAAATTCCATCTGCCACTTCTCAGCCCATTGGCCCATCTGGTCCAGATCCTGTTGTAATCTGAGGTAACCCTCTTCGCTGCCCGCTACACCTCCAAATTTGGTGTCATTTGCAAACTTACTAACTGTACCTCTTATGCTCGCATCCAAATCATTTATGTAAATGACAAAAAGTAGAGGGCCCAACACCGATCCTTGTGGCACTCCACTGGTCACAGGCCTCCAGTCTGAAAAACAACCTTCCACCACCACCCTCTGTCTTCTACCTTTGAGCCAGTTCTGTATCCAAATGGCTAGTTCTCACTGTATTCCGTGAGATCTAACCTTGCTAATCAGTCTCCCATGGGGAACCTTGCCGAATGCCTTACTGAAGTCCATATAGATCACATCTACTGCTCTGCCCTCATCAATCTTCTTTGTCATGCCTAACTAATCTTATTGAGTTCTTTAAGGAGGTGACAAGACAGGTCGATGAAGGTCGAGCAGTGGATGTGGTGTATATGGACTTCAGCATTTGATAAGGTTCCTCATGTTAGGCTCATTCATAAAGTTTAAAAACAATGACTGCAGATGCTGGAAACTAGATTTTGGATTCGTGGTGCTGGAAGAGCACAGCAGTTCAGGCAGCATCCGAGGAGCAGTAAAATCATTTATAAAGTCAGGAGGTATGGGATGCAGGGAGATTTGGCTGTCTGGATGCAGAATTAGCTGGCTGACAGAAGGCAGAGAGTGGTTGTAGTTGGAAAGTATTCTGTCTGGAGGCCAGTGGTGAGTGGTGTCCTGCAGGGCTCTGTTCTTGGGCCTCTGCTCTTTGTAGTTTTTATAAATGACTTGGATGAGGAGGTTGAGGGGTGGGTTAATAAATTTGCTGATGACGCAAAGGTTGGAGGTGCCCTTGATAGTATTGAGGGCTATTGCAGGCTGCACCACGACATAGACAGGATGCAGAGCTGGGCTGAGAAATGGTAGATGGAGTTCAAACTAGATAAATGCAAAGTAATGCATTTTGGAAGGTTGAACTTGAATGCTGAATATAGGATTAAAGACAGGATTCTTGGCAGTGTGTAGGAACAGAGGGATCTTGGCGTTCGAGTGCATAGATTCCTCAAAGTTGCCACCCAAGTGGATAGAGTTGTTAAGAAAGCAAATGGTGTTTTAACTTTCATTAACAGAGGGATCGCGTTTAAGACCCGCGATGTTTTGCTGCAGCTCCACAAGACTCTAGTGAGACCACACTTGGAATATTGTGTCCAGTCTGGTCGTCCTACTATAGGAAAGATACAGAGGCTTTGGAGAAGGTGCAAAGAAGATTTACCAGGATGCTGCCTGGACAGGAGGGCTTGTCTTCCGAAGAGAGGTTGACTAAGCTCGGACTTTTCTCTTTGGAGAGAAGGAGGAAGAGAGGTGACCTGATCGAAGTATACAAGGTAATGAGAAACATGGATAGAGTCAATAGCCTGAGATTTTTCCCAGGGCAGGATTGATTGGCACGATGGGTTCATAGTTTTAAGATATTAGGAGGGAGGTATAGAGGAGACGTTAGAGGTATATTCTTTATGCAGAGAGTTGTGAATGCATGGAATGCATTGCCAGCTGTGGTGGTGGAAGCAGAGTCATTGGGGACATTTAAGCGATTGCTGCACATGCACATGGATAGCAGTGAGTTGAGGGGTGAGTATATCAGGTTATTTTATTTTAGATTAGGAATAATCCTCGGCACAACTTTGTGGGGTGAAGGGCCTGTGTTGTGCTGTACTTTTCTATGTTCTATGTTAGTAATCAATAAAGGTATCTTTGAGAGAGCTATTCTCTGGGCAGTCACTACATGCTGGTGGAGTGGCAGTTCTCTTCTCAACTGTTCAATTTTTCCTCATCTTATACCCCCCTAAAGTATCAGATTGTGGCATCGGCTTTTAAGATTGTCAATATACTAAATTTCAACTTGTTTGGAATTTGGCATTATTTGGGGTTTAATTTAAACTGATTGGCCTAATTTGAATATGTTTTGGTCTCCAAGCAACCAGCTACCTTAACTGCTGCACCACATACTCCATTGTATCTTGCTCAGAACACTTGGTGCTGTCAGGTAATTCTGCTCGCTTTTAACTTTCTTAAAGGTACAGTACACCCATATCTTCATAACCCCTCCCCCTTAAGAAAAAAATGAACAATCAGAATGAAAAGATGGCTTTTCTTTTCTCTAATGCTTAAGTACATGACCCTAACATGCAGGTAACCTTAATCTAAGTTCATTTTAACTTCTTCCCATCTAAACTTTATCAGTTAACTCCACGTAGCACATCCGTGATTATATTCTTATGATCCGCAACATGGACGATTTTTAAATTAAAAGTCTGTAACATAAGACTACAATGAAATAGTCTCATAATCTTGTCTTTAAAGCGTTCTAAGCACGTAAATGGATTGTGACCTATGTACACAACCACCTCTGACACATTGTTCATGACATACGCATTGAAATGTTGTGAGGCCAGTATCAAACTCAATAGTTCTTTTTTGATGTGGACTTTTTCCTCTAGTGGATGGTGATCTTCTTTGAAAAGTAACCAACTGGCAGTTTAATCCTACCCTCATCTTCCTGTAGGAGTACAACTCCAACTCCAACGTCACGAGCATCGATGGCGACTTTAAAAGGTTTTGAAAAGTTTGGTGTAGCTACAACTGGTTTGGTGGTTAATATGGCTTTCAAATGGTCAAATGCCTCCTGGCGTGGTTCTGTCCACCGAAACTTTGTGTTCTTCTTCTGCAAGTTGGTTAACAGTGCCACTACCCTGCTGAAGTTTAGAATAAACTTTCGATAGAATCCGCTGAGTCCTAAGAATTGAAGCATCTCTTTCTTCGAGGTCAGTCGTGGAAATTCTTCGATGGCTGTCATCTTTGCAGTCCGTGGGGTCAACCTTCTAAGACCGATGTTATGTCCCAAAAATGTTACCTCTGCTTTCGCGAATTCAGTTTTATTTAAGTTCAGCACCATTTTCCTTCTTGGAGTCATTCAAGGAGCTCTGGCAACTGTACCATGTGATCTTTCCAGAATGCACTAAAAATCACAACATTGTCCAAATAAACTGCACAGTTGTTCACCCAGCCACAACTCTTGTTCATGGTTCCTTAAAATGTGGCAGGTACGTTCTTCATTCCAAAAGGCGTCACTTTAAATTGATATAGCCCATTTGGCGTTACAAACGCAGAAATTTCTCTCACCGATTCTGATAAAGGTACCTGCCAATAACCACACATTAAGTCCAACTTGGTAATGTAACTGGCTTGTCTGACTTTCTCTATACATTCCCCCAATCTAGGAATTGGATATGAGTCCAATTTTGTAATGGTGTTGACCTTCCAGTACTCCACGCAGAATCGTTCAGTCCTATCCGGTTTGGGAACTAAGACGATTGGTGAACTAACTCGCTCCGGCCTGGTTTGATGATGTCCTCGTTGAGCATGGCCTCCACCTCCACTTCGTGCTGTGACTTATGATAATGGGATCTGGTTACCACACAGTCTGGGAAAATACTAGGATATTTCTGTTTTAACTACTCACTTCCTTGGACTTCTCCACAACAAGGGGTGTCACTCCAACCTTGGATCCTGCCAAATCATTCCCAAGAACAAACTGAATTCCTGGAATTGACATTCTGTCAATCACTCTCACTGTTACTCTCCCAATCTTGAGTTTGCACTCCAACCTGTCTTACATCGGGGAACTCTACATTTCTGTCCATATATCCCACAAATTACCACACTCTCAGGTGACAGATTCGCTTATCCCTTACTATTAGCGACTGGTTAGATCCTGTACCTCTCAAAATTATAACTTCTTGTCCTTCTCCCCCTTTCTTTCTGATTAAACTTTACCCACAGAGGCAAATTCTTTGTAGAGATCAAGTACTAACACCGTACCCAGCTCCTGCCTAGGCTGTGCACTCTCCTTCATCTCCTCGGCTCTTCTTGGGGTCTCCTTCACTACCTTCACTAATGCCACTGGCTTAGCTTCTTTTCCCACAGCAACATAAGTCTGACCTGGTTCCTTCTTTGTGTTTCTGAACCGCTGTCTATATGCTTTTGGTACCAATTCATAAGCACATAAAATAGCCTATTGAACCTCTTCATAATCTCTTGACCCCTCATCTGACAGCGCGGCAAATACCTCACTAACTCTGCCGACCAGTTTAGTCTGAACTAGCATTACCCATAAATCCTTGGGCCACTCTATCTGCCTAGCCAAGTTTTCAAATAAAATAAAGAAGGCTTCAACATCATTTTATCAAAATGTGGCAGAGTTTTGACATATTTGTACAGATCGCTACCTTCTCTTTTAACCTCCATCCTGTTAACTTGACTTTGCTCAGTCACAACATCTCAAGTTCAAATTATCTCTTTTTTTGTCTTTTCCTTTCTCCTCTCTCTTTGTTCAGGTAAGAACCTTCTCTCTCTTTTTCCTCTCTCTCTCTTCAATTGTAATTTCAGTTTTGTTACCTCCCCTGCACTTGTCTGTTTCTCTGACATACCTAAGTGTTTGAGTAATTCCCTTACAATTACAGCTTTACTTTTGTCCTTGGTTAAACCCAAACTAAATTAATTTCCTAATTCTAAAAGTGTGGCCTTTTTCATTCCTTCTACACTTTCTTGACAAATTTGAGAATCATCTTCAAATCCCAAAACCTCTTTAGCAGCTTTAAGAGCGATTTCTCTCACTTTTAATTTTATCAACCACAAGTCACTGAAATTAAACAAATTGTCTCACCTCTGTTTTATTTAAGGATCTCGGACATTAACCTGCAAGTGTTAAAATCTGCTGGGAACATTTGTACCTTCAAATCTGTTTAAACTAGTTCAAATCCAAAGTCCAAGATGCAAAGTTTTAAATCGCAGACAAAAACCCCTCAAACCACTCAAATCCCAGTGACAAGTCTCCAAGCTGTTACAACATGAGGTAATCCCTCCTGCTTAATTTAAACCTGCAACACAGAAGAGATTTATCCCATGCAGTCATCTGTGAAAATTCGAGAGGCCAAGAACTAGTTAAAGTCAAAGTAACAATTTTTTATCTTGAAGTGTAACAGAGAATAATTAACTAACAACTATTTACAACTCGGTCCTCGAACCAATCCAAATACCTTCCCCTTCTACAACAGTAGCGTGATAAACCACCCCCCCACCCCCTGCTGATTATGATTTACTGAAAAAAATTCAAATTTCAAAACCAGCTAGATACCAAATCTTCTTTTCTTCTTCTTAGGGATTTCTGCTTCACAGGTTACTGATCGATACAGGTACCTTTAAGAGAGCAATTCTCTGGGCAGCTATTCTACATGCTGGCGGCATGGCAGTTTTCCTCTCAACTGTTCAATTTTCCCCGATCTTTTACCCCCAAAACATTGGATTGTGTCATTGGCTTTTCAGATTGTGAATATACTAAATTCAATCTTGATTGGAATTTAATATTTTCCAGGGTATAATTTAAACTGATTGGCCTAATTCGAATCTGTTTTTGTCTCCAGGCAACCAGCTACCTGAACTGCTGGACCACATGCCACATTGTATCTTGTTGAGAACGAACACTTGGTGCTGTCAGATAGTTCTGCTAGCTTTTAACTTTCCTAAAGGTACAGTTCGCCCACATCTTCATAACAGTTATAAACCAGGCTGCCTGGGGCTTGATGAGTGCATAGCAGCAAGTGGTAAAACCAGAAGCCACAATAACTGAGGTACAGCAAGACGTTATAGCGCAACAAATTCACAACTATGTCAATGAACTGCACTGGATGTCAATTCTGTCTCCTGGACTCTTCTCCGCCCCTTCAAAAAGGATGAGACAAACAGTGAGTTAGACAAGAGCTGAAAATGTATTGCTGGAAAAGCGCAGCAGGTCAGGCAGCATCCAAGGAACAGGAGAATCGACGTTTCGGGCATATGCCCTTGTTCAGGAAGGCTTTTGCTCGAAACGTCGATTCTCCTGTTCCTTGGATGCTGCCTGACCTGCTGCGCTTTTCCAGCAACACATTTTCAGCTCTGATCTCCAGCATCTGCAGTCCTCATTTTCTCCTCCAGTGAGTTAGACAAAGCAAGTTCTTGAGATAATGTCTATTTTTAGTACAAACAAAAGTCTGTCTAAAGTGGTTAGAAGTGTCCATTCTGTCTCGGTGATACACACCTTTGACTCTGAGACAGAAAGTCAGGTTTTGGCCCCAGTCTTTTGAGACTAGTGCACTGAAAGCTAAGCTGATGTTTCCCAATGCAGTACTGTGGGAGGGTAGGATGAGTATAGGATGTCATGTTGCTGTACAGGACATTGGTTCAGCCACCTTTGGAATACTGTGTTCAATTCTGGTCTCCCTGCTTTAGGAAGGATTTTGTGAAACTTCAAAGGGTGCAGAAAAGATTTATAAGGATGGTGCCAGATTTGCAGGATTTGAGCTATAGGGAAAGGCTGAATAGGCTGGGGCTGTTTCCCTGGAGCATTGGAAGCTGAGGGGTTACCTCGTAGAGATTTTTAAAATCATGGGCGGCATGGTTTGGATGAATAGCCAAGGTGTTTTTCCCAGGGAGTTTAGAAACTAGAGGTCTGGGTGGGTTACTCTTCGGAGAGTCAGTGTGGACATGTTGGGCCAAGGTGGCCTGTTTCCATACTTAAAACAAAAGCTATTGATAGATTCAGAAAAGAAAACAATGCTGCAAATCTGCAGCAGGAACTTAGAAAGGATAATGTTGTGGGAATATTTTACATCAGAACTGTATATCAAGCAATTACATCAGGTATATTGGTCAACAGATATTAATGACTTACCCAGAAAGTTAGCCCAACACATTCTGCTGAAGTGCTTTTGTCCTTTTCAATCTCTCAGCTTGTGATTTGTTCGCATGTGTTCCGCCTTCTCCCAGAGACTGCAATGCTGGATATTTATTCAGTCATGACTTACTGAGAGTCCTGGTCAAAATGAAACTTCTTTACTTGGATTTTATTTCTGCACTCATTTGCATTTTGCTGCAGAAATGGAGAACTCAGTTAGGAACGGGGCAGATGTTTAAGAACCAGGGAATCTGTCATGGACAGTGGACAGTCGATGGTCAGGACGAGAGTTAGAACATGTAGTTTAAGAGGCTTATTGAACTTGGATATCGATGCACAGTGGAAAAGGTGTGGGGGGTGCCATGATAGGTAAAAATGGAGACCAACATTCTGGAAGGAGCCTAACATTGTGACTTTTAATTCGGAAATCCAAGTCTCACCTATGAAGTATCCGAAATACGCAACAATGAGGATTGTGTATCCAATGTAGCATTTAGAAATGGACTATGGTGATGCAGAAGGTGGCTCACCATCATCCCAAAGGCAGCTAGAGATGGAGATTGAAAGCTCAGTGATGCTCGCATCCCATGAACCAATTTTGCGAAAGCCATTTGTTAAAGTGACACTGTTCGATTTGTTAGCAAAGTGCAAGTCCTTGGGATTGCTGGGCAAAGGCACGTTGAGTATGGGCCTGGCCAAGGCACAGGAAGAGATAGAGAGCAGTGGTGAACCATTGTTTTACAGACTGAAGGGAAATACACAGTGGTGTTTTTTGTAAAATGGGTCCTCACCAGTGCTCATCGGGATGTACAATGTATGTTTGCAGCCACCATCTTCACTCCCACTTGAGCTTCTTTGGTCCAGTGTTGTAAAGGAAAACCACCTGGTACTATAACAAGAAGAGGCTGTTACCTTAACAACATGTTGTTAATTTGATATTAGCAACTAGGTACAAGTTAGGCCAATCTGAGGGACATTGTGAGAGATTATGAGGAGACCTTGATGTAAAGGCTCCTTCAAGTTGTTCCCCAAATGAGTCATAGAGTCATAGAGATGTACAGCATGGAAACAGACCCTTCGATCCAAAAATCTATTTTTTCATGGGATGTGGGATTCATTACTTTTGAATGACTTGGTTAGGCCACTTTACAGAATAGTGAAGAGGCTTTGGTGTGGATCTGGAGTTACACAGATGGGGTAACAACACATTTTCTCTTCCATAAAGGGCATTAGTGAATCAGGTGGGTTTTTACTGCAATCAGTGATGGCTTTGGAGACTGTTTATCAATATCAGGTGTCTACTCCTTCAATAGTAAATTCTACCGCTCTCCATGGTGGGATTTGAACCCAAGAGCATTCGTTGGGTCTTTGGGTTATGAGCTTGGTGATAGTACCACTGCACCACAGTCTCCTGAATGTGGGTGATATTATCATAGTGGGCAGTGCACTCTTCAGGATTAACTCTTTCAAGCCCTTGCACTCTGATGCAACAGTAGCGCCATAGGGTTGAAAGTAGAAACGCTAAATCACTGTTCATAGTGACATAGTCAGGTCCTGGACAAATAGAATTCAATGTGGATAAGTGAAAACTAAGTATAAAGTTACTATTGCCCCACTCTCCCATTAGAGAGGCACAACTAGCATGGTGGTTTAACCTGAGGGTCAATACAGCTCAGGCAAGGGGAGAGATTGGGAAGGAAAGTCCTTCATAGGAACCTCAGTCAGGTCAGAAACGGGACACACGTTACTTCGTGAATGAGAAGTAGTTAGTCTAAGGAAAATGGCAAGAAAAGTTTTCAATCCAAATCCAAAGATTTACGGGTTAGATGTGTTGGCCATGTTCAATATTACCCCATAGTGTCCAGGGATGTGTAGGTTCGGTGGATTAGCCATAGTAAAAACCCCAGTGCAGGTTTACGGAGATTGGTTGGGAGTGGGTGTGAATCTGATGCTGTTCAGAGCATCGGTGCAGACCCGATGGGCTGAATGGTCTCTTTCTGCTCCATCAGGATCCTATGAGCAGTGAGTGACTAGGATCTGGAATGCTTTGCCTGAGACTGTGGTGGAGGCAGGTTCAATCAAGACATTGAAAAAGGAAATTTGAAGACAATCGGAGAAGAAGAACAGACATAGACATGGAGAGGAGGCCTAGAAGAAAAAGAGGTCATGGTGGCACAAAATGGATTATAGTGGTTCATCCAGACAGATGGTACAGAGTGGATGGGCCGAACAGCCACCTTCTGCACGGCAACAATTCTGTCATTCAACCAGAAAATTGACTAGCTCTTTGTAAATCATTGGTTAGTGTTATGGGCGAAACCAACCCCCTCAAAATATATTAAGAAGACAGTCTCGATCTTAACTTTATCTTATTTTAAAAGCAATTGCTAAACTTTGCATTCTGGATACAATTTGATTGTCAAACTACCAGATTCGAAGCAAAACAGACTTTATTCATACACTATAATTAAAATTTCACAAAAGAAAGAAGAAATTGGAATAACTTCACACTTCTGGAAAACTTAACAGAATAATATTAACAGTGCTAACCACTGAGCCACCGTGGGGGTGGCACTGGGACTCAGTGGTTAGCACTGCAGTGCCAAGGACCTGCGTTCGATTCCAGCTTTGGGCGACTGACTGTGTGGAGTTTGCACATTCTCCCTCGGGGTGCTCTTTTTTCCTCCCATAGTCCAAAGGTGTGCAGGTTAGGTGAATTGGTCATGCTAAATTGCCCATGGAGTTAGGTGCATCATTCAGGGGGAATGGGTCTGGATGGGTTACTCTTCAGAGGGTCGGTGTGAGCTAGTTGGGCCAAAGGGCCTATTTCCACACTATAGGGAATCTAATCTAATATATTATTTAACTGCTCCAGTACAGAAACATCCCAAAAACACACCCTTGGCAAAGGCCAATTCAGTAAAATAGATTGTCTCATAAGCAATAGGAGGAAAACCATCAAGAGAAATCTCTGAGAGAGCAGAGAGAGATGGATTGCAGTTTCCAAACCCAGCTTCAAGACCCCAGCAACTCCTGCCGAAAAACTACAATGGAAAATCCTGGTTCTGAATTGACCCCACTCATTCAGGCTGTTTCTATTGTTGCAACATTTAAAAATACACCAAGGCTTCACAAGCTGTTTATTTTATTGGATGCAAGTAGATCATTACCACTGTCTTAAAACATTTCTTCATTAAAAATACAGAACTAAATACACCACTGAAAGCCACAGTGTTGTCACGTTAGGCATTAGCTGGAGTATCATTGTCAAACACTGAACACTACAGACTACGGTGACGTGAAGAACTTAGAGACCTTACAGAGGGACCTTTCCAGAATTAGAGCGGGGCTGACAGAACGCAGTTACGTGGTGAGATTAGTAAAGCAGGAATTGTTCTCTTTAAAGTAGACAAGATTACGGGGAGTTATAATCAGAGTGGTGAAGGATTTTGATTCAGGAACGATTACCCCTGGGAAAATGGTTGCAGATCGAGGACATAGATTGAAGATGATGACCAAAAGATCCAAGCAGGGGATGAAGAATATATTTTTTAATATTTTCACTGGTAGGAAGATGCTGGAAATGCATTCAATTGTGTCTTTTACAAGGTGGAGAAAAATCCCTGCATGTCAAACAGCTTTTCCAGTGAATCAGCATTAGCAATGATGGACCAAAAAAACATTTTTATTTACATCTACCTCCTCTCTTCAGTCTTAATGTAGACTTCTTAGCACATTTATAGATTAACAGAGAAGATGTGGAATTCATTGTGGGTAAAGGCATAATTGAGGGCATTTTCTAAGTAGTGAAAGGTTTGAAACTGAGAATGAGCAGTAAGGTTTAGGCAAAGAAATCGTCTAAAGGCAGTGAACAAGTAGAATGAAGACTTTTAAAGGTGAATGGAATGTTAGTCTTTGTCTCTGTTAGGCTGAATAACAGAACTGTGGGAGTTATGTTACAGTAGTCTCTGGTTAGATATGATTGGGAATACTATGCTCCATTCTGGGGAAGATCGGAGTGTTGTGAAGATTCACAAGAACAATCCTGAGGATTAAAGGGCTCACTTCCGAGGATCACCTTGCCTACACTGGACTTGTAGTCCCTTCAGGCTGGAAATTTCAAAGGGTGACTGAGTTAAGACTCAAATAACAGCAACACACTGTGAATGCTGGAGATTTGAAATAAAAGCAGAAATTGCTGGAGAAACACAGCAGGTCTGGCAGCATCTGTGAAGAGAGAAACAGAGTTAACATTCTGGGTGCAGTGACCCTTTTTCTGTTGATGAACTCTGTGGCTGGTTAACTTAACAACAGCAAAAGCAAACCTCCCAGCAGCAAACAGATTGATCAGAAGATATGCAACACACCGAGAGTCCTTAAATGTGACATCTCTTCAAGACACGAAACCTGGAATCTGAATTCAAAAGTGGAGAGTATAGGTTTCAGGTGAGAGGGGCAAGATTTAAAAGGAACCTGAGGAGCAACTTTTTCATGCAAAGGGTGGTACGTAAATGGAGTGAATAGCCAGAGGAAGTGGTGCATTCAGATACAGTTACAACATTTAAAAGACATTTGCACGGGAATATGAATAGGAAACGTTTGGAGAGATGTGGGTCAAATACAGGCAAATGGGACTTGGTTGAGTTTGGGAAACCTGACCAGCATGGACAAGTTGGACTGAAGGGTCTGTTCCTGTGTTGTATGGCTATATAACTCGACAAAGAAAGCTATTAAGGTTCAGAGTCAATGGAAAATTTAAAAACTGAGATTTGCAGACTTTTATTAGGCAGGATATTAAAGTATATGAAACTGATGCAAAGGGATGGAGTGAAGATGGAGATCCAAACATGGCTTAATTTAATTGATCAAGGGACTGACCCACCCTCTCCTGCCCCTATATTTCTCAGAAATTCATTACCAGCACAGCAATTGGAAAGGAACTCCACAAATTTGTTTGTGACTTTTTTTAACAGTCAAGGATATGGTTTGACATTCACAAGTTTGTTTACTGTGTTCTGGCCTGGACCCTTGTTTCACTGAAGAAGGGCTAATGCCCGAAACGTCGATTCTCCTGTTCCCTAGATGCTGCCTGACCTGCTGCGCTTTTCCAGCAACACAGTGAAATGTGTTTTCCAGCAACACATTTCACTGAGACAATACATTGGCTGGTTGCTGTAAAGGAGTCTCTCGTCGGATGCTGCCTGAACTGCTGTGCTCTTCCAGCACCACTGATCCAGAATCTGGTTTCCAGCATCTGCAGTCATTGTTTTTACCTCGCTGTAAAGGAGTGGGCAGGTATGAAGGGATTATATGAAGATGCTCCATGAGTTATTTCTGTTATATCTTCACGATATTTGGAACTAAATGAGTGGACAAGTTGACTTGATTTGATTTATCATTGTCATGTACCTAGGTACAGTGAAAGGTTTTGTTTTGCGTACAGTACAGGCAGATCATACCGTACAATATCAGAAGGTGACAGAACAGAGCGAGGAATACGCAGTTACGCTGCAAAGAAAGTGCACAAGAATAACATCAGCATTAGATTTGAAATTTGAGAGGTCCATTCAGAAGTCTAATAACAACAGGGAAGAAGCTGTTCTTGAACCTGTTGGTACGTGTGTTTTAGCTTTTTTATATTCTGCCTGTCAGAAGAGATTGGAAGAGATTGTAACCGGAGTGGGAGGGGTCTTTAATGATGTTGGCTGCATTCCCGAGGCAGTGGGAAGTATGGATGGTGTCAGTGGATGGGAGGCTGGCTTGCATGATGGACTGGGCTGTGTTCACAACTCTCTGTAGTTTCATACAGCCCTGGGCAGAGCAGTTACCATCCCAAGCCATGACGTCTCCAGATAGAATGCGTTCTATGGCGCATCTGTAAAAATTGGTGAGAGTTTTCTTGGGCCTGCTGAATTTCCTTGGCCTCCTGAGGAAGCAGAGGTGTTGTTGTACCTTCCTGCCTGTTGCATCAATGACAGATTGTAGATTATTGTCACACCTCGGAACTTGACCATCTTGGCCACAAAATTGTTTATTGACATGGTTGAAGAGTTAATAGTTTCACTTCAAGTGTAGTCAAGATCCTTTATGTTGGCCTAGAAGAAGATTGGTGAAAGGAAGATTGATGTTGGGCTGGTGGCTATAAGGTTTGTGAGATGATTGTGTTGGGGAGTGCAGGGAGTGCTTGTGTTTAGTAGCTTGTGGATGAGCTGTATCTGGCATTTGGTACTTGCCCACGCTGTTTCTGTTTCAGGATGTGTTGCTGTGTGAAGTGTAGCAAGTGCTGACCCCTCAGGAAGTCGAGGGGTGTGCAGCAAACATCTACAAAGCCACACTCAGGCTGAGAGACGCTTCAACTTTGCTTATGCCGGCTTCACAAACTAAACAAGTTTGAGAATGTGGCTAACTTTGTGATCATGATCAGAGAGCCTGATTCGTTTTTGTGTGACATTGGTTGAGAGTTCGATGTGGGTGTGCAGGTACAGCATTGAATAAGAAAAGCAAATGAAATCCTGGCATTTATTGGAAAAGGACTGGATTGTAAAAGTAAAGACATACTGTTACAATTGTATAAGGCATTGGTGAGACAGCATCTGGAATATTGTGTTCACTTCCAGGCTCCTTACTTGAGGAAGGAAGTGGTGGCACTGGAAGCAGTTCAGAGGAAGTTCACCAGTTTGATTCCAGGGATGAAAGTCTGCTCTTCGGCCAAAATAACATCATGGGATCTTTCAGATATGTCTGAGAGCTGGGGAAGGCCCTCAGGGTAACACTGCATCTGAAAGACAGCACCTCCACCTCTCCCTTTGCAGCAGTGATTCACTCAAACCCTGCAGTGGGACTTGAGCCCCCGACTTTGTGGACCCCAAGGTGAGAGTGAAACTCATTGAGCCAAAACTGACACAACAGTGTCAATCTTCCCCCAAACGTACATTAATTAAAATCGGATGATTTAATTTGTAAAGAGATTATTTTTAGATTAGATGTCTGGAGAAATAAACTCCAATTGGATAAATGTGCACTCTCAGTTTTGAGTTTCTCCACAAAGGTCAACACCGCCGCCCCACAAGGCTGTGTCCTCAGCTCCTTACTGTACTCCCTGTACACTCGTGACTGTGCACCCAAGTTTCATCCTAACTCCATCTACATGTTCACTGATGGCACCACTGCAGGCTGGATTGCAAACAATGATGGAGATGGAATACAGGAAAGAAAGAGTGCTTGTTGGCATCGTGTAAGCATATCAATCTCTCCGTCAATGTAAGCAAAACCAAAGAACTGGTCATTGACTTCAGGAAGCAAGGTGGAGGGCATGCCCCTCTCTACATCAATGGAGCTGAGGTGGAGAGGGTGGAAAGCAACACGTTTGTCGAAATGACGATCACGAACAATCTGTCCTGGATCACCCAGATTGACGTTCAAGAAAGCACAACAATGCCTATACTACCTTAGCAGGCTCAGAAAATTTGGCATGTCCATAAAGACTCTTATCAGTTTTAATAGATGCACCACAGAAAGCATTCTCATCTGGATACATCACACTTGGTGTAGCAACCGTTCTACCCACGACTGTAAGAAACCGTGGAGAGTTGTAAACACAGGCCAGTTCATCACACAAACCAAACTTCCATCCATTGACTTCATCTCCATCGAGATAAATAATATTATCTAAATATAATTTATTCAGATAAATGTCTGGAAATATTGCCACAAATGTCCAAGGCATAAGGGAGCACATAGAGTATTGCAAATAGTTTTGGTCCCATTACTTAAGGAGGGATGTAGGCAGTTCAGTGGAGGTTTTCTCGATTGATGCCAGAGATTATTGATTTGTCTTTTGAAGAGAGTTTGAACAGTTTGGGCGTATACTTGTAGAGTTTACAAGATTCAATAAAAGTGCAAATTATTCGTTAAATGGGAAACAGATTCAAAATGCGTCAGTGCAGAGGGACCTGGACATCTCCAGTTAAAATCATAGAATCTCTACAGTGTGGAAGCGGACCATTCAGCGCATCAAGTCCGCACTGACCCTCTGAAGAGCATCCAACCCAGACTCACTTCCCCTATCTTATATCCCTGCATTTCCCAAGGCTAACTCACCTAGCCTGCACTTTGCTGGACACTATGGAGAATTTGGCATTGCCAAACCACCTAACTTGCACATCTTTGGACTGTGGAAGGAAACCAGAGTGCCTGGAGGAAACACATGCAGACATGGGGATAATGTGCAAACTCCACACAGTCACCCGTGGTTGAAATCAAGTTGGGGTACCTGGCGCTGTGAGGTATCAATGCTCAGCACTGAGCCACCGTGCCACCAAACTTTGTGCATGAATCGCAGAAAGTGTGCATGCAGATACAGCATATAATAAGAAAGGCAAATGGAATCCTGACATTTATTGCAAAAGGACTAGATTGTAAAAGTGAACATATAGAATGTAGGGAAATAGATGGTGACATCTTGAAAAATGTCAATATTACAGAAGAGGAAGTGCTGGATCTCTTGAAACCCATAAAAGTGGATAAAACACTAGGACCTGATCAGGTATACTCTAGAACTCTGTGTGGGAAGCCAGAGAAGTAATTGCTGGGCCTCTTGCTGAGATATTTGTATCATCGATAGTCATAGGTGAGGTGCCGGAAGACTGGAGGTTGGCAAACGTGGTGCCATTGTTTAAGAAAGATGGTAAGGACAAGCCAGGGAACTATAGACCAGTGAGCCTGACATCGGTAGTGGGCAAGTTGTTGGAGGGAATCCTGAGGGACAGGATGTACGTGTATTTGGAAAGGCAAGGACTGATTCGGGATAGTCAACATGGCTTTGTGCGTGGGAAATCATGTCTCACAAACTGGATTGAGTTTTGTTGAAGAAGTAACAAAGAGGATTGATGAGAAGAGCAGTAGATATGATCTATATGGACTTCAGTGAGGCATTCAACAAGGTTCCCCATGGGAGACTGGTGAGCAAGGTTAGATCTCATGGAATACAGGGAGAACTAATCATTTGGATACAGAACTGGCTCAAAGGTAGAAGACAGAGGGTGGTGGTGGAGGGTTGTTTTTCAGACTGGAGATCTGTGACCAGTGGAGTACTACAAGGATCAGTGCTGGGTCCTCTACTTTTCATCATTTATATAAATGATTTGGATGTGAGCATAAGAGGTATAGTTAGTAAGTTTGCAGATGATACCAAAATTGGAGGTGTAGTGGACAGCGAAGAAGGTTAGCTCAGTTTACAATAGGATCTTATCAGATGGGCAATGGGCTGAGAAATGACAGATGGAGTTTAATTTAGATAAATGTGAGGTGCTGCATTTTGGGAAAGCAAATCTCAGCAGGACTTATACACGTAGTGGTAAGGTCCTAGGGAGTGTTGCTGAACAAAGAGACCTTGGAGTGCAGCTTCCTAGCTCCTTGAAAGTGGAGTCGCAGGTAGTTAGGATAGTAAAGAAGGTGTTTGGTATGCTTTCCTTTATTGGTCAGAGTATTGAGTACAGGAGTTGAGAGGTCATGTTGCAGCTGTAAAGGACATTGGTTAGGCCACTGTTGGAATATTACATATAATTCTGGTCTCCTTCCTATCGGAAAGATATTGTGAAACTTGAAAGGGTTCAGAAAAGATTAACAAGGATGTTGCCAGGGTTGGAGGATCTGAGCTACAGGGAAAGGTTGGATAGGCTAGGGCTGTTTTCCCTGGAGCGTTGGAGGCTGAGTGGCGACTTTATAGAGGTTTATAAAATCATGAGAGGCTTGGATAGGATAAGTAGACAAAGTGTTTTCTCTGGAGTGGGGGAGTCCAGAACTAGAGGGCATAGGTTTAGGGTAAGAGGGGAATGATATAAAAGGGACCTAAGGGGCAACTTTTTCGCGCAGAGGGCCAGGTGCTGGCATGTGGGAATAGATTGGGTTGGGATATCTGGTCAGCATGGACGAGTTGGACCGAAGGGTCTATTTCCGTGCTGTACATCTCAATTACTCTATGACTCTATGTGCAGTTACAATCATATAAGGCGTTGGCGAGACAGCATTTGGAATATTGTGTTCAGATCCAGTCTCCTTACTTGAGGAAGGATGTGGTGTTACTGGAAGCAGTTCAGAGGAGGTTTACCAATTTGATTCCAGGAATGAAAGGGCTGTTGTACAAGGAGCTGTTTAATATCCTGGGCTTATACTCGCTAGAGTGCAGAGGAATGATGGGGGTATCGAATTGAGGTAAAGAAAATGCTAAAGGAGATTGATATGATGGACATGGAGAGTTTCTCCTGCACTTTGTTTTTGTTACATCTCAGAGGGAGGGTGGCTTTCCCAAATTAATAACAATGTGAATGAGCAGCATAATTCTATGCTTTGCTGCAGAAATGCGCAAAGTCAATAAATTGAAATGGCAATACAAGGTGTGACAGTGTGGTATAATAAGTTGAAGTCACTCTGGGCATAGCTCCACAATGCTGTTCACCCAACGCTATTACAATACTCCAGCTGTTTCTTGAGGCTTTCCCTGTGCCTGATTGAAACTCTGTTACTTGTAAAGTTGCCATAGTCCCAGAGAGAAGTAACTGGTGGTGAGTTTACCCTCAGGGTCACAATGTCTCACGCAAGTGGTGAGGTTGAGATGGTGGGATTTTCTTGTTGATCTCAGTCGATGTGGGAAATGAACTCTTTCTATTTGCATCAAAACCAGCCGTCCGGCTGTCTGAGCTAACCTGTAACTGCAACATTGAAACAAAATGAATATATTTTTGAGAGGTTCCATTTCATTGTGATGGGTTCAGGCCAATTCGCATCTGGAAATCTCAGATCATGTTCTGGCAAATTGCACCACAGCAGCTGAAACAACCCATAATATTCTAAAAGGAAAATATCATAGAGTCACAGTCACAGAGATGTACAGCACAGAAATAAACCCTTTGATCTAACTCACCCATATTGATCAGATTTCCTGCATGAATCTAGTCCCAATTGCCAGCATTTGGCTCTTATTCCTCTAAACGCTTCCTATTCATGAACCCTTGCATTTTAAATGCTGTAATTGAACCAGCCTCCATCACCTCCTTGGGCAGCTGATTCCATACACATACCACCCTCTGCATGAAAATGTTCCTGAGATGCCTTTTAAATCTGTCCCCTCTCACTCTAAACTTATTTTCTCTAATTTTGGATTCCCTTACTCTGAGGAAAAGACTTTGACTATTCACACAATCCGTGCCCCTCATGATTTTATAAACCTCTATCAGGGCATCCCTCAGCCTCTGATGCTCTCGGGAAAACAGTCCTGGCCTCTTCAACCTCTCCCAAAAGTTCAAACGCTGTAACCCTGGCAACATCCTTGTAAATCTTTTCTGACTCTTTCAAGTTTAACAACATCTTTCCTGTAGTAGGGACACCAGAGCTGATGGCAGGATTCCAAAAGTGACCTAACCAATGTCCTGTACAGCCGCAACATGACCTCCCAACTCCTATACTCAATGCTCTGACCAATAAAGGAAAGCAAACCAAATGCCTTCTTCACTCTCCTATCTGCCTGTGACTCCACTTTCGAGGAGCTATGAACCTGCACTCCAAGGTCTCTTTGTTTCGCAACATTCCCCAGTCAATTTGTCATATTTTCCAAAGGATCCTTTCGAAAGGTTGGAGGATCTGAAAGTGCTCATCAGATTTTTCTTGGGCTATGTGGTAACTGTGTTCCAGGTTTTATTGAAATCCGTCACATAGGTTTTGAGATAGTTTATTTACAAACAGATGGGTAAATATGTTATAATTGCCCACCTTGAGGGACAAAAGTAATAAATGAAACTTAATCTGCAAGTACTCAGCAGGTTTCTATGGAGAAAAAAAAAACAAGTTTTAAAGTTTTGGCTGTAACCTTTCATTGGAGTTATTGTAATGAACATAAGAAAACATTTACAAGGATGTTGCCAGGATCGGAGGGTTTGAGCTGCAGGGAAATTCCCAGGGTAGTGGAGTCCAAAGCTAGTGGGCATAGGTTTAAGATGAGAGGTGAAAGACTTAAAAGAGACTTAAGAGGCAACCTTTTCACACAGAGGATGGTGCATGTATCAAATGAGCTGCCAGAGGAAGTGGTGGAGGCTGGTACAATTACAACATTTAAAAGGCACCTGGATGGGGACATGAATAGGAAGGGTTGAGACGGATATGAGCCGAGTGCTGGCAAATGGGACTAGATTAATTGAGGATATTTGGTCGGCATGGACGAGTTGGACCGAAGGTTTTGTTTCTGTGCTGTACAACTCTATGACGATAAATACAAATTTAAAGGTTTGCTATATCTAGATGTTGTTCACATAACCAGAATTTAAACTATCTACTGCCTGTTCTCTCATAAAACGATCTCATACTAAACTGGATCAAGCGGTCAAATTAATAAAAATGTAGTCTCTTCATGATTGCAATGATTTAATTAATATGCGACACAGCTTATGAAATAATGATAAAATGGATTTTGTCGAATTTCAGGTAATACTCCTGCTATTAAATAATCCTAAACTGGCAATTTAATTAGCACTTAGATGTGTTAGAAGGAATCTTAAACCAAAGAAGAGAAAATGCAGGAAAATCTCAGCAAGTCTTGCAGCATCTGTAAGGAGAGAAAAGAGCTGACGTTTCGAGTCTAACTGACCCTTTGTCAAAGCTAAAAAAAAGGGAGAAATAGGGAGGTATTTATACTCGGCTGAGAGAAGGTGAGTCATGGCTCCAGAACCAAAGGTAGCAATAAAGAGATGATAATGACAGTGCATAGAGAGATTATAGGGAGATTAGGAGCTGTGAATGACCAAGGCTGAAACCAGTGCTATGTGACAAAATATGTGGGAGATGGGGGGGATGGGTGAAGCAGAGGCAAAAATTGGACAACAGGGGAGAAGGGTCGCAAAGGGGGAAGAGGAAAAAGGTGATGAGAGTGTAGGGAGCTAGAGAAAGAGAGAGAGAGACAATCAAGAAATAAGAGGTACAGAACAGTGAAAGAAATATATACAAAAAGGTAAATAAAGTAAATGAAATAAAATTACGGAGCAGAATGAAAACAGAGGGGTTGAGATGGGATAATCATCTGAAGTTGTTGAATTCAATGTTGCGACCGGCCGGCTGTCACGGGCCTAGTCGGGAGATGAGATGCTGTTCCTCCAGTTTGCGTTGAGCTTCACTGAAACATTGCAGCCGGCCAAGGACAAACATGTGGGCATGGGAGCAGGATTGTGTGTTGAAGTGGCAAGCCACGGGAAGGTCTGGGACCTGATGGCGTACAGACTGAAGGTGCTCAGCAAAGCGATCACCCAGTCGGCGTTTTGTCTCTCCGATATAGAGGAGATCATATTGGGAACAATGAATGCAATAGACTAAATTGAAAGAGGTACAAGTGAAACGCTGCGTAATCTGAAAAGAGTGTTTGGGGCCTTGGATGGAGGGCACAGAAGAGGTAAAGGGGCAGGTGTTGCACCTTCTGCGATTGCATGGGAAGGTGCTGTGTGTGATGGGAGAGGTGTTAGATGTGATGGGAAGGTGCCGTATGTTATGGGAGAGGTGTTAGGTGTGATGGGAGAGGTGTTAGGTGTGATGGGAAGATGCCATGTGTGATGGGAGAGGTGTTAGGTGTGATGGGAAGATGCCGTGTGTGATGGGAGAGGTGTTAAGTGTGATGGGAAGGTGCCGTGTGTGATGGGAGAGGTGTTAGGTGTGATGGGAAGGTGCCGTGTGTGATGGGAGAGGTGTTAGGTGTGATGGGAAGGAGACGGGTGTGATGGGAGAGGTGTTAGGTGTGATGGGAAGGTGTCGTGTGTGATGGGAGAAGTGTTAGGTGTGATGGGAAGGTGCCGTGTGTGATGGGAGAGGTGTTAGGTGCGATGGGAAGGTGACGTGTGTGATGGGAGAGGTGTTAGGTGTGATGGGAAGGTGCCGTGTGTGATGGGAGAGGTGTTAGGTGTGATGGGAAGGTGCCGTGTGTGATGGGAGAGGTGTTAGGTGTGATGGGAAGGTGCCGTGTGTGATGGGAGAGGTGTTAGGTGCGATGGGAAGGTGCCGTGTGTGATGGGAAGGTGCCGGGTGTGATGGGAAGGTGCCGGGTGTGATGGGAAGGTGCCGTGTGTGATGGGAAGGTGCCGTGTGTGATGGGAGAGGAGCTGGGTGTGATGGGAAGATGCCCTGTGTAATGGGAGAGGTGTTAGGTGTGATGGGAAGGCGCCGTGTGTGATGGGAGAGGTGTTAGGTGTGATGAGAAGGTTCCGGGTGTGATGGGAAGGTGCTGTGTGTGATGGGAGAGGTGTTAGGTTTGATGGGAAGGTGCTGTGTGTGATGGGAGAGGTGTTAGGTGTGATGGGAAGGTTCTGGATGTGATGGGAAGGTGCCGTGTGTGATGGGAGAGGTGTTAGGTGTGATGAGAAGGTTCCGGATGTGATGGGAAGGTGCCGTGTGTGATGGGAGAAGTGTTAGGTGTGATGGGAAGGTGCCGTGTGTGATGGGAGAGGTGTTAGGTGTGATGGGAAGATGCCGTGTGTGATGTGAGAGGTGTTAGGTGTGATGGGAAGGTGCCGTGTGTGATGGGAGAGGTGTCAGGTGTGATGGGAAGGTGCCGTGTGTGATGGGAGAGGTGTTAGGTGTGATGGGAAGGTGCCGTGTGTGATGGGAGAGGTGTTAGGTGTGATGGGAAGATGCCGTGTGTGATGTGAGAGGTGTTAGGTGTGATGGGAAGGTTCCGTGTGTGATGGGAGAGGTGTTAGGTGTGATGGGAAGGTGCCGTATGTTATGGGAGAGGTGTTAGGTGTGATGGGAAGGTGCCGTGTGTGATGGGAGAGGTGTTAAGTGTGATGGGAAGGTGCCGTATGTTATGGGAGAGGTGTTAGGTGTGATGGGAGAGGTGTTAGGTGTGATGGGAAGGTGACGGGTGTGATGGGAGAGGTGTTAGGTGTGATGGGAAGGTGTCGTGTGTGATGGGAGAAGTGTTAGGTGTGATGGGAAGGTGCCGTGTGTGATGGGAGAGGTGTTAGGTGCGATGGGAAGGTGACGTGTGTGATGGGAGAGGTGTTAGGTGTGATGGGAAGGTGCCGTGTGTGATGGGAGAGGTGTTAGGTGTGATGGGAAGGTGCCGTGTGTGATGGGAGAGGTGTTAGGTGTGATGGGAAGATGCCGTGTGTGATGTGAGAGGTGTTAGGTGTGATGGGAAGGTGCCGTGTGTGATGGGAGAGGTGTTAGGTGTGATGGGAAGGTGCCATGTGTGATGTGAGAGGTGCTAGGTGTGATGGGAAGGTGCCGTGTGTGATGGGAAGGTGCCGGGTGTGATGGGAAGGTGCCGGGTGTGATGGGAAGGTGCCGTGTGTGATGGGAAGGTGCCGTGTGTGATGGGAGAGGAGCTGGGTGTGATGGGAAGATGCCCTGTGTAATGGGAGAGGTGTTAGGTGTGATGGGAAGGCGCCGTGTGTGATGGGAGAGGTGTTAGGTGTGATGAGAAGGTTCCGGGTGTGATGGGAAGGTGCTGTGTGTGATGGGAGAGGTGTTAGCTTTGATGGGAAGGTGCTGTGTGTGATGGGAGAGGTGTTAGGTGTGATGGGAAGGTTCTGGATGTGATGGGAAGGTGCCGTGTGTGATGGGAGAGGTGTTAGGTGTGATGAGAAGGTTCTGGATGTGATGGGAAGGTGCCGTGTGTGATGGGAGAAGTGTTAGGTGTGATGGGAAGGCGCCGTGTGTGATGGGAGAGGTGTTAGGTGTGATGGGAAGGCGCCGTGTGTGATGGGAGAGGTGTTAGGTGTGATGAGAAGGTTCCGGGTGTGATGGGAAGGTGCCGTGTGTGATGGGAGAGGTGTTAGGTTTGATGGGAAGGTGCTGTGTGTGATGGGAGAGGTGTTAGGTGTGATGAAGGAGTGCACTTGGTTTTCCCGGAAGAAACGGTCTCTGCGTAATGCAGACAGGGGGAGGGAAGTATATGTGTTTCGTGGTGGCGTCGTGTTGGATTTGGTGAAAATGGTGGAGGATTATTCTTTTCATGTGAAGGCTGGTGGGGTGAAAGGTGAGAACAAGAGGGACCCTATCCTTGTTCTGGGAGGTGAGGGAGGGGGTGAGGGGTGTGGCGCGGGAGATGGACTGCACGCTGTCAAGAGCCCTGTCAACAACTCTTTTTAGGTAGTTGTAAGTCCAACAGTTCCGATGGTAAACAAAATTCATTTTAATATTGTCACAACCCCGTGGGCCATGGGACAAGGTTCCGCATGGGTTGTCTGGTTAATAGGGTTCGATCCCATGGATCCAAGGGGAGTTAGCCAATTGGATACAAAATTGCCTTGAAAGTAGGAGACAGAAGGTGATGGTAGAGGGTTGCTGTTTAGACTGGAAGCCTAATACCACAAGGATTGGCACTGGGTCCACTACTTTTTGTCATATAGGATGTATGGTTAGTAAGTTTACAGATGACACCAAAATAGCTGGTGCAGTGGACAGTGAAGAAGATTATCTCAGAGTACAATGGGACCTTGATCAGATGGGCCAAATGGACGAGGGGTGGCAGATGGAGTTTAATTTAGATAAATGTAAGGTGTTGCATTTTGGTCAGGCAAATCAGAGCAGGACTTATACAGTTAATGGTAGAGCCCGAGGGAATGTTGCTGATCACAAAGACTTGGAGTACAGGTGCATAGCTCTTTGAAAGTGGAATCACAGGTGGAAAGACAGGGTGTTGAAGTAGGCCTTTGGTACACTTGCTTTCATTGGTCAGAGCACTGAGTACAGGAGTTGGGACATCATGTTGCGGCTGTACAGGACATTAGTGAGGTCACTTCGAGAATAATGTGTACAGTTCTGGTCACCCTTCCACTAAACCAATGTTGTTAAACCTGAGAAGGTTCAGAAAAGATTTACAAGGATGTTGCCAGTCTTGGAGGTTTTGAGCTATAGGGAGAGGCTGAATAGGCTGGGGCTGTTTTCCCTGGAGCGTCGGAGGCTGAGGGGGTGACATTATAGAGGTTTATAAAAGCATGAGGAGCATGGGTAGGGGGAATAACCCTGGGTAGAGGATTCTAAAACTAGAGAGCATAGGTTTAAGGTGAGAGGGAAAAGATTTTAAAAGGACTTTTGAGGCAACTTTTTCATGCAGAGGGTGGTGCGAGTATGAAATGAGCTGCCAGAGGAAGTGGTTGAAGCTGGTACAATTACAACATTTGAAAGGTATCTGGATGGGTATATGAATAGGAAGGGTTTGTTGGGATATGGGCCAAATGCTGGCAGGTGGGACTGGGTCAGATTGGGATGTCTGGTCAAAACGGACATGTTAGTCCAAAGAGTCTGATTCCATGGAGTACGTCTCCTGTGGGAAAGTCTCAAACAAGAGGTCATAGATATCGAGTGAAATGAGGTCGGTTCAAAACCGAGATGAGGAGAAATTACGTCTCTAAGAGGGTTGTGAAACTGTGGAACTCAATGCCCCACAGTGCAGTGGAGACAGAATCAATCAACAGATTCAGGAAAAAAATCAATATGTTTCTGATATAAAGCGAAATAAAGGGCGAAGGGGAACAGGCAGGAGAGTGGAGGTGTGACCAGGATAGGGTCAATCTTGATCATGTTAAATGGCAGATTGGGCTCAAAGGGCTGAATTAGGTGAAAGTGAGGACCGCAGATCCTGGAGATGAACGTCAAGATTAGAGTGGTGCTGGAAAAGCTCAGCAGGTCAGGCAGCATCCGAGGAGCAGGAAAATCGACATTTCAGGCAAAAGCCCTCTTATTCCTGATGAAGAGCTTTGGGCAGAAAGGTTGACTCTCCTGCTCCTCAGATGCTGCCTGACCTGCTGTGCTTTTCCAGCACCACTCTAATCTTGACTCAAAGGGCTGGATTGCCTACTCCCACTCCTAATTCCTACGTTCCGGTGTGAAAGAGGATTGACAACGTTGCCGTAGAGAAGATGTTTCCTCTTGTAGGGAAACCTAGGACAAGATGTCACTGTTTTAAGGTAGGGAGCAACAGATTCAAAACAGAGATGAGAAGAAATTACTTCTCCCAAAGAGTCATGAATCTGTGGAATTCATTGCCCCAGAGAGCGGTGGTTGCTGGGACGCTGAATGAATTTAAGGAGGAGTTTGAAGGTCTTTAAACTAAATATTGGGTACAAGGCCAGTTTCAACTGAATGGAAAATTATGGAAAGAGTTATGGGGGAGAAGATTCAGCAGGAAAAGTCATAAGACGGAGAGTATGGGAAGTGCCGGAGATCTAACTTCAGGCACAGCAGTTGGGGACAGCGTAAGACCGTAGGTAGTCAATACAGGACTGAGGGTGTTTCACTTAAATCCACATAGTATACAAAACAAAGTAAATGAGATTGTAGCGGAATTGAAATTGGCAAGTATGATTTTGTGGGTATCACAGAGACGTGGCTTCAAGGGAATCAGAACCAGGAACTAAATATCCAAGGATATGTGTCCTATCAAAAGCATAGGTCGATGAGGGTATGGCTTGTTACAATACTAATGGCTTGGAGAGGTGCATTTATCCTGTTCTCTTTGAATGAAGAAAGTTTGAGACAGAGGTGTTGAGCGGTCTACTCAGAGCCCATAAAGTGAACAGCTTATGAGGCCTTTTATTTAAAAGTTGGAACAATAGAAGCAGTTGATAGTGTATGAATAAAGTGTGTCTTGCTTCAGATCAGCAAGTCTGACCAATTACATTGCATACAGAATGCAACACCATGCACTTGCCATCAAAATAAGAAAAGGTTAGGGTCTCGGCTATGTTCTTAATATATTTGGAGGGCGTTTGGTCTGGTCCATAACAGGCTAGGGTTACCTTGTTAGTAAGAAATTAAATTAAATCAACAGCAAGAATTGATATAAAGTCAGGAGACATAGAATCTGCACGGGTAGTGTTAAGGAACCGCAAAAGAGACAAAATGGGAGTGTGATCCAAATCTCCGAGCAGTAGGAAGGATGTGAGAAGGAGATAGAAAAGGCATGTAAGAAAATACCATTATAATCATCATGTAGGTCTTCATTATGCAAGTGGGCTGGAAAAATCAGGTTGGGAGCTGATCTCAAGAAAAGGAATTTGTGGAATGTCTATGAGATTTTTTTGGAGCAGCTTGTGGTTGACCCTTCGAGGGAACAGACAATTCTGGATTGGGAGCAGAAGGTGAAGGAATCACAAGGGGGCAGTGACCATAAAATGATAGAATTCACTCTGCAGTTTGAAGGGGAGGAGTTGGAATCAAATGTAACAGTATTAGAAGTGAGCAAACATAATTACAAGACATGAGGGAGGAAGTGGCCAGAATTGAATGGAAAGGGAGCAGAGTAGGGAAGACAGTGGAGCAGCAATGCTGGGAGTTGCTGGAGGTAATTCAGGAGACACAGCAGAAACTCCACCCAAGGAAGAAGAAACATAGTAAGGGGAGGAGGAGATAACCGGAGCTGACAAAGGAAAGTAGAGTCTGCATTAAAAAAAGCATATAATCTGGTGAAGATTAGTGGGAAGCCAAAGGATTGGAAAGTCTTTAAAAATGAGCAGATTAACTAAAAAAGCAATAAGAGGGGAGAAGATGAAATATGAGAGTAAGCTCACTAGTGATATGAAAGAAGGTCACAAGAGATTTTTTAGATATCTAAAAGATAAGAAAGAGGCAAGAGTGGATAATGGACCACTGGAAAATGAGGCTGGAGATGTAGTAATGGGGAACAAAGAAATGGCAGAGAAACTGAGGTACTTTGCATCTTTGGAAGACACAAGCAGCAAATCAGAACTTTGAGAGAATCAGAGGGCAGAAGTGTGTATCATGGCCATCACTACCGAGAAGGTGTTGGGGAAGCTGTAAGGTCTGAAGGTGGAGAAATCATCCATTTCAATGGACTACACCCAGAGATCTGAAGGAAATAGCTGAGAAGATTGCAGAGGAATTGGTGGTGATCTTTCAGGAATTGGGAGGGGAGTCAGGAAGGATGCCACAGGACTGCAATATGGCTAATGTAACATCATTGTTTAATAAGGGAGGGAGGAAGGCAGAAGAAACTCGAGGTCAATTAGCCTGAACTTGGCAGTTGGTAAGATTTTTAGAGTCCATTATTAAGGATGAGATAGTGGAGTACTTGGAAGTGCATTGTAAAATAGGGCTGAATCAGCATAGTTTCATCAAGGGGAGGTCATGCCTGACAAATCTGTTAGAAGTCTTTGAGGAGGTTCCAAACCAGTTAGACAAAGGAGAGACAATGGACATGATTTGGATTTCCAGAGGCCTTTCACAAGGTGCCACACATGAGGCTGCTAAATAATATAAGAGCACATGGTGTTAGGGGCAAGATACTGGCATGAATAGAGGATTGGCTGACTGGCAGAAGGCAGAGAGTAGAGAGAAATAGGTTTTCAGATGGCAGCCAGTGATTTGTGGATTTCTGCAGGGTTTGAGTGTTGGGACCACAACTATTCATATTATACATCACCAACCTGGACAAAGGAACTGAGGCCATTGGTGCAAAGTTTGCAGATGACACAAAGGGGGAAGGACAGGTAGTGTTGAGGAAGTGCGGAGGGCGGGGGAAGGGGTAGGGGTGCTGCAGAAGAAATTGGACAGGCTAGGAGAGTAGACAAATAAGTGGCACATGGAATATAATTTGGCAAAGTGTGGAGTTATACATTTTGGTCGGAGGAACAGAGGCATAGACTATTTTCTAAATGGGGAAGGCTTTGGAAATCCTAAACACAATGGGATTGGGAATCCTAGTTCTGGATTATTTTAAGGTTAACTTGTAGGTTCAATTGGAGGTTAGTTCCAAATACAATGTTAGTATTAATTTCAAGAGGGCTAGAGACCAAGAACTGAGGTGTACTGCTGAGGCTGTATAAGGCTCAGGACACACTGTATATGATTATTGTGAGCAGTTTTAGGCTCCATGTCTGAGGAGGGGATATACTGGCGTTGGGGAGGTCCAGAGGAGATTTTCAAGACTGATTCCGGTGATGAAGGGCTTGTCATGTGAGAAACAGTTGAGGGCTCTGGGTCCGTACTCAATGGAGTTTAAAAGGAAGGGTTGGGATCTGATTGAAACTTAAGAAAATACTGAGAAGCTGGAATGGAGTGGATGTGGAGAAGATGTTTCCACTAATAGGAGAAACTAGGACCCAAGGACACAGCCTGAGGGTGAAGGGGCGACCATTTAGAACTGAGATGGGGAGGAATCTCTTCAGCCCAGAGGGTGGTGACTCTGTGAAACTCATCGCTGCAGAGGGCTGCAGAGGCAGACCACTAAGTGCCTTTAAGACAGAGATAGACAGTTTGTTGATTGGAAAGGGGATGAAAGGTTACGGGGAGAAGGCAGGAGAATAGAGATGAGAAACATATCAGCCATGATCGAATGGTGGAGCAGACTCAGTGGGCCGAATAGCCTAATTCTGCTCCTGTGTCTTACGGTCTTATTGAAAGGTTATGAAGACTGAGCAGGAAAGTAGAAATTGAGGCTGAGGTGAGATGAGCTACGATCAGAATTAAATGGCAGAGTAGGCTCGAGGGGCCGAATGGCCTACTCCTGCTCCTAGTCCTTTTGTTCTAAAAGACTTTCAGTTTCTCAAAAACTGAATTGTGTTTCTTGGCCCATACCACCTTTCCTTTCTTCTGCAGTAAGCAGGGGACCCAGAACATTGAAGATCATGATCAACTAAAAACCTCCCAACACACCTAAAAATCTCATCATTCCACATTTTGCGTTGAGGCTGAGACACTGTCCGAGTGCTTGTACCTTTACAATTCTGGGTTGGAGATGAGCCACCTCATTGTCACATGTAAATTACCTAAGCCTTAGCCAGCTCACTCTGTGATAGTGACAGCTTCTTGTAATTTCTGGGGGAGGATTCCCAGCTGATGGCATTCAGGTTTACTACATGGTCGCCCAAGTAACATATACCAGAAATAGGTTCTTATCATTTGGATAATTGAAGTATATTTACAAGATTAATTATTTGCATGGATCTGCAACCACACAACAGAAACCTAGTCTGGTTTCCTTCCTTACTAATGTTACTATATATTACCCAAACATAGCTGACCAACTGTCCTGACTCTATTATACAAAGTGAGAGAGAGAGACTGAAGATGAGGCAAGTACATTTATACTGGAATGTCAGGTTACACACATTGTTCTCAGTTTTATTAATAGGGTCATAGATACAAGAGAAGGAAGCGATGCTGATCTTGTGTTAGACATTTGTCAGACCACATCTCTGCACAGTACCGAGAGGCACTTTATAGGCGTGATATGAACATGTGTGAGAGTGCAGAAGGAGTTGGTTCCAGGGATGAGGAACTTTGGTGATGAGAATAGACTGAAGAATTTCGGATTGTTCTCCTCAGCGAGAAGAAGGCTGAGTGGAGATCAGAGTTTCTCCCCGCATTTTTCATAGAATCCCTGCAGTGTGAAAGCAGGTCATTTGGCCCAACGAGTCCACACCGACCCTCCAAAAGCGTCCCATCCGATCTATTTCCCTACATTTACCCCGCCTAATGCACCTAACCTCAACATTCATGAACACTCTGCACAATTTAGCATTGCCAAATCACCCAACCTACACAAGCTTGATTGTGGGAGGAAACCAGAGCACACCCACACAGACACAGGGAAAATGTGCAAACTCCACACGGACAGTAGCCTGAGACTGGAATCGAACCTGGCCCTCTTGTGCTGTGAGGCAGCAGTACTAACCACTGAGCCACTATGCTGCCAAGAGATTTCTTTTGCTGTTGTTCAAAAGTGACCCATAAGTCCGCACTGAATTTGTGAACGTCAACTGATCCTACTTGGTAGCCATATCTGAAATTGTTCATCAGCGTCCGTTAAAAAAGAATGCAAGTTTTAAAACATTGTAAGAAGCATTTTGACTGAAGTCTCACAGAATGAAAAGCTCATTATGATTTTAGAACAGGATGTTGCCTGAGCTGGAGAATTTCAGTGATGAAGAGAGATTGGACGGACTGGTGCTGTTTTCCATGGAGCAAAGGAGATTGAGAGGGGAAATGTATGGGATTATGAGGGGTATAGATAGAGCAGATAGGAAGAAATGTATCCCATTGTTGGAGGGATCAATGATCAGGGGGGTATAGGTTTAAGGGATTGGGCAGGAGGCACAGAGGGGATGTGAGGAATGTTCTTCACCCAGAGGGTGGTGGGAATCTGGAACTCACTGCCTGTCAGGGTGGGAGAGGCAGAGACCCCCATCACATTGAAGAAGGATTTAGATGTGTGCTTGTGATGTCAAGGCTGTGGGCTAAGTGCTGGGAAATGGGATGAGAATATTTCTGTTGCTGTTTTGACTGGAGCAGACTTGATGAGCTGAAAGGCATTTTTCTGTGCTGCAGTACAGAATATGGCTCTGCAACAGAAGATGGATGTAGGTGCTTTTGATTATGGGAACTTTGCGTCCCACATACATAATATCTGCCGACAATTATCTTCATTAGACTTTTGTCATTGGACAAAAAAAGCATTTCCCTTTAGATAACAAATACTGTATCAACTCACAAACAATCTTGTATCACAGCTGACTTCTATTCTTATCTGAGTTGGACAGATTATGATCACATCACAAACACCTATCATGTGACTCTCAGACTGATATTCTTATTGCATAGAATGCATTACACAGAATGAATTTGCAGATACCCTCACATCTTCACTGTCACAAGTGGCATTGAAGACGGGATCTCTTCCCAGAAGAGTTTGCAAGACTGCAAGATCGATTGATTACACTACCCACTCTGAAAACTCATATTTTCTACAAAACTGTAAGTTTGGTTGCTGATCATTTGATCCCTTCCTCCTACAGATCAGAGAACTGGGGTCATGATGCATATTCAGTTTGTCACGCAAATTGAGGAAGAATACTTTGTATAGATTAACTGCACTAAAATAAGTGAACTGCTAACTTCACTGAATATTAAAATTGCCCACATGGAGCAGACAGGTTTGTACTCTGTGGAATGTCAAAGATAACCCTTTTGCATCTGAAGGTGTTGACCAAATATCAATGGCACACAACGAACTGCACACAGTTGGACTTAACATGGCCCTCCATTCTGACTGAAGTAAGCAACACATTTATAATGATGATGGTTGCTTAGAAGTCCCACAAATCAGGGTCACTCTCAATCCATCTCTTGGCATGATTTCAGCTCACAGGACTGCTCCAACATCAGGTCAATTACAATGCCTCTTCTTTATAAGTCTTCTGTGCTGCTGATTGTGTGTTGTTTTGGGTGCCACATATTTTTAAGACAATATTTTTAGAAATAGGAATAAGAGTAGGCTGTTCAGCCCCTTGAGCCTGCTCCGCCATTCAACTGGCTGGTCCTAACCTCATGGGAGAAAGTGAGGTCTGCAGATGCTGGAGATCAGAGTCGAGAGTGTGCTGCTGGAAAAGCGCAGCAGGTCAGGCAGCATCCGAGGAGCAGGGGAATCGACGTTTCAGGCCAGATCGCTTCATCAGGAATGATAAAGGGCTGTGGCCCAAAACATCTGATCCTAACCTCATGTTCACTGCCCTGTGGCACTTGATTCCCCGACTGATCGAGAATCTCTCAATCTCAACCTTAAATATACACAAGGTCTCTGCGCACCCAGGAATTCTAAAGACTTACAACCCACTGAAAAAAGAGATTCCTCCTCATCTCAGTCTTAGATTGAAGCCCTTTAATTCTGAGACTGTATCCTCTGGCCCGAGACTCTCCCATGAGAGGCATATCCTCCCAGCGTTGACCCTGTCAATCCCTTCAACAATCTGACATGTTTCAATGAGATTTATAGTCCCTTTAAACAGTTTTTTTAAAAAATACCACTACTGTACTATTCAATGCCATCAATCTCTGAGCTTCACCCCAAGTTTCTGCTGAAAAAAACACAAACAGGTATCTGGAGAGTGTCCTCTCTGACCCCCGCTGATTTTTCGACTCATACAAACAGTGGGCCACAGTCGCTCCAATGCAGTGTTTCAATGCAATTACTTTGCAGACCTGTGTAGTTTCCCTTCCCTGATGCAGTTTCTCAGGAAACTAATACCTTCATCGATGCTTGAACAGGAAAGAAATGTGATTGCATGGTGGTTCAGTGGTTAGCACTGCTGCTTTTCAGTGCCAGCAACCTGGGTTCAATTGCAGCCTTGGGGGCTGTCTATGTGGAGTTTGCATGTTCTCCCTGTGTCAGTTTCCTGCCAGAGATGTGCAGTTTGGATGGACTGGCCGTGCTCAAATTGCCCATCATGTCCAGTGATGCACAGGCTCGTTGGAATATCCATGGGATATGCATTGTTATTGGGGAAGGGAGGTGGGTGCTGTTTGGAAGGTTGGTATGGCTGAATGGCCGACATCCAGGCTGAAAAGATTCGAAATAAAAGCATGGTTCTAAGATTCAAGCTGATTACTGTGATACAGGAGTAAATAATACGTTGGCTTACAGTGTGTGAATGTGTGTGTTGGCTCACATGGTGATGTGAATAACAAATCTTTATATATTATTTTTAAATGGTGGTTATTGCATTTGTAAAGCACTTTTCACCACTCCAGGAAGTCCTGAAGTGTTTTGCAGGTGGTAAAGTCCCTTAGAACATCCTGTCAGTTAATGTGTGCCGTGGGATTTGAGGCCTCCCTAGAACTTGCAGACAGTCCAGGAAACTCGAGGAGAAAGTGAGGACTGCAGATGCTGGAGATCAGAGCTGAAAATGTGTTGCTGGAAAAGCGCAGCAGGTCAGGCAGCATCCAAGGAGCAGGAGAATCGATGTTTCGGGCAGCATCCTGAAAAAGGGCTCATGCCCGAAACGTCGATTCTCCTGCTCCTTGGATGCTGCCTGATCTGCTGCGCTTTTCCAGCAACACAGTTTCAGCACTAACCAGGAACCCCTCCCAGTCTTGCTGTGTGGAGCACATCAGATCAATTTACAGGTTGAGAAGCGAACTAGCTTGGCCATGCTGTGACACATTTTGTCTGGTCGTCAGGTGAGACTTGAACCCAGCACATCCTTGAACGGACAACACTGCTGTTTCCCCTCAAATTCCTCTTGCTTTCTGCAATACAGCTGTAATGCAGAAAACTTCCCTTTCAGCCCCAGCGGCCTGGGTTCAATCCCAGCCTTGGGTGACTGTCTGTGTGGAATTTGCACATTCTCGCTGTGTCTCCTTCCAGTTTCCTCCCACAGCCCAGAGATGTGTAGGTTAGGTGGACTGGCTGTCTTTAAGTTGCCCATAATGTCCAGGGATGTGCAGGCTATGTGGTTTAGCCATGGGAGATGCAGAGTTATAGGGTAGGGAAGGTGGGTCTCAGTGGGATGCTTCAGGACAGCTCGGTGGCTCAGTGGCTAGCCACTACAGCACCAGGGACACGGGTACGATTCCAGCCTCGGGTGACTGTCTGTGTAGAGTTTGGACATTCTCCTTGTGTCTGCATGCATTTTCTCCGGGTGCACCGGTTTCCTCCCAGAATCCAAAGATGTGCAGGTAACGTGAATTGACCAAGCTGAATTGCCCATGGTGTTCGGGCATGTGTAGGTTGGGTGCATTAGTAATAGGGGAATGGGTCTGGGTGGATTACTCTTCGGAGGATCGGTATGGACTTGTTGGGCCAAAGGGCCTGTTTCCACACTGTAGGGATTCAATGATTCTAAAGGTAAGGATTCTATTCTATGATTCACTCAGATCCCGTCATGCGGCAATCACCAGTTGTTGGCATTGGTTAAGGGACAACGATTGTCCAGGGTACCAGTGGGAACCTTCTGTTTTAAATGTTGCCCTGGGAACACTCTATACTGAGCCAAGACAGTGGGTAGAGCCTACACTATACTGGGCTGAGATGGTGAGTAGATTCTCACTCTATACTGAGCCATGATGTGTGAGAAGATGCTCACTCTACCCCGAGCTGGGACAGCGGGTAGAGCCTACTCCATGCTGAGCTGAGATGGTCGATCAATTAATTAATGTGACATCACATCCAAGAGACAATTCCAACAGCAGAATTCCCCCTGTGCAATGCTGGAGTGACATAAATGAGAGGGATTTGAACTTCCAAACCTGGGACGAGACAGAAACAGCCAACTGCAATTGAATTAATATTATCAATACACCTCGATGTTGCTGCAATTGCACTTGTGAAATGTGAGCTGCCTGATGACTGTTCTGAAATATCTGCAGATCTGTGAGGGTGTTTCAGTGCGAGGAGGACAAGGAAGATGAAGAGCTGGTATTGTTTTGCATCTCATGGTATGTTTGGTCCAATTACTTCCATTGTCTGATATTACCTGCAAGATGATGCATGTCCGTTTTACAATGTTACACAGTGTTGGAATGTAAGAGCCATTAACCTTGTCCTTCAGTGTATTCCCTACACAGGCAAATGGTTATTTTTTGTTTCCCCTTCGTGGTATGGTGGTAACACTGACAAGTGCTGTGTCTATTGCCTATCCCTAACTGCCCTTCGGGAGGTGATGGAAAGCTGCCTTCTTCAACTGCTGTAATACTTGGGTTGTGGGCCAAGGGGGATGTGGAGCGAAGGTTCAAACGTTTGACTCAGTGACTTGATGAAGGAACGGTGATATATTTCCAAGTCAGGATGCTATGTGGATCAGAGGGGAACTTAGTGGTGGTGTTCCCATGTATCTGCTGCCCTTGCCCCTCTGAGCAAGCTTGAAAGGCTCTCCTTAAATGAAGCTTTGGCAGGTTGCTGTCATCCGCTTTGTAGATGGCAGATGCTGAAGCCATGGATTTGAATTGATTTATCCCTTTTCCTCAATTCTGCAATAGAGAGAGAGCTAGCAAGTCCAACATTTATTGCAGTCCATCATAACAGGGGATAGCTTCTTGAAACACTGCAGCATAAAATCCCGGCAGTGAGGAAACAGGCCATTCAGCCCACCCACTAGCCAGCACATCCCTGGACACAATTTAGCATAGCCAATCTACTTAACCTGCACATCTTTGGACTGCCGGAGGGAGCTGGAGCACCCAGAGCAAACCCACACAGACACGGGGAGAATGTGCAAACTCCACACAAACAGCTGCCCATGGGTGGAATTGAACTCAGAACCCTGGTGTTGTGAGACAGTAGTGTTACCCACTGAGCCACCATGCCACATGCTGCCTGACTCTGCTTCTGAGGACCCCATAACAATAATTAGTTCATTTGCTGCCATCTGTCAATCAGTTCAAATCACAATTTGATAACCAGCCACGGTACAGTGGGGATAATATTTGCCACCGCATAAACCCTTCAACTAATACTGACCTGTAGTTCAGAGTCATAGAAGATTTTTGAGTCTTTACAGCTGGGAAAGAGGCCCTGCGGCCCATCGTATCTGTGTTGGTCATCAAACATCTGCCTAATCTATTAGGAGACAGTGATCCAAGATGTTTGAGACATTAAGCCATAGGAACATCCACAGGAATGTGTAAATCACCTTGTGAGTAAGTAAACACAAAAAGAAATGTGGATGCTGGAAATCACAAACAAAGTCACAGAGTCGTAGAGTCTTACAGCACAGAAACAGGCCCTTCGGCTCAAACTAGGCCATGCTGACCAAAATGTCCATCCATGCTAACCCCATTTCCCTGCACTTGGCCCGTATCTTTCTAAATCTTCCCTATCTATGTAGTTGTCCGAATGCCTTTTAAATGTTGTTAATGTACCCACCTCAACTACTCCCACTGGCAGCTCAGTCCATATGGGTACCACCCTCTTTATAAAAAAGTTGCCCCTCAGGTTCCCTTTTATTCTTTCCCCTCTAACCGTAAACTGATGCCCTCTAGTGGTCAATTCCCCAACCCTGGGAAAAAGACTGAGTGCATTGACCCTATCCATGCCTTTCATTACCTTATGCACTTCTATAAGGTTCAAAGTTTGGGAGAAGATTTGTAGCTCGGGTACTCGTTGTTGTGGTTCTGTTCGCCGAGCTGGGAATTTGTGTTGCGGACGTTTCGTCCCCTGTCTAGGTGACATCCTCAGTGCTTGGGAGCCTCCTGTGAAGCGCTTCACAGGAGGCTCCCAAGCACTGAGGATGTCACCCGGACAGGGGACAAAATGTCTGCAACACAAATTCCCAGCTCGGTGAACAGAACCCAACAACTTCTATAAGGTGCTCCCTCCATCTCCTACTCTCTAAAGAAAAAGGTCCAACCTCTCCCTATAACTCAGACCATTGAGTTCAGGTAGCATCCTTGAAAATTTCTTCCAGTTTAACTTATTCCTTCAACTAATAGCATATTTCAGACAACAACTACTTATAATCCAAATGTCAAATGTTCTGGGCAATTAACCTAATGTCAATGAAATGCTTGTAAATATACATTTTCTGGAATGTATATACAATTACATTTGACTTCTGAATCTACATTCTTCAGGGAAGAGGGGTTGAACTAGGGACAACAGCAACTTCAGGTTTATGTGCCACATTCAATGCAGCAAAGGTGCATCTCACAGGAGATGAGAGAGATGGAGAGGTGGTGACATTTACGGAGGTCATTCCAGAGCTGACAACTCAGAGGGATGAGGGTGGTTAAAATGGAAATGCACTGGAGACTATTGGATAGGACTGAGAGGCCTATGGGTCTGGAGGACATTGTGGAGAGAGAGGGAATGGCAGGACCACAGAAGAATTTGAGAAAAGAGATGGGAGTGTTCGAACCAAAACGCAGTGAGTGTTAACAATGCAGGTCAATAACCTCTTGCCAGAACTGGAAAGGTCTGAGACGAAGTAGGTTTTGAGTCAGGACAGATTGGTTGATGTTCAGGAGTGGCAATGAGCAAAATGGAAGTTCTGTGATGAGGGGGGAAGTTGAGAGGGATGAAATATCCATTCAGCTTCAGCAAGAGTAAAAAGAGGTTTTAAAGGGAAAAGTAAAGGAATTTTAAAAACGATCTGGAGAAGGTGTAAATAAGAACAGCAGAATCATCGGCATTAACAACCATCTGAAAACAAAAGGGTACAATGGGACATTGGGTAGTGTTGTAGAACAGAGAGATCTAGGGGTTCATGTGCATTAATCTTTGAAGTTTGTATCACAGGTAGACAAGGTAACTTCAAAAATATTTAGCAAGCTTGCCTTCATTGGTCAGTTCTTTGAGTATATGATTTGGGATGTTGTTGAGGATGGACAGAATGTTAGTGAGACCTCTTCTGGGGAACCGTATCCAGTTCTGGCCGCCCTGTTATAGGAATGATATTATTAACGGAGAGAGTTCAGAAAAGATTTACCAGGATGTTGCTGGGAATGAAGGATTTGAGTTAAAAGGAGAGGTTGGATAGGATGGGATTGTTTTCCCTGGGAAGCTGAGGGGTGACCTTACAGAGGTTTATAAAATCATAAGGAGTATAGATAAAATGAATGATATGTGTCTTTCCCCTAGGGTGGGGGATTTCAAGACAAGGGGACATTTTTTAAGGTGATAGGAGAAAGATTTAAAAAGACTTGGGGGGGCAATTTTGTTTGCACAGGGAATAGTTTGTGTAAGGAATGAATGTTCAGAGGAAGTGTTTGAAACCTCCACCACTTCGTCTGGCAGCTCATTCCATACACACACCACCCTCTGCACGAACAAATTGCCCCTTTGGTCCCTTTTAAATCTTTCCCCTTTCACTTTAAACCTATGTTCTGGAATCCCCTATCCTGGGAAAAATACCTTGTCTATTTACCCTATTCATGCCCCTTGTGATTTTATAAACCTCTCTAAGGTCACCCCTCAGCCTCCGACACTCCTGGGAAAGCAGTCCCAGCCTTTCCAACCTTTCCTTATAACTCAAATCCTTCATTCCCGGCAACATCCAGTGTAAATCTTTGATGAACCCTTTCAAGTTTCTCAACATCACTCCTGTATCAGGGCGGCCAGAATTGAATGCAGTTCAGTAATCCCCCCTCCCCCCCCCCCCCCCCCCCCCCGCCCCCATATCTGTGGGGTATATGTTCCGAGACCTACCATGGAAGACCGAAACCGTGGATAGTAGTGAACCCTTTTATTTAAATGGGAAATTTACCTTCTCGGCAGCCCCCTGGTCCCTGTTCGGGAACGTTTCATGTCATATGTTTGGGCCACGACATACCAAAGGTAAATCAACCCGCAGAAACTGACTCTGCAGCGAGGGTGATCACCCTAAACTCTTCCTCTTCATATACTTATCCAGATGCCTTTTAAATGTGGAATTATACCAGCCTCCAACACTTCCTCTGGTAGCTCATCCACACATGCACCACTGTTTGCATAAAACAGTGGCCCCTCAGATATCTTTTATATCCTTTCCCTCTCACTTTAAACCTATGCCCTCTGGTTTTGGACTCACCCACCTTGGGATAAAGACTTTGCTTATTTACCTCCTCCATGCCTCTCATGATTTTATGAAACTCTTTAAGGTCACCCCTCAGCCTCCGACGCTCCAGGGAAAAAGCCCCAGCCTATTCAGCCTCTCCCTGTAGCTCAAACCCTCCAACCTGGAAACCACCTTGTAAACTTTCTCTGTACTCTTTCCAGTTAACAACATCCTTACTTTAGCAGAAAGACTAGAAGTGTACGCTATATTCTCAAAGTGGCATCACCAATGTCCTGTACAGCCACAACATGATGTTCCAATTTCTCTACTCAATGCACTGACCAATGAAGAGGAGCATGCCAAATGCTTCTCCACCACCCTGTCTACCTGCAACTCCATTTTCAAGGGACTATTGAAAGTAAGTCCAACTAATTGTGCCTCTGGTTAAACGCATAATTCTTTTGATCGCTGGTGTCCTTGCAGGAATGAAACCTGCTGGAGTGGCCTAAATGTGATGCCAGATGCACTGCAAAATGTTTGGTTTTTCACAATTCTCCTGGATGCCGAGCAAGCCACTCAGTTCAAGGGCAGTTAGGGATGGGCATCAAATGCTGGCCTTGCCAGTGACAGCTACATCCTGTGTAAAAAATTTTAAAAAGCCCTTTCAGGAATAGGCTGAATAGTGTGGAATGCTTCCATCTTTGTCTCTCTACCTTTCTCTTCTCATTTTCCAAATCTCCTTAAAACTCATCCATCTTGCTATCTCTTTCTGTGCCTGCACCCATGACATGGTTTGGGGGCTGTCAAAGCTGCTACGTGAATGCAAGTTGCAGTTGTTGTTGTTTGATCTAATTATTCCACCCACTGTGTAAAAGGAAAAGAATCATGAAGCCCACGTAAACTAAACAACTCAGTGCACCACAAGAAATCTCATTTCCTGATTCACTCCCTTATTAGTGTATTTTCCAAAATCTGTTCCCATATAATTAGGAACTATATATTTTTTTGTTTCCTAGCATTGCTGTTTTGGACTATCTGGAATGAAAGCACTGACGGATATGGTAAGACATGAAACTTTTAGTTTCTTCTTCAGTTTGGAGTCCTTTTGTCAATAGTACCCACTCCTTTTACGCAGTGCTAAAGCATACGACTGTATCAGTTATTTTATACTTGCAACCACAATGTATCGATGTGGCAGAAGTTTGCAATAAATGGTGGAAGGAGACAGAGAATATGGTCATTGTGCGTGGAATCATATCGGCAGAGCAACACTGCCTACACCCTGTGAAAGTATGTGTTGGAGCCTCAAGTAATCAGTGTGTTGAAGATTGGGCTTATAGAATTAATGGTAGAGCCTCAGGAAGTGTTGTAAAATAGAGAGACATAGGAGTGCATGTACATAATTGTTTGAAGTTTGCATTGCATATAGACAGAGTGGTTAAAAAGGCGTTTGGCAAATTTGCCTACATTGCCTTCACCTTTGAGTCTCAGAGTTGGGATGTCATTTTGAGGTTGTACAGGACTTTGCTGAGGCCTCTTTTGGAGGACGATGTCCAGTTCTGGTCGCCCAGTTATAGGAAGCAAAATGTTAAGCGGTAGAGGATACTGAAGAGATTTACCAGGATGTTGCCTGGTATGGCAGGTTTGAGTTATGAAGAAAGGCTGGGATTTTTTTCACTCGAGCGTAGGAGGTTGTGAAGCGACCTGATAGAAGTTTATAAAATAATGAACAGACTTAGATAAAGTTAATGGTATTTGTCTTTTCCCTAAGATGGGGGATTTCAGACCAGGGGGCATTGAGAGGAAGAGAGACCTAAAGAAAGACTTGAGGGGCAAATGGGTGGGTGGTTTGTGTGTGGATTGAACTTCCTGAGTAAGTGCTGGATGTGGGTTTAAAAAACATTTAGCTAAGTACATGAACAAGAAATGTTTGGAGGCATATGGGCCAGGAGCAGGCAGGTGGGACTCGATTGGGATTGTGGACGACATGGTCTGGAAGAGTCTGTTTCAGTGCTGTAGGACTCTATGACTCTAACATCCTTTGTAATGGTGTAAAAGGCAAATACCCAAATTTGAAGATCAAAAAAGATGAGCTGTGTTATAAAAAACACAGACGGCTTTGTTAGGTCGAGTGAATTGGTGAAGGTGTGGTCAATTAGGACAGAACAAGGTACTACTGAAATGATGTAAATCTGGAAAGTCAAGGCCCAAGAGGTCTTTGAGCTTCCTGCTTCATGAATCATAGTGATGTCATGAACAGATATAGAAACTAAGCAGGAAAGGTTCACAATAGCTAAGCTTTTCTATGTACAAGGGGGTAGAATTCATACTTCAGCTGTAAAGGTGCGCAGTCAGTTACCTGAGTGAAAAAGAGACCAAGTGAGAATGAAATAACTCCACAGAGACTGGTATTCCCCATCACTGAGTCACCCTTGATTTAAATGTAGAGAGTCCTTGACACTGATTCACTCCGTCAGAGTCCTCTCTCAGAGTGAAACAGGATGTCTGACACTCCTGTTTATTTCTTGTTGCAACATGCTTCAGGAGCAGGTGGAACCTGAACCTCCAGGCTCATTACTAGGGACACTACCACTGTTCCACAAGAGGGCCCCATTCATCTTTCTTTTTAATTTAACCTATTTTTCTAATCTGTTCAGAGATGTTTTTACACAGATCTGGAGCATCTGGGACTTGAACCCAAGTCTCTCAGTTCAGAGATAGAGACTCTACTTCTGTTCCATAAGAGGGCCGCTTCCTCTCCTGATGTTTTGTTTTTGTTCTCACTTCCATCCAACATGGTTAAATAAGATGCACAGAAATACAGCTTTAACTTTTACAAAAATTGACATATTTTTCTAGTGAACCTGTTCAGAGATGTTTTTACACACATCTGGAGCAGCCGGGACTTGAACCCATGCCTCCTAGTGCAGGAATGGGGGCACTACCACTGTGACATAAGAGGGCCCTCAGCTCAAATTTTGTTTATTTTTTATTTCACCTATTTTTACTGTCAATCTGTTCAGAGATTGAAATAACTGCACAGCGGCCAGTATCCCAACACCCCAAGTCATGATATTCCTGTTCCTATCTGTCAGCCTGGGCTCCCTGATTGGACCTGGTCAACAGTCCCAATCAGGGAACTCAGATTCTATGAGGACCACCTGACTGACCTTGTTACAATCTCTGCAGAGTATATCCAGATATTTAGTTCAAAGTGGAAATTTGTGTAGGGGGGAAAGAGGTGCTTCAATTCAGCTTAATTGCCAAAAGTAAAGAATGAGAGGTGAGCAGAAGATAGAAGATACAGAGGTTACCTGGAATAAAGCCAGTGGTGAAATGATGAACCTCAGTGTGATGCAAGTGCAGGGAATAAAGCTGGCTGGTGAGTAAGATTGGCATTTATGAGTTTTACAGTAAGATCTTTCATTTAAGTCATGTCCTTTTTTTGCTCTCCATTTTTAAAAAAAGAATCTGTTTCATATATTCTTGATTTTGTTCCAAGCAAATTACAATAAAGTATAAACAGCAGGGATCTAGAGTAATGAAATGATAGTGATGGGTGATGCGTTGCTGCAGCAGTACGTAAGAGCTGCTGGACACCAAAGTGATCCAGAAGAACACGTTTGTATTTTGTGTTTGCAGCTCCAGGAACTGAATAAAGGAACTAAAGTCTGAGCTCGAGAACCTTTCTAACATCAGGGAGGAGCAACGTGACTCAGACATTTTATTCCTGGAGACAGTCACATCAATCAGATGGGGCAATTCAAGTTTGGTCTGAGAACAGGGGCAGTAAGTGAATTGGCAACACAGATTGAGGTTAATTGATATGATCTTACTCAAGATTAGAGTGGTGCTGGAAAAGCACATTCCTGATGAAGGACTCCTGCCTGAAACATCGATTGTCCTCCTCCTCGGATGCTGCCTGACCTGCTGTGCTTTTCCAGCACCACTCTAAACTTGACCTCTGATCTCCAGCACCTGCAGTCCTCACTTTTGCCCAGATATGAGCTTATGGCCATCATCGACATAGTTGCAGGGCAGTCAAAGTCAAAAACTAAACATTCAGGATTCTGTGACTTTTTGAAAGGACAGGCAGGAATGGAATGTGTTGGGCTGGCTTTGCTAATGTAGGATAGGGGTGGCATGGTGGCTCTGTGGTCAGCAGCGCTGCCTCACAGCACCAGGGACCGGGGCTCAATTCCACCCTCAGGTGACTGCCTGTGTGGAGTGTAAGCATTCTCCATGTGTCTGCTTGGATTTCCTCCGGGTGATCCAGTTTTATCCCACAGTTCAAAGATGTGCAGATGAGGGTGGATTGGCCATGCTAAATTACCCAATGTGTCCAGGGATGTGCAAGTGAGCTGGATTGGATGTGCTAAATTGCCGATAGTGTCCAGGGCTGTGCAGGTTAGGTGGGTCAACCAAGGGAATTGCAGGGTTACAGGGATAGGGTGGGATGCTGTTGGATGGTCAGTGTAAACTCAATGGGCTAAATGGCCTGGTTCCACATTGCAGAGAAGATATTTAAAAGGAAGGATGGCAAAGAACAATTTACACCTTTGTACCCAAGGTTACTACGGGAAACGAGGGATGAGACTTTACATCCTCAGGGAATGAGGGATGATCTTTACATCCTCACTGACAACTGGAGTAATACCAGATGATTGGAGGGTGGCAAATCGTATTTCATTGTTCAAGAAATGGAACAGGGAATACCCTGGGAATTACAGACTTACATCCGAGGTGGGGAAATTATTGGAGAGGATTCCGAGAGACAGGATTGATGATTATTTGGAAAATTATATTTTGATTAGACATAGCCAGCATGGCTTTGTGAGGGGCAGGTCATGCCTCACAAGCCTTATTGAATTCTTGAGAATGTGACAAAACACATTGATGAACGTAGAGCAGTGGATGAGACGCATTTGGATTTTAGCAAGGCATTTAATAAGGTTCCCCATGGTAGACTCATTCGGAAAGTAAGGAAACATGGGATCCAGGGAAATTTGGCTGCCTGGATACAGGATTGGCTGGCATATAGAAGACAGAGGGTGATAGTGGATGGAAAGTATTCAGCCTGGAGCTTGGTGACAAGTGGTAATCTTCAGGGTTCTGTGATTTGTTCTGGGATCTCTGCTCTTTGTGATTTTTATAAATGACTTGGATGAGGAAGTGGAAAGGTGGGTTAGTAAGTTTGCCAATGACATGTAGGTTGGTGGAGTTGTGGATAGTGTGGAGGGCTGTTGCAGGTTGCAACGGGACATTGACAGGATGAGAAGTGGCAGATGGAATTCAACCTGGACAAAATGGGAAGTGATTCATTTTGGAAGGTTGAATTTGAATGCAGATTAGAGGGTTAAAGGCAGGATTCTTGGCAGTGTGGAGGAACAGAGTGATCTTGGGGTCCACGTCCATAGATCCATCAAAGTTGCCACCCAAGTTGATAGGGTTATAAAGAAGGCATGTGGTGTGTTAGCTTTCATTGACAGGGGGATTGAGTTTCATAGCCAGGAGGTATGTTGCTGATCTGTAAATCTTTGGCTGGACCACACTTGGAACATTGTATTCAGTTCTGGTCACCTCATTATAGTGGGGATATGGAAGCTTCAGAAAGGGTGCAGTCAAGATATACCAGGATACTTCCAGGACTTGAGGGCATATCTTATGAAGAAATGTTGAGAGAGCTAGGGCTTTGGAGCGAAGAAGGATGAGAGGTGACTTGAAAGAGGTGTACAAGATGATGAGTGGTGTGAATGGAGTGGATAGCCAAAGACTTTTACCCAGGGTAGAAATGACAATCATGAGGGGACATATTTTTAAGGTGTTTTGGTGGAAGGTTTAGGGGAGATGTCAGAGGTTGGTTTCTTTACGCAGAGAGTGGTGGGTGCATGGAATGCACTGCCAGACTTGGTAGTAGAATCAGATACATTAGGGACATTTAAACAACTCTTGGATTGGCACATGGTGATAGTAAAATGTAGGATATATAGATTATTTTGTTCTTAGAGTAGGGTAAAAGGTCAGCATAACAGACTGAAGGGCCTGTACTGTGCTGTACTGTTCTATGCTCCAACAGGAAAGAACAAGCTTGGCTCAGAGGATCTATATGGGTGGAGTTAAGAACAGGCAGGGGATGAAGGCACTGATGGGCCAGGAAGTCTAGGATCATGGGATGTAATAAAATTGCCCCATAAACCTTTCCCCTCTCACCTTAAACCTACTCCCTCTAGTTTGGGACATCCCTACCCTGACCATTTACCCGATCCATGCTCCTCATGATTTTATAAACCTCCATAAGGTCACCCCTCGGTCTCCAAAGCTCCAGGGAAAACAGGCCCAGCCTACAGCTCAAACCCTCCAACCTTCGCAACATCCTTCTAAATTATTTCTGCACCATTTAAAGTTTAACAACATCATTCCTATATCAGGGAGACCAGAATCGAACACAGAATTCAGAAAGTAGCGTTACCAATGTCCTGTACAGTTGCCACATGATCCCCCAACTCCTATATTCAATGCACTGACCAATAAAGGGAAGCGTACCAAACGCCGTCTTCACTATCCTATCTAGCTGTGACTCTATCTTCAAGGAACTCCAAGGTCTCTTTATTCAGCAACACTCCCCAGGACCTTACCATTTAGTTTATAAGTCCTGCCTGATTCACCTTTCCAAAAGGCAACACATTTATTTCAATTAAAGTCCCATGTGCCACTCCTCAGTTCATTGGCCCATCTGATCAAGGTCCCATTGAACTCTGAGATAACCTCCTTCACTCTCCACCCCACCACCAATTTTGGTGTCATCTTCAAAGTTGCAAGCCTTTTTCTCTGATGTTCCCATCCAAATCATTTCTATAAATGATGAACAACAGTGGACCCAGCACTGCTGGTGTCAAATGCTAGTGTTGTCGAAACTCCATCAAAAGGTTTTTGGGGGAAAGAAGGGGATCACATTTCGAATCGCCTGTCTCTAATTTTAATGTCATAGTCCCTTTTTCTAGACACCACCCAAGAGAGGAATTATTTCAATATTCATCCTGTCAAATCCTTTAACCATCTGAAGCACTCCATTTGGTCTATCCTGTCAAGGAAATGCATTTTGGAAGATCTAATTCAGGGGGGATGTATACAGTAAACACCCTTAGCAGTATCAACATTTCAGTTCCCTGAAAGTGGTAATACAAGTGCACAGGGTGGTCAGGAAGCCAAATGGCTTGCTTGTCTTCATTGGTCGGGGCATGGAGTATAAAAATTGGCGAGTCATCTTGCAGCTGGATAAAGTATTTTTCCCAGGATAGAAATGTTCAATTACTGGGGGACATCAGGTGAAGGCTAAAGGGGAAAATTTAAAGGAGATGTGAGAGGCAATGTTTTCCCACAGTGGGTGGTAAGTCCCTGAAATGTGCTGCCAGAGGAGGTGATGGAAGCAGGTACAATAACAATGTTTAAGGGGCATCTTCACAGATATGAACAGGCAGGGAACAGAGGAATACAGACCATGTAGAGACACAAGTTTAGAAAAGCATCATGTGTCAGCTCAGAGTTGATGGGCCGAACGGTCTGTTCCTGTGCTATACTGCTCTTCTTCTTTGGAATACAATATCACAGGGTTACAAATTCAGAAACTGTCCCACAACCAAGTTTGCCTTCAGCCATGTGGGATGATGCAACCCGATGTCTTGTATTTAACTTGTCTTCAATTGCATCCATTGTTTCTCAGGACCAGCTGCACCTCTCCATTCTCAGCTGGATCACCTATTTTGGATTGTCTCTATCCTTGCTGTGCCTCCTGGTGTCAATTGTGACCTTCTTCGGCTGCCAGGCCATTCAAAACATCAATACCACCATCAAGGCACACTTGTGTCTGAGTCTGTTCCTGGCAGAACTGCTATTCCTGGTAGCAAGCTCCGTTAACAAAAGCACGGTAAAGCTGCTTTGACCCCCTACACCCTGATGACGCTGTCTTATCAATGGTCATTCCTAAAATCCGGATTCACTTCCATACTGCCGAATTCCATGACATTAGCCTTCATTCTCAAACCTCAAGGGCACAATCTTAATGTAAGGGGTCACCTATTTAATTCAGAAATGAGAAGGAATTACATCACTCAGAGGGTAGAGATTCCATGGAATTATTTACCGCAGAGAGCTGTTGAGGCTGGGTCAGTAAATATATTGAAGGCTGAGACAGACAGATTGATGGAATCAGGGGTTAGAGGGAAAAAGCAGGGAAGACCCAACCTCAACTTCCCCAATATTAATTGAGATAATCAATCTGTCTGTCTCAGTTTTCAATATATTTAGATCTCTCCACGCTTCAGGCTCCCTGCCTTTATTCCTGATGAAGGGCTTTTGCCCGAAACTTCGATTTTGCTGAAGCTCCTCGATGCTGCCTGAACTGCTGTGCTCTTCCAGCACCATTGATCCAGAATCTGGTTTCCAGCATCTGCAGTCATTGTTTTTACCTTATTATATTTGAGAGGTCCATTCAGAAGTTGAATAACAGTGGGGAAGAAGCTGTTCTTGAATCTGTTGGGATGTGTACCTTCCACTTAATGGGGCAAGATTATAACTGGGGTAGGAGGTGTCTTTGACGACTAAGGAGCGAGTGAATCTGGAATCTGAGAATCAGTCATGGTCAATGCATGGTTTAATCACTGATTGGAGCACCATGGATACTTCAATTTGGTCAGTGGCAAATGAAGCCTATCACCTGCATTTATATAACAATTATATTTATGGGCTGCAGTGTTTAATTGCTCCATCTTTGATTGTGTGAAGATGGCGGAAGGAGAATGGTGTGAATCTTGCCTCGACTCTGCGTTGGAAGTTTGATTACTCTAGGTCAAAGGAGGAAGGAAGTGTTGGGTATTCTAAAAGGCATTAAGGTGGACAGATCCCCGGGTCTGGATGGGATTTATCCCAGGTTACTGAGGGAAATGAGGGAGGAAATAGTTGGGATCTTAACAGATATCTTTGCTGTATCCTTGAACATGGGTGAGGTCCCGGAGGACTGGAACATTTCTAATGTTGTTCCCTTGTTTAAGAAGGGTATCAGGTATATTCCAGGTAATTATAGACCAGTGAGCCTGACGTCAGTGGTAGGGAAGCTGCTGGGGAAGGTACTGCGGGATAGGATCTATTTACATTTGGAAGAAAATGGGTTTATCAGTGATAGGTGTTATGGACCAGGCCAGACCTCTCAAAAACATTTCAAGAAAGTAGCCCAGACCCTAACTTTGCCAATTTTTTTAAGTAGGTGTAAAGTGGATATTCCAGGAGAGGATCAGCTGGTCAAATCATTTTGTTTTAAACAAAATGGAATTTATCTACAACATTACTGAATGAAACACAAACCACAGAAAACAGAATACGGAATAACTTATCCCATCCGAAATCCCGACAGATTATCCCAACTTAATGAACAATTACAGTTCAGTAGTTAAATAATCTACTATTTGGTTAAGCTTTCCAACAGAGTTAAGTTATTCCAATTTCTTCTTTGTTCTGTTGCATTTTAACTGTAGCTTAAGGAAAAACTGTGTTTTGCTTCAAATCTGGTTATTTGATTAATCAAATTGCTTTCAGAACACAGTGCCTTTAAAACAAGAAAAAGTTAGGGTCGAGAATCTCTCCTTCATATATTTTGAGGGGGGGTTCATAAGACTACACTAGTGATAACGAGTTGTTAATTGAAATCACTGTCGCCTATATTCTAAGTTGCACCGTGCCCAGTTCTCCCACTGCCCTGTCTTCACCCCGCCTCGGTTGGTTCTGAGTCCAGCAATGTCAAAAATATCATTCCCCATGTGTTCCCTTCCGCTAGGTTGTCAGTCCTCCCTGTCCCACCCGCCTCTTCCAAGTGTATAATCTCCCAAAATCTCTGTGCCCCCTTGAAGTGTGGATCCCTTTTGCATCCTGAATGTTCTCCGTTCCACCAATGGGTGGCCATGCCATCGGCAGGAACATCTCAAAGCTCTGGAGATCACGTTTTGCTTGGCTCTCCGTCCTGAACATGTTGTTTAAAACCAACCTCTTTGGCCATGCCGATGGTCTGCACAAAGTTCTCCTGACGTATCTCAGTGCCATCCATGGGAATGCCTTGCCACAATGAAGGTGCTATATAAATGAAGTTGTTGGCAGCACGCCATCAGATGGAGGAAGCTTCGAGGAGTGATGGTGCTGGGATTGTGCCGCATGGGCAGATTCAGCTCTCATTATAAAAGTCAGAAATGTTTGGCAAATGCCTCCTCCTGATGGCAGGGAGGTGGAATTACAGTGCGACAGCCCGTCCTTGGTAATAATCGAGATCTACAGCACGGAAAACATAGAACATAGAACATAGAACATTACAACGCAGTACAGGCCCTTCGACCCTCGATGTTGCGCTGCCCTGTCATACTAATCTGAGGCCTATCCCACCTACACTATTCCATATACGTCCATATGCCTGTCCAATGACGACTTAAACGCACTTAAAGTTGGCGAATCTACTACCGTTGCAGGCAAAGCATTCCATACCCTTACTACTCTCTGAGTAAAGAAACTACCTCTGACATCTATCTTATACCTATCTCCCCTCACTTAAAAGTTGTGTCCCCTCGTGTTTGCCGTCCCCAAAATTGGAAAAAGGCTCTCCCTGTCCACCCTATCTAACCCTCTGATTATCTTGTATGTCTCTATTAAGTCACCTCTCAACGTTCTTCTCTCTAACGAGAACAGCCTCAAGGCCCTCAGCCTTTCCTCATAAGACATTCCTTCCATACCAGGCAACATCCTAGTAAATCTCCTCTGCATCCTTTCCAAAGCTTCCACATCCTTCTTATAATGCGGTGACCAGAACTGTACACAATACTCCAAGTGAGACTGTACCAGAGCTTTGTCCAGCTGCAGCATAACCTCCTGGTTCCAGAACTCAATCCCTCTATTAATAAAGGCCAAAACACTGTATGCCTTCTTAACAACCCTGTCAATCTGGGTGGCAACTTTCAGGGATCTGTGTACATGGACACTGAGATCTTTCTGCTCATCTGCACTCCCAAGAATCTTACCATTAACCCAGTACTTTGCATTCCGATTACTCCGTCCAAAGTGTATCACCTCACACTTGTCCACGTTAAACTCTATTTGCCACCTCTCAGCTCAGCTCTGCATCCTATCTATGTCTCTCTGCAACCTATTACATCCTTCGTCACTATCCACAACTCCACCGGCCTTAGTGTCGTCCGCAAATTTACTAACCCACCCTTCTAAGCCCTCATCCAGGTCATTTATAAAAATGATGAACAGCAGTGGACCCAACACCGACTCTTGCAGTACGCCGCTAGTAACCGGACACCAAGATGACCATGTTCCATCAACTACAACCCTCTGTTTTCTTTCATCAAGCCAATTACTGATCCAAACTGCTATGTCTCCCACAATCCCATTCCTCTGCATTTTGTACAATAGCCTACTGTGGGGAACCTTATCGAATGCCTTGCTGAAATCCATAATCACCACATCAACCGGTTTACTCTCATCTACCTGTTTGGTCACTTTGTCAAAAAACTCAATAAGATTCGTTAGGCACGACTTACACTTCACAAAACCGTGTTGACTGTCCCTGATCAGATTATTCTTTTCTAGATGGTTATAAATCCTATCTCTCTTATAACCTTTTCCAACACTTTACCAACAACTGAAGTGAGACTCACTGGTCTGTAATTACCAGGGTTGTCTCTACTACCCTTTTTGAACAGGGGAACCACATTTGCTATCCTCCAGTCCTCAGGCACTATTCCTGTAGACAATGATGATTTGAAGATCAATGCCAAAGGCTCGGCAATCTCTTCCCTTGCTTCCCAGGGGATCCTAGGATAGATCCCATCCGGCTCAATGACCCCTCCAGTCTCTGCTAGTCTAAAATAGCCACTGGACTATGGCTCAGAACCTTGCTTGCTTTGGAATTGCAATTAATTACTTCTTCGCTGTGATAGGGATTTCTGCATCTCCCACCCTGACAGTTCCAGATTCCCATTCCCATCTGGGTGAAAAATAACCTCACATCCCCCTCTAAACCTCCTGTCCAGTACATAAATCTATGCCCCTTGGTCACTAATCCCTCCATCAAGGAGAAAAGTTCCTACCTCTCTACCCTATACATGTCCCACATATGTTTGCACATCTCAATCACATCCTCTCTCAGTCTCCTCTGCTCTTAGGAAAACAAGCACAGTCTGTCCAAACTCACTGAAACTCTCCAGCCCAGGCAACATACCAGTAAATCTCCCTCTGCACCCTCTCCAGTCCCTCCTATAATGTGGATTCCAGAACTGCACACAATACTCTTGCTGTGGCCTAACCAAACTTGATACAGTTCTAGCATCACCTTCCTGCTCTTAAACTCTATGGCTTAGATAATAAAGGCATGTATCCCAAACACCTTCTTAACTACCCACCTGTCCCGATACATTAAGGGACATGGTCACTAAGGTCCCTCTAACCCTCTGTGCTTCCCAGAGTGCTCACATTCATCATGTATCCTGCTGTCAGAGTGTCCAATCCTTTCATAATCTTATATGTCTCAATCAGATCCCCTCTCAGTCTTCTAAACTCAAGAGTATACAAGCCCAGTCGCTTCAGTCTTTCCATGTAAGGTAATCCCGCCATTCCACGAACTGACCTCGTGAACCTACGCTGCACTCCCTCAATAGCCAGAATGTCTTTCCTCAGATTTGGAGACCAGAACTGCACACACTACTCCAGGTGTGGTCTCACCAGGGCCCTGTACAGCTGCAGAAGAATCTCTTTGCTTCTATACTCAATTCCTCTTGTTATGAAGGCCAGCATGCTATTAGCCTTCTTCACTACCTGCTGTACCTGCATGCTTGCCTTCATTGACTGGTGTACAAGAACACCCAGATCTCTCTGTACTGCCCCTTTACCTAAATTGATTCCATTGAGGTAGTAATCTGCCTTCCTGTTCTTGCCACCAAAGTGGATAACCATACATTTATCCACATTAAACTGCATCTGCCATGAATCTGCCCACTCACCTAACTTGTCCAGGTCACCCTGTAATCTCCTAACATCCTCATCACATTTCACCCTGCCACCCAGCTTTGTATCATCAGCAAATTTGCTAATGTTATTGCTGATACCATCTTCTATATCATTAACATATATTGTAAAAAGCTACGGTCCCAGCACGGATCCCTGCGGTACCCCACAGGTCACTGCCTGCCATTCCGAAATGGAGCCGTTTATCACTACCCTTTGTTTCCTATCAACCAACTAATTTTCAATCCAATCTACTACTTTGCCCCCAATACCATGCGCCCTAATTTGACTCACTAACCTCCTGTGTGGGACTTTATCAAAAGCTTTCTGAAAGTCCAGGTACACTACATCTACTGAATCTCCCTCGTCCATCTTCAGAGTTACATCCTCAAAAAATTCAAGAAGATTAGTCAAGCATGATTTCCCCTTCATAAATCCAGGCTGACTCTGTCCTATCCTGTTACTACTATCCAGATGTGCCGTAATTTCATCCTTTATAATAGGCTCCAGCATCTTTCCCACCGCTGAGGTCAGACTAACTGGTCTATAATTTCCTGCTTTCTCTCTCACACCTTTCTTAAAATGTGGTATAACACTAGCCACCCTCCAATCCTCAGGAACCGACCCCGAATCTATCGAAGTCTGGAAAATAATCACCAACGCATCCACGATTTCCCGAGCCACCTCCTTCAGTACCCTGGGATGTAGACCATCAGGCCCCGGGGACTTATCAACCTTCAGACCTAACAGTCTCTCCAACACCAAATCCTGGCAAATATAAATTCCCTTAAGTTCAGGTCCTTCAGCCACTGTTACCTCAGGGAGATTGCTTGTGTCTTCCCCAGTGAACACAGATCTGAAGTACCCATTTAACTCTTTTAATTCTTAAGGATCGTTCAATCCTTAATGAGTGCTTCCCTCATCTTATTGTCTGTATTATTACATCAGGTTAAGCAGATTTGTTCAAAGCAAAAATCATGGAAACTTAGTTTTTTTAAGCTACCTTTTCAAGGTTTGCTGAACAATCATCTACCATCAGCTTGGAAAGCAGACACATTGATGGAAGGTATCCATTTGGCCCATGTTGCCAGGCTAGACCAACAGATAGCCCTCCAGCAGAATCCCATTTGTGAACAGAATGTAAGGCAGTAGGTAACATTAAAACTAAGACTGGCAGACCTTTCCTTTATGGCGAGAGTTGATTGACTTGCTCAGTCTTACCTCTCGCATGCTGCAACCAATGGGTGCTCAACTAATTAACAACCTCCACTTGTTTCTCTTCATCTTCAATAAAGATGTTAACAGACCTCAACAAAAGTGATCAAACAGCACTTAGCTGTGCTTGGTCTACCATCTTGCAGGTTATGACAGTTCAAGTACAAAATTCAAGTACGTTGTTTGAAATGTAGCGGGGGTTCCTGTTCCTCCCCCCTGTTCTTTCAGACAGAGAATTCCAGATTCCAACCGACCACTGGATGAGGTATCTCTCCTCAGAACCCCACTGAACTGCCTGCCTCTTATCCTAAATCTACTCTGCCCTGGTTATGAACCTCTCAATCCAGGGGATAGGCAACCTCCTTTCTGTTATACTGGATGGTCATAACTTTAATGCATTCAGTTAGATCTCCCCTCAGCTTCCTCTGTTCCAAATCAAACAGCCTATCCAATCGTTCCTCTTAAATGAAATTCTCCATCTTGGCAACATCTTTGCCATTCTCGTCTGCACCCACTCTAATTCTTTGACAATTTATCTTCATGCTTCTTGCCCAAGTTATCTAGGTTTGAGCCGTGATATATTCTGTTCCTTTCATCCAGGGAATTTCACACATACCCTGGTTTGATGTTGATTCCTCAATGTTTCTGGGAGCCCCAGGGAATGCTGCTAACAGAATGGCTCCCTGTCCTGTGAACTGAGATCACAGGAGAGGTTTGGGTGAATGAAGATCTGTGTCCCCTTGGTTACTCAGCCTTTCAGAATGACAGTCATGCCAACTACCTTCCCAAAACTAGCATTTACCAAGGCCTTGGCAATAATGTGGCACCGAGCCTTGTTAACCCTGGTCACATTGACTCCTGGGGGCTGCATTGGGTGACTCCCTACCTCCAATTTCATCCCCCCTTTGTCCTTTCCCATTTGGATCATTGTTTTTTTCTCCTGAGCTGCCCACTACACAGTTCCAAGGATTAAGCTTCAGCTCTTGGAGAGGTCGTTGTTGTACTTGTTATATCTCAGATCTAAGCAGAAGTGTTGTCCTTCTGGATGTATGAAAGATCTTCCTTTGCAGGGTATTAAATATCTCCTCCTGTACCCTTGCTTCCAGCTCAGACTTCCAAATCTTTTTGCAGCTTTGCTTATTTTTCTCCAAGTCCACACCCAGGCTTGACCAATCAAGCCCAGTGAGCATCAATAGTGATCCAACCCACATAATTGAGCACAGAGCAATCGAACACTTCAACTGGTATCTCACAGATAATGCAGCCAGTGAGCCAAGTCATGGATTTGGACTCTCCCATGGCTTTGTGCACGAGGAAAGATGGATGGAATCAAATGAAATATAGCAAAATGGAAATACCATCTTAAGATAAATGAATCCCATAAAAAATCTGTTTTGACTCCCTGAAAATATCGAACTATACAGAAAACTAATTCCCACACTTCAGTGGATTGAACTATGACACTCCCCTCTATCCAGCTCATCGCCTTCAGATGGGATCCCCTTCAGAGGGTTGGTAATGACTTTATGGGCCAAATGGCCTCTTTTCACACTATAGGAATTCTATCATTCTAAGGAGCTTCAATGTCAAAACCACATAGTGATCCTGAGCCATGCTTTTCTGGGAGGTAAACTGGTGTGGGATGTTGGGGGAGCGGGTAGTGGGAGCTGCCTTTGCTATCCCCAATAAGGCAGTGCTGGCCGCTCAAGAACCTGGACATCCCCACGGGGAGAGAAGGGCGCTGCTGAGGCATGCTGGGAAACCCTCGACATGGAGGCGTCAGCCGCCAACTATGAAATGCTGACACAGCAGTCCCAGGGAGTGGAGTGGAAGCTCTGTCGGTGTTTGGGTCTCAGACTCAGAACATGCTGCTGCTGCTGGGGCTTGCTCATTGGGAACAGGAGCCTCTGGTCTGGATACCTCCCCCTGCCCTTGCCATCTTGGCTCTGTGGAGCAGGCACTCTCCCTAAGTTGGCAAGGCTCCAGAATGCTGGAAGCGTAAACTCATTATGAATGAGGGTCTTGATTATTGCAGTTGTCCCTTCAGGGATAGCCATTCTACATGCCCTTGACAGAAAAATAAAATCCCTGCAGTGCAAAAGCAGGCCATTCAGCCAAGCGAGTCCACACCAACAGTCCGAAGAGCATCCCACCCAGACCCTCTACCCTATCCCTGTAACCCAGCATTTCCCATTGCTTATTCACTTCACCTGAACATCTTTGAACTGTGGGAGGAAACTAGAGCACCCAGAGGAAACCCACTCAGAATTGGGAGAATATGCAAACTCTACACAGACAGTCGTCCGATAGTGGAATCAAAACTGAGGCAGCAGTGCTAACCACGATGACATAGAACATAGAACGTTACAGCACAGTACAGGCCCTTTGGCCCTCAATGTTGCACCGACCTGGGTAACCAATCTGAAGCATATCTTTCTGACATTATTCCATTTTCATCCATATGTTTATCCAATGATCATAAAGTTGGCGAGTCTAATACTGTTGCAGGCAGTGCGTTCCACTACACTCTGAATAAAGAAACTACCTCTGACATCTATCCTGAATTTATTACCCCTCAATTTAGAACTATGTCCCCTCATGCTAGCCATCACCATTCGAGGAAAAAGGCACTCACTGTCCACTCTATCTAACCCTCTGATTATCTTATTTGTCTCAAATAAGTGGCCTGCCAACCTCCAATGAAAACAGCCTCATGTCCCTCAGCCTTTCCTCATAAGTCCTTCCCTCCATCCCAATATCCTAGAAAATCTCCTCTGAACCCTTTCCAAAGCTTCCACATCCTTCCTTTCATGCAGTGACCAGAACTGTGCACAATACTCCAACTGCAGCTGCACCAGAGTTTTGTACAGCTGCAGCATGGCCTTCTGACTCCGAAACACAATCCTTCTCCCGATAAGAGCTACCACACCATATGCCTTCTTAACAACCCGATCAGCCTCGGTGACGACTTTCAGGGATCTATGTGCATAGGCACCAAGATCTTTCTGCTCATCCACACTGCCAAGAGTCTTACCATTTGCCCAGCACTCTGTATTTCTGTTACTCCTTCCAAAGTGAATTACCTCACACTTTACTGCATTAACCTCCCTTTGCCATCTCTGAGTCAAGCTCTGCAGTTTATCTATGTCCCTCTGTAACCTGCAACACCATTCAGCACTGTCCACAGCTTTACTGACCTTAGAGTTGTCCACAAATCTATTAACCCAATCTTCTATGCCCTCATCCAGGTCATTTATAAAAATGACAAACAGCACTGGCCCTAAGACAGATCTTTGTGGTGCATCACTAGTATCCTATTATAGTTATCCCAACCCAAATTCCAACTACTCTTCCAGCCCTCTAACCCCCTGCATCCAAGCCCATCAACAGACAGCCATAAATGCTGACATTTGGGGAATGTAAATTCAGTTGAATAAATCTGGAATTAAAAAAAAGTTTATGTATAGCATGGATATGAGGATATCAGACTGCTGTTAAAAAAGCAAGCAATTATTTTACTGATGTCTTTAAGGGAAGAAAATCTACGGATCTTACCTGGTCTGGCTTCCATGTGTATGAAAGCAAGACTCTGCAAATGCTGGAGATCTGAGATCAAAACAGAAATTTCTGGAGAAACACAGCAGGTCTGGTAGCGTCTGTGGAGAGAGAGAGAGAGAGAGAGAGAGAGACAGAGAGGCCGAATTAGCATTTTGAGTCCAGAGGCCCTTCTTCAGAACTGAAGTAGAGCAGTAATTCTGAAGATGAATCATACCGGACTCGAGACTGTAACTCTGTTTCTCTCTCCACAGATGCTGCCAGACTTGCTGAGTTTCTCCAGTGTATCTCTGTTTTTGTTGTGCCATTTGACTTTGAAAAGGCCCAGTAAACCACTTTAGATGGCTGTGATGAATCGTGGCCTTCTCAAGGGTATTCGGGAATGGGAAATATGATGTAGGCCTCGTCAGTGACGCTCACATCCTGTGAATGAGTAAAACAAAAATTGAGGACTCAGACTGAGTCCCACACCAATCAAATCTTTTCTTCCACATTGTCTGCAGCGTATGACGTGTTGATACGTGAATTTTATCACCATGCCTCTGAGAAAGGATTATCGGGGTGAACTGAACAATCCTATTTTGCAGGTGAATTTCATTCTGTTGTCACTATCACTCTGGATCCTGAGAGAGAAGATTTCCAGTCTGAATGCGGATGTTTCAACTATTAAGGAATCCAGGTAGGTGTTAACACCCCACGGGAAAATGGACAAAGCATTATTTACCCATCCCAGGATTGAGTGTTCCTTGAGATCATGTTCATTCTTAGCACAGATCAGCAATTGTCCAAAATTGAGGACTCGTATAAATACCTCTCTATTTCTTCCCTTTTTTTAGCTTTGACAAAGGATCAGTTAGACTCAAAACGTCAGCTCTTTTCTCTCCTTACAGCTGCTGCCAGATCTGCTGAGATTTTCCAGCATTTTCTCTTTTGGTTTCAGCAATTGTCCAACATGATCTGTCCATGACAGTGCATGACATAGGCTGTGACATAATGGGCTCAACGGTTAGCACTGCTGCCTCACAGCGCTTGGGACCCGGGTTCGATTCCACCTTCGGGCGACTGTGTAGAGTTTGCACATTCTCCCTGGGTCTGCCTGAATTTCCTCCTACAGTCCAGGGATGTGCAGGCTTGGTGGATGAGCCATGGTAAATGCAGAGGTTACAAGGATAGGGTAGGAGCTGAGTCCAGATAGGATGCTCTTTGGAAGGTCAGTAATGGGCCCAATTGGCTGAATGGCCTGCTTTAATGCTGAAGGGACTTGATAACATTTCAGGGAAATGAGGAAGAAAGTAATTCCCATTCCATTTGAAGCTGGGGAAAGTATTTAATCAGGTGGGAAAGGAGCCTTTGGAGGGTTTCACCTCAGAATCTTTGTCCAGTAATCCGTGACGATAATTAAATATCAAACACCAGTCAGACTAAAAGAAGCACTTACAGAGAATGCTGGAGAAACTCTGCAGGTCTGGTAAAATCTGTGGAAGGACAGAAAGAGAGTGAATTTCTTATGTCTGATATGACTTTTCTTCAGAAGTGTACTGGTTATGATTCTGATACTGACTGAATTCTCCAGATACACGAGATCGCATCTCACCATAGAAGCTGAAAAACTCAAACACAGCTCTTTATATATTTTGATTTCTACGTTCCCTTCTTCAGATTTCTCCAGCAGTTTCTGTTTTCATTTCAGATCTCCAGCAATTCACAGTTTCTTGTTTTGTATCTATATGTGTGACATTGTCTCGTTGGGATTGCCTGTCATAGTCAAATGGCCTGTCCAAATCAGGGGAATAAAGTCATTTCAGCGTGACTTTGGGGAGTGATTGTTATTGCTAAATCTGTGCTCCTCTGCAATTCGGCATTTTTAGGATGGAATGGAAAAATTTCTTTCAACATCTAGAAGGATCAACGAGAAGCTCTAACCCAAAGTCTACTCCTGTCTCTTCACAGGGTACTCACGTTCAAAGCAATGGCCCAGTTTATTCTGCTCGGCTGTTTCTGGGTCTTCGGCTTGTTTCAGTTTAAGGAGGGGACCATTGGTATGACCTACCTGTTCACCATATTAAATGTTCTCCAGGGCATATTCATTTTCTGCGTTTACTGCTTGCTAAACAAACAGGTAGACAACTTTGAATTTTCTTCCATGGTTTGCTCTGAATAGATATTCGCAGATACATTTCCAGTCATTCCGGGTTAGATTTATGAGGCAATGCATATAGGCGTAATTCAGTAGAAATGTATGTCTGTGTCTGTGTATGGTTGCAATTGTGGATTACTGTGAAGGGTGTGTGTGTGTGGGTGTGTGTGTGTGGGTGTGTGTGTGTGCGTGGGTGAGAGTGGGTGTGTGTGTGTGTGTGGGGGGGTGTGTGAGTGGGTGTGTGTGTGCGCGTGGGTGTGAGTGGGTGTGTGTATGTGGGTGTGGGTGTGTGTGTGTGGGTATGTGTGGGTGTGTGTGTGTGGGTGTGTGAGTGTGTGTGCGTGGGTGTGTGCATGTGTGTGAGTGGGTGTGTGTGTGGGTGTGTGTGTGTGAGTGGGTGTGTGTGTGGGTGTGTGTGTATGTGTGTGTGTAAGCATGTGTTTGTGTGTGTATTTGTATTTACAAGTGTGTGTGTGCACTGTTACACATGTATGGTCTATATGTGGTGCATATTGATGTGCTCGTGTCTGTGTGTGAGTGAGAATGTGTTTGTGGGTGTGTGTTCATGTGGGTGTGTATTTGTGTGTATATGTGAGTGTGTGTGTGGGTGTGTAAGTGAGAGTGTGTTTGTGGGTGTGTGTGTGTGTATATGTGAATGTGGGTATGTGTTTGTTCACGTGCCTGTGTGTTTGTAGGAGTGTGTGTGTGTACATGTGTGTGAGAGAGTGTATGTTAATGGTTGTGTCTATGTATGCGCGAATGTGAGCATGTCTGTGCATGTGAATGCGTGCATGTTAATGGCTGCGTATGACTAAGCATAACTTCTATGGTTACTATCATTGAATGGATCTTCTTATTTATTTCTTCACTGAATTTAATTTCCCCATTGCTGTGGTGGGTTTTGAACTTATGGTTCTGAATTATTAGCTCAAGTCTCTGAAACACAGACCCTATAACATAAGATGAGAAAATATTTCTTGGTCATCTGTACCACAAAGTGAATACTTCTATTCTTTACAGAGGTTTCAGTCGACCTACTTTGTTGCAAGTGCCAGGTAATGACCATCTCCAACAACAGAGAATCCAGCCATTCCCTTCAGTGGCATTACCGTCACTGAATTCCCCATTATCAACATTCTGCGAGTTACCATTGATGAGAAAATGAACTGGACTAGCCACATAAATATACAGACTACAAGAGCAGGTCAGAGGCTAGGAATCCTGTAGCGAGTAACTCAACAAAGCCTGTCCAGCACCTCCAAGGCAAAAGTGAGGAGTGTGATGGAAACTTCCCACTTGCCTGGCTGAGTGCAGCTCCAACAACACTCAAGAAGCTTGACACCATCCAGGACAAAGCAGCCTGCTTGATTGGCATCACATCCACAAGCAAGTTCCCCCCCAAGCCACTCACCATCCTGACTTAGAAATATAACGCTGGGTCAAAATCCTGGAAATCCCTCCCTCAGGACATTGTGAGTCAACGTACAGCACCTGGACTGCAGCAGTTCAAAAAGGAAGCTCGTTCTCACCTTCTCAAGGAGCAACTAGGAACAATAATGCTGGCCCAGCCAGTGATAGCTACTCATGAAGAAACTTTTAAAAATCTTCACAGGACAGGACGGAATGAAGCTGACCCTGATGGAGTAAACCATAACCAAGGACAAAGCTGTGTCTGTGCATTTGCCACACTTATTTGTTTTAGCAATATTAAGAAGAGGAGGAGGCCATTCAGCCCCTTTTGCCTGTTCTTGCCATTCAGTCTGATCACGACTAATCTGCATGTCAGCTCTGTTCAGGTGTCTTTGCTCTTTATTCCCTAATACCCCCAAAAAAGACGTCTATCACGATCAGTCTTCAAACTTCCAAATGCCCAGCAATACACACAATCTTTTGGGGAGCAGAATTATGGATCTCCATGACCCATTGTCGGAAAGTTTCTGCTCCTCCATTGCAATTGCATTTGGATATCACTTTCTTGCCAAGAATTATACATTGGCCATCCCAATAGGGCCACCCTTTTTTGGCAGGCTGCATTTGAGCACAGTATGGTTTGCCCCCTGTAATAGATTGCGGGGCACAGATAGGATAAAGTGCCAAGACCTTTTTCCCCAGGGTAGGGGAGTCCCACACTGGAGGGCAAAGGTTTAAGGTGAGAGGGGAAAGATTTAAAGAGGACCTAAGGGGCAACTTTTTCACACAGAGGGTGGTGCATTTGTGGAATGAGCTGCCAGAGGAAGTGGTGGAGGCTGGTACAATCGGTGTGGACTTGTTGGGCCGAAGGGCCTGTTTCCACATTGTAATGTAATCTAATCTAATTACAGCATTTAAAAGGCAACTGTGTGGGTATATGAATAGGAAGAGTTTAGTGGGATATGGCCCAAATGCTGGGCAAATGGAATTTGATTCATTTGGGATATCTGGTCAGCGTGGATGAGTTGGACCGAAGGGACCGTTTCTGTGGTATGCAGCCTCTGACTCTATGTTCCCTTTCTTTGGTAAATATAAGTCCCCACACATTGATTTAGCATTCAACACAGTCTGAATATGTGTGCATTGCTGGAGAATAGAACCTGGGACTCTCCTATTGACAGTCTGTGGTTGTTGTTGACATACACAAATGGAGGTCAAAGTTCAACATGTAGTGCTATCCAATCTCACATCTTGCAGGTTGATGTTAAACATTGACTTTCACCTTCATGTGCATTAGCGGCTGGTTTTGCCTTTCAGTTTCGTGTTTCTTTTGGCCGAATTAATACCAGGTATATTCCACATTGTCTCACATTACCAGATAAGGAGAGAATACCACAAGTTGTTAAAGAGAATTTACAGCCCACAGAAACAAGAAATGCCACAATCAAGCTCTTATACCATGAATACATCCAATGTCATGGTGAGTAACCATGGGAACAACCTGTTCTTTTCTTATATTGTATTTGAAGTAAAGGTTGACCAATATGTCAAAACACCACCAGTCATCTTTCTTTCTCATGAGAGAGCAATTCTACAGTCAGGTAATCTAATGGCAACTTTACCCTTATTTGAAGAAGAGAAATAGACAATTCAGATTAACAGATACAAGCTCAAAACAACTTTTCTTTAATCATCTAATTCTGCTTTCATATCCTTTACCTCCATCATTGAATCCCTACAGTGTGGAAGTGGCCGTTCAGCCCATCACGTCCACTCTGTCCCAGCAAAGAGCATCCCACCCAGACCCACCCCCACCCTGTAACCCTCATGGATAACCTATATATCCCAAACTATATATCCCTGGACACTATGGGCAATTTCCCATAGCCAATTCACCTAACCTGCACATCTTTGGATTGTAAGAGGAAACCAAAGTACCCAGAGGAAACCCACCCAGACATGGGGAGAATGTGCAAACTCCAACAGTCAGTTACCCAAGAATGGGATTTGAACCCGGGTCCCTGGCACTGTGAGGCAGCAGTGCTAACCACTGAGCCACCATGCAGCCCCAGAATCAGGAGGATAGCCCTCGATGGTGAAGATTTAATGAAACAGTTTGATGCTCGGCCTGAGATTATCCTCACCAGTCGACCCCAGACTAAAGCAGGAATGTAACTTGAGTGAGCATTAACGATGGTGCTTCATTGATTAGATGCTCCAAGGTGAGGAGAGCGCAGATCTGAAATTCTCTCATATTTTGTTGCCATAGATACTTAACACGGTGAATGAACCTGTAACTAAGTCAGAGATCTTCTGGATGAACTCACAGACAGAGGAAAATGCCCAAGAATCACTGAAATCCACTGTACAGCTCCAACTGGGTTAAAAAATCATGCAAATCCGCCAGAATCCTTCAGCATTAACCTTTCTTGGCTTTGAGCTACCTTCTACCGTCTCTGACTAACAGATCACTTGCAAATCATACTCATGGAAAGTTGCCCTGTACGTCTCAGCAACTATGCATTTATGTAGCGCCAGCCAGATAGTTAACCTTCCCAGGCTGATTCACAGAAGTGTTATCAAACCAAATTTTCACCATTGAAGAGTCTTTTGACACTGATGAGCAAATTCTTGGTCAAAGAGGTAGAGATCGATCCCTGAAAGTGGCCATGCAAGACGATAGGGTGGTAAAGAAGGCGTAAGGCATGCTTACCTTTATTGGTCAGGGCATTGAGTGCAAGAGTCAGGAAGTGATGTTGCAGCTTTATAAGACTTTGGTTAGGCCACATTTGGAGTATTACGTTCATTTCTGGTCACATGTTACAGGAAGAATGTGGAGGCTTTGGAGACGGTGCAGAAGAGGTTTAGCAGGATGCTGCCTGATTTACAGGGTATGAGCTATAAGGAGAGGCGAGAAAAGCTCGGGTTGTTTTCTCTGGAGCAGCAGAGGCTGAGGGGAGACTTGATGGAATTCTATAAAGTTATAAGCTGCTTATCCAGGGTTGACGGTCAGAATCTTTTTCCCAGAGTTGAAATGTCTCATACTAAGGAGCATGAATTTAAGGTGAGGGGGGCATGGTCAAAGGAGATATGAGGGGCATGTGTTTTACATAGGGAGTGGGAGGAGTCTGGAACGCGCTGCCAATGGTGATGGTGGAGGCAGATATGATAGGGTTGTTTAAGGGGCTTTTAGACATGAATACACAAGGAATGGAGGGAAATGGACCAACGACAGGCAGAAGGGATTAGTTTAACGTGACGTCATTTTCGGCACAACATCATGGGCCAAAGGGCCTGTTCCTATGTTCTATGTTTTGAGGTCCATTATAAAGGAATTCAGAGTGGTGGAGAGGTTTGAGGAAGAGAGATTCAGAGCTGAGGAGCTAGATGGCTGAAGTAAAGATCCGGTGTCCAGATAAAAACCAAAAGAGTTGCGGATGCTGTAAATCAGAGACAAAAGTAGAAATTGCTGGAAAAGCTCAGCAGGTTTGGCATCATCTGTAGAGAGAAATTAGAGTTAATGTTTCGGTTCAAATGAACATTTCTCAGAACTCAGGTTCTGAGGAAGGGTCACTCAACCCGAAACATTAACTCTGATTTCTCTTCACAGATGCTGCAAGACCTGCTCATCTTATCCAGCAATTTCTATTTTCATCTAGTGTCCAGCCCAACATTTAATTGAAGAAGAATAAGGTAAGACGTTTTAATAATTAAAGCCATATTAACCTCCTGCTGAATATTGACAGTATAAAGATGGAACTATTTCATTAGGCGGGATTGTGAAAAATAATGATTTTACACCACACTGAAGTTGACATCAGGTTGGAGAATCGCGGTCAGTCCTGGAGTGAGAGCAATCTGAGTTCAAAGGTTAAACAGCTGAGTCAGTTTTGCAAATTTAGCAACCATAAGAAATTGACCAAATTTTGTATCCCAACATGCCCGAAGACCATAGTAGGACTTTGAAATGAATTTTTGTAGCAAACTGTGAGCTGACAGGCACTTATTCAATCCAGACATGAGCTTGTTAGCATTATCAATAGCTGAAACTTTATTGCTGGAACAGCACAGCAGGTCAGGCAGCATCCAGGGAACAGGAGATTCGACGTTTCGGGCACATGCCCTTCTTCAGGAATGAGCAGAGAGTGTTCAGCAGGAGAAGATAAAAGGTAGGAGAAGATAAAAGCATTATCAATACCCTAACTAAGAATATAGTTCAAACTGCAGGGGATGGGCACAACTGAAATGTGGAGCTTGTTCAAGCAACAGCTTGATAAGTGTGTACCTGTCAGGCAGGGAGGAAGTGATCGAGCGAGGGAGCAGTGGTTTACTAAAGAAGTTGAATCTCGTGTCAAGAGGAAGAAGACGCTTATGTTAGGATGCGACGTGAAGGCTCAGTTAGGGTCTTGGGAGTTGCACGTTATCCAGGAAAGACCTAGGAGAGCCAGGAGGTAACATAAGAAGTCATTGGCAGGTAGGATCAAGGAAAACCCTAAAGCTTTCTATTGGTAGATCAGGAATAAAAGAATGACCAGAAAAAAAATTAGGGTCAGTCAAGGATAGTAGTGGAAAGTTGTGTCTGGACTCCGAAGAGATAGGAGAAGGGATGAGTGAATATTTTTCGTCAGTATTCACACTAGAAAAAGACAATGTTGTTGAGGAGAATGCTGAAATACAGGCTATTAGACAAGATGGGATTGAAGTTCATAAGGAGGAGGTGTTAGCATTTCTGGAAAGTGTGAAAACAGATAAGTCCCATGGGCTGGACGGGATTTATCCTCGCATTCTCTGGGAAGCCAGGCAGAAGATTGCAGAATCTTTGGCTTTGATCTTTATGTCATCATTGTCTACAGGAATAGACCCAGAAGACTGGAGGATTGCAAATGTTGTCCCCTTGTTCAAGAAGGTGAGTAGAGTCAACCCAGGTAATTTTATGGACCAGTGAGCCTTACTTTGGTTATGGGTAAAGTGTTGGAAAAGGTTCTAAGAGATAGGATTTCTGATCATCTTGAGAGGAATAAGTTGATTAGGGATAGTCAACATGGTATTGTGAAGGGGAGGTTGTGTCTCAAAAACCGTATTGAGTTCTTTGAGATGTTGACCAAACAGGTCGATGAGGGTAAAGTGGTTGATGTGGTGTATATGGATTTCAGTAAAGCATTTGATGAAGTTCTCCAAGGTAGACTATTGCAGAAAATATGGACGCATGGGATTGAGGGCGATTTAGGGGTTTGTATCAGAAGACAGAGGGTGATGATTGATGGGAAATGTTCATCCTAGAGTTCAGTTACTAGTTGGGTACGGCAAGGATCTGTTTTGGGTCACTGCTATTTGTCACTTTTTAAAATGGCTTTGATGAGAAGGATGGGTTAGTAAATTTGCAGATACACTAAGGTCAGTGGATTTGTGGATATTGCTGAAGGATTGCAGGTTACAGAGGGACATAGATAAGCTGCAGAGCTGGGTTGAGAGGTTGCAAATGGAGTTTAATGTGGAAAAGTGTGAGGTGATTCACTATGAAAGGAGCAACAGGAATACAGAGTACTCGGCTAATGGTAAGATTCTTGGTAGTGCGGATAAGCAGAGAGATATTGATGAACATGTATATAGATCCCTGAAAGTTGCCACCCAGGTTGATAGGGTTGTTAAGAAGACATACGGTGTGTTAGCTTTTATTGGTAGAGGGATTGAGTTTCGGAGCCATGCTGCAGCTGTACAAAACTCTGGTGCGACTGCACTTGGAGTATTGTGTACAGTTCTGGTCACCGCATTACAGGGAGGATGTGGAAGCTTTGGAAAGGGTTCAGAGGAGACTTACTAGGATGTTGCCCGGTATGGAGGGAAGGTCTTACATGGAAAGGCTGAGGGACTTGAGGCTGTTTTCGTGAGAGAGAATAAGGTTGAGAGGTGACTTAATGAGACATATAAGATAATCAGAGGGTTAGATAGGGTGGACAGTGAGAGCCCTTTTCCTCGAATACTGATGGCTAGCATGAGGGGACATAGCTTTAAATTGAGGGGTGATAGATAGAGGACAGATGTCAGAGGTATTTTCTTTACTCAGAGTGTAGGAGGGGTGTGAACCGCACTTCCTGCAACAGTAGTAGACTCTCCAACTTTAAGGGCATTTAAATGGTCATTGGATAGACATATGGATGAAAGTGGAACAATGCAGGATCGATGGGCTTCAGATTGTTTCCATAGGTTGGCGCAACATTGTGGGCTGAAAGGCCTGTATTGTGTTATAATGTTCTATGTTCTATATATATCCTAATTCTAAAAAGGCAATAATTGACGAAAAAGAATGAGCCGGAAGGCTGTGTGTCTCAATGTGAAGAATATTTATAATAAAGTGGATGAATTAACTGGGCAGACAGTTGTTAATGGGTATGTTGTAATTGGGGATCACAGAAATCCGACACCAGGGTGACCAAAAGGATGGGAACTCAATATCCAGGCTGTTCAATTTTCAGGATAGATAGACGGAAAGGAAAGGGAGATTAACACAATGGTCAGGGAGGAGGTTAGCCTGGACAATGTGCAATCTGTATCAGTGGAACTATGGAACACCAAAGGGGAATCAATGTTAACGGGAGCTGTGTACAGATTACCAAACTGTGTCAAACAGGAAGTGAGAGATACAGTAGGGGTACAGTAAGGGTGTAGCAGTTATTATGGGTGACTTCAATCCACATACTGATTGGGCAAACCAAACTGAGAGTAATACAATGGAGGAGGATTTCCTGGAATGTATGAGGGATGGTTTCCTTGACCAATTTATGGAGGAGAAGGCGATGACTGCAGATGCTGGAGATCAGCGTTGAGAGTGTGGTGCTAGAAAAGTACAGCAGGTCAGGCAGCATCTGAGGAACAGCAGAGTTGATGCTTCAGGCGTGAACCCTTCCTGATGAAGGGCTTATGCCCGAAATGTTGATTCTCCTGCATTCCTGATGAAGGGCTTATGCCTGGAACGTCGATTCTCCTGCTCCTCGGATGCTGCCTGACCTGCTGTCCTTCGCCTGCATCACACTCTTGACACGACCAATTTATGTCAAGGAGTCAACGAGACAACTGACCATCCTAGACTGGGTATTGTGCAATGAGAAAGGATTAATTAGCAACATTCAGGTGAGAGCTCCTTTGGGGAAAAGTGACCATAATGTGGTAGAATTCTTCATTAAGGTGGAGAGTGACACGGTTAAATCTGAGACTCGGATCCTGAGCTTAAAGAAAGCTAACTTTGATGGTGTGAGACATGCATTGGCTAGGATAAGCGAGCCAAGGATACTTAAGGGATTGATGGTGGATTAGCAAAGGCAGACATTGAAAGAACACATTGATGAACTTCAACAAATGTCCATCCCTCTCTGGTGAAAGGGTAAAACAGGGAAGATGGTCCAACCATGGTTAACAAGGGAAATCAGGGATAGTGTTAAAGCCAAAGAGCAGGCACATAAATTACCCAGAAAAAGTCCCTGAGTATGGGGAGAAAATTAAAATTCAGCAGAGGAGGCCAAAGGATTTAATTAGGAAAGGGAAAATAGATGACTTGTGGATAGGAATAATGTGATCAAGGATAGTCAGCATGGTTTTGTGAAGGGCAGGTCGTGCCTCACAAACCTTATTGAATTCTTTGAGAAGGTGACGAAGGAGGTAGACGAGGGTAAAGTGGTAGATGTGGTGTATATGGCTTTTAGTAAGGCATTTGATAAGGTTCCCCATGGTAGGCTACTGCAAAAAATACGGAGGTATGGCATTGAGGGTGAGTTGGAGGTTTGGATTAGGAATTGGCTGGCTGGAAGAAGACAGAGGGTAGTAGTTGATGGTAAAGGTTCATCTTGGAGTGCAGTTACTAGCGGTGTTCCGCAAGGATCTGTTTTGGGACCATTGCTGTTTGTCATTTTTATAAATGACCTGGAAGAGGGGTTAGAAGGTTGGGTGAGCAAGTTTGCGGATGATACGAAAGTCGGTGGAGTTGTTGACAGTGAGGAAGGATGTGTCAGGTTGCAGCAGGATATAGATAAGTTGCAGAGCTGGGCAGAAAGGTGGCAAATGGAGTTCAATGTAGGTAAGTGTGAGGTGATTCACTTTGGTAAGAGTAACAAAAAGACGGGGTACTGAGCTAATAGTTGGATACTTGGTAGTGTGGATGAGCAGAGGGATCTTGGTGTCCATATCCACAGATCTCTGAAAGTTGCCACCCAGGTAAATAGTGCGGTGAAGAAGGCATATGGCGTATTGGCTTTTATTGGTAGAGGAATTGACTTCTGGAGTCCTGAGGTCATGTTGCAGTTGTATAAGACTCTGGTGCGGCCGCATCTGGAGTATTGTGTGCAGTTTTGGTCGTCATACTATAGGAAGGATGTGGAGGCACTGGAACGGGTGCAGAGGAGGTTTACCAGGATGTTGCCTGGTATGGTAGGAAGATCGTATGAGGAAAGACTGAGGCACTTGGGGCTGTTTTCATTGGAGAAAAGAAGGTTTAGGGGTGACTTGATAGAGGTGTACAAGATGATTAGGGGTTTAGATAGGGTTGACCATGATCTTTTTCCACGTATGGAGTCAACTATTACAAGGGGGCATAGCTTTAAATTAAGGGGTGGTAGGTATAGGACACATGTTAGGGGTAGATTCTTTACTCAGCGAGTCGTGAGTTCATGGAATGCCCTGCCAGTAGCATGGTGGACTCTCCCTCTTTATGGGGATTTAAACGGGCATTGGATAGGCATATGGAGGATAGTGGGCTAGTGTAGGTTAGGTGGGCTTGGATCGGCGCAACATCGAGGGCCAAAGGGCCTGTACTGCGCTGTATTCTTCTATGTTCTATGTTGTGGGAAACATAAAAACTGACTGCAAAAGCTTCTCGCATTATGTGAAGTGAAAAAGACTGGTGAAGACAAATGTAGGTCCCTGGTGATCAGAGTCAGGTGAATTTATTTTGGACAATAAAGCGATGGCAAACCAGTTGACCAAATACTTTGGGTCTGTCTTCACTAAGGAGGACAGAAATAACTTTTCAATCCTTATTAGTCAGGAAATGGTATTGGGGAAATTGATGGGAGTAAAACCCCAATGGTCCCCAGGACCCAATGATCTACATCCCAGAGTTCTTAAAGAAGTGGCCCTAGAAATAGCGGATGCATTGGTGATCATTTTCCAGCATTCTATAGACTCTGGAAGAGTTCTAATGGACTGGAGATGTGGAGCAGGTGGGACTTGAACCCGGGCTGCTGGTCTAGGAGTAGGGAAGGCATCACCATTCTCTTCTTTAAAATTCAAGACCATTGCTGGCAGAGTATCAGGTCTGTTGACAACCTGTTTCGCCGGTAGGCAAGTTGTAGGGGATCAAGACAGGCTGGGAGGCTAGAGTCACTGTGGTCCATGACTAACTTCTCTTCATGATGATCGAGGTCAGAGCCACTGGGCAGTAGTTGTTGAGCCACGTTGCATGTGTTCCCTTTGGTACTGGGATAATGGTAGATGCGACAGTCAAGGAGATACCTACAATGCCTCTGCTTCCTCAGGAGGCTTAGGAAATTTGGAATGTCCATAAGGACCCTCACCAACCTTCACAGATGCACCGTAGAAAGCATCTGTCCAGATCCATCATGGCTTGGTGCAGCAACTGCTCTGATCTAGACCATAAGAAACTACAGAGAGTTATGTACTCAGCCCAGACCATCACGAGGGCCAACCTCCCATCCATGGACTCCATCTACACTTCTTGTTGCCACAGAAAGGCTGCCAATATTATCGAAGACCCCTCCCATCCTAGAAACACTCTTCCAACCTCTTCTGTCAGGGAGAAGATACAGAAGCTTAAACACGTGCAGCAACAGGTTCAAGAACAGCTTCTTCCCTGCTGAATGGGCCTCTCTAATTTCAAATCTAACATTGATCTTGCTTTTTGCACACCTGTACAGCTGTAACCTTGTGTGTCTCGTTCTGTCTAAGCATCCTGTGATCTGTGTGTCCTTGTACGGTGTGATCTGCTTGAATTGCTCGCAAATCAAAAGTTTTCACTGTACTTAGGGACATGTGACAACAATAAATGATGTCAAATCAAACTACTTCTGCACAGAGGGTGGTAAGGTCAGCACAACATCGTGGGCCGAAGAGCCTGTACTATGCTGTACAGTTCTGTGTTCTATGTTAAAAAAAAGCCTCACTGGCCCCCTGCAAAACTAGTTTTATACATTGTGGAATGTCAGCTTCTCTATTATGATAAAAAAAACTTGCTTTGTTATTGAGAACGATAGTTTCAGTTTCTAACTTCAACCACAATTTTGTCCAAATGTTCACTGCATAAAGTTCTGACCAAAAGTGAATTTTTTTTAAAAATCCAGCTTTTTACCAACTAGTTTGCTGTCTGCGAGAATTCTTCAATGTGACTGGGTGTCTAACCTGACACCACTTTCAAATGAGCACGACGAAAAGGAGGAATTCAGATCAAAGAGATGTTTGGGCACATTTTGTTGAGACTACTGCTGCTTTGACAGTGAAATGTGGGTCACAATTGGCTCTTGCTTGCAAACTAAGAGTTTAATTGGTGATACAACCTCTATACAGTCATTTCTGCTATAACACGGTTATTCCGTTCTCTTGCAATCCCGTATTATAAGAAAATAGCATAATAGCAGCACCATTTATACAGTTCTGCAATGTGATGAAATTGTTGATAATTTGTGTGTTATAGAACAATTACACAAAATTTAGATTGAAATCTATATTTATTACATTCTAGAGGCACAGATTTTATCTGCATTTCAGTGAAATAACAGTTAATATCTTAATAGAGATTTTCTATCATACAAATATACATTCTTAGCAATATTTAATCTTACTTGACGAGTACCAGATTCTTTCATATTTACACAATCAAATTTCCTTTTAGATTTCCCGGCCATTGTTGACAGACAAAAATATTTTTTAAAGCATTTTGAATTGCCTCTGATATTTTCCATGCTTTCAAATTTGTTCTGCCTGCCATTATTCTCGTCCCTCCCTTTCTTAGTCTCGGTGCCAAACTATCCATCACTTTACGATTTCAGATGTTAACCGATAAATGATTCAAGCAGCTTCAAGCAACGATGATTCACTTAGACGACTCCACCCTGCTATCCCTCCCTTTCATTGTCTCTTTTTGGTCCTCTTTAAGCATTGTGTCCTCCATGTAAAGGTCAGCAGACATCTCTGACGCAATTCTCATTTCTGGAGATAGTTACATCAGCTCAGGCCATGGTCTGGTCAGATTCCCAACTCTCGTCACACAGTTTGAATACAAATGTTAGAAATGTGACTGTTACTTGAAGAAAGGTTCAGGCACTCGCTATGAGACACTCTTTAGTTTAATGACTAAAGGAGAAGTCTTTCTGTAAGTGTTACAGAACCCATGTGGGTAAATGGAGTTGGACTGCCACTCATCAAGATTGAACTTAATGACGCATCAGGTTTGAGAGGTAAATAGCCCACATACGTTCTTCTCCTTTTTCAGCTTATTCTGGCTGTTTGGGTGAATTATGGGGGAGTACTTGTTCCGATAGCACTTGCAGTCCACATGAGCGTTTCTCTATATATCTGTTCATTGAGTGTCGGCATTACTGGCTGGGCCAGCATGTTTGCCTAACTTTAATTATCCTCAACAAAGTGGTGCCTTCTTGAACCACTGCAGTCCACGTGCTGTAGGTCAACTCTGAATGCAATCAGGGAGTGAATTCCAGGCTTTTGACCTCGTGACAGTGAAGATATGGTGAGACATTTCCAAGTCAGGGTGGCAAGTGGCTTGGAGGGGAACTTTCAGGGGGGTGGTGTTCCCATGTATCCGATGCCCTTGTCCTTTCAAGTGGTGGTGGTATTTGGAAGCTGTCAAAGGTGAGTTGCTGCAGTCCATCCTTCAGGTGGTACACACTGCTGATACTGAGCGTCAGTGGTGGAGGGAGCGACTATTGGCAGTGGTGGATGGAGTGCTGAGCGAGCGAGATGCTTTGTCCTGGATGGTGTCGAGATTTCTGAGCAAGTGCTGAAATAAAGAACTTTTTTACCCTCAGATCTGAACATCTTTAGGAAACTGCCACATCCAGTTGATCTGAGAGAAGGGTGGTGGACCATTCAATGCAGCCCACTGTTAGTTTTCTGAATTCATGTACAGATAGGATTGGGGGAGGAAGTCTTCAATGGACGAATTGGGGTTTTACGACAATTTACATAAGTTTGTGGTTATTACTTTTTTTTTTGATTAAGCCAATTTCAAGTTCTCAAACATGCCATGGTAGGATTTGAAATCATGCTGCCTGGACGGAGGATAATCAGTGGTCATATTGTGAGAATTATGTGTCCTTTAATGTCCGTTCTGTCTAAAACACCATTACCTCCTGGGAATCTGAATTAACAGCAACAGAATGATAGACTTTAACCTGGGGAGATAAATGCACCACTTAGATTCTTTATGTTCATATCCCTTCTGTGCCTACAGATCTCCAAAACTAGCATCTCCACTGTGAAAATATCATTTAACAAAAGAGGCAAATCAGAGCTATATGTTACAGATTCTAATGTAGTACAGATGTTGACAATTTTTAAACTTCATTTAAAGAAAGAAGTTGCATTTGATCATCTAATGATACCCCAGAATGCTTTGCAGCTAAAAAAGTACTTTTCAAAGTGCAGTCACCAACAGAGTGAAGGAAACACAGTAACCCATTTGGATACCACAAGGTCCCTAAAGCAACAATGAACTAAAATTGTTTGTAGATATTGGATGAGCGACAAGTGTTAAGCTAGATAAACCAGGGAGAATGCCTATTGGCAGCTAATCCCATGTTATATTCCCCAAATTGTTACCCATCTTTGGGACTTCCCAGTGTTTGAGAATGAGCAGTGCCAAATTACAATAGAGAGAGAAAGTGTTCCTGTGTAGCCCTGGTCTGTTATAAACTAAGATGCCTGGGGCTTGATGACTGTATGGCAGCAAGTGGTAAAACCTGAAGCCACATGGTACAGCAAGAAGTTACAGTCCAGCAAGTTCACAACTACGTCACTGAACTGCACCGGATGTCGATTCTGTCTCCTGGACGCTTCTCCGACCCTACAAAAGGGAAGAGACAAACAGTGAGTTAGACAAAGCAAGTTCTTGGGATGATGTCTGTTTTTAATACAAACAAAAATCTCTCCAATGTGGTTCGAAGTGTTGGCTGTGTCTCAGTGATACTCACCTTTGTCTCTGAGTCAGAAAGTCAGATTTTAAACCCAGCTTTCTGAGACTAGTGCACTGAAAGCTAAGCTGATGTTTCCCAGTGCAGTACTGTGCAAGTGCTGCAATCTCTGAGGTCTCACCGTTTGGGTGAATTTTGAACCAAATCTCACCTGCACTCTCAGGTGAGTGTAAGTGACTCTGTGTCCACTGTTCAAAGAAGAGAAGGGATGTCTTCCCTGGTCACCAATATTTATTCCTCAACTTGATGGTAAGGTCCTGGAGAGTGTTGTTGAACAAAGAGACCTTGGAGTGTGGGTTCATGGTTCTTTGAAATTGGAGTCTCAGGTAGATAGGGTGGTGAAGAAGGCATTAGATATGCTTGTCTTTACCGGTCAGTGCACTGAATATAGGATGTCACGTGGTGGCTATACAGGACATTGGTTTGGCCACTTTTGGAATACTGTGTTCAATTCTTGTCTCCCTGCTTTTGGAAGGATGTTGTGAAACTTGAAAGGGTGCAGAAAATATTTACAAGGATGTTGCCGGAGTTAGAGGATTTGAGCTACAGGGAGAGATTGGATAGGTTGGGGCTATTTTCTCTGGAGCGTTGGAGGCTGAGGGGTGACCTTATAGAATCATGAGGGGCATGGATTGGGTCTTTTTCCCCGTGTAGGGGAACTCCAGAACTAGAGGGCATAGGTTTAAGGTGAGAGGGGAAAGATTTAAATGGGATCTAAGGGGTGACCTTTTCAATCAGAGGATGGTGTGTGTATGGAATGAGCTGCCAGAGGAACAATTACAACATTTAAGAGGAGTCTGGATGGGTATATGAAAAGGAAAGGTTTAGAGGGATATGGGCCAAATGCTGGCAAATGGGACTAGATTAATTTCCGATATCTGGTTAGAATGGAGGGGTTGGACTGTTTCTGTGTTGTACATCTCTGTGACTCTTTCTTCCTGTTAAACAGAAGACCCCATTGTCTTTAAACTGCGCCGCCTTCTTCTAGCATCGAGTGCTATGAACAGAGTCACGGGCTGACACCAAAATAGAAGCATTGAATGAATATAACTGTGAAATTCTAATGTCTTTCTTTGAGTAATGTGTGATTTTGTTGTGAGGCTGAGATACTGCTGCCAAGAATGATGTGGCAGTGTCTGATTCCAATCTTGGATCAGTTACATGGAAATGGTGGCTGTATTTATTGAAATGTGAAAGCAGGACATCCTAATGTTTCACACAACTTCTAGTCTATGGTTTCATAGATATTAGTCAGTGACAAGGATTTATTGAGTCGTTGGATCATACAGCATGGAAACAGACCCTACTGCCCGACTCGTTCATGCTGACCAGGTTTCCTAAACTGAACTAGTCCCATTTGTCTGCGTGTGGTATCCCTCTAAACCTTTCCTATCCATAACTTGATGGAAGAGTTTGAACATAAGAAATAGACACAGGAGTAGTCCGTTTAACCCTTCGAGCCTGCTCTGCTATTCAATAGGATCATGGTTGATCGGACGTTTCTCTTGTCCACGTGCCTGCCCTTCCCCTGGAACTCTTGATTCTCCTGACTGATCGGGATTTGTGTTTATATTTGTATCTTACCTGGTTGGATGTCCTTAAGCTGGAGTTGGAAAGGGGTGTCCATATGTATGGTCTCCCCAAACACTTCCTAAAGCACCGAACGTACATGTCTCTCACCTATAAAAAGCAAAGACAAACACGATTTGAGATTTGTACAATAAGTAGATGGACTTGTTCTATGTTCATTCCTTGACATTCGATTTATCGCTGGGATTGATTACTCTAGATGTGATTTCCCTTTTAATGTAGTTCCTTTGCAGGTTCTCAACGAGGCGGCTAAATGGAGCTGAGTCCATGAAAGGAACAGCCGTGATCTTATTGAATGGCAGAGCAGGCTCAATGGGACATAGATGTGCTGAGGAGGTTCCACTTCTGTCTGTCAGTTTGTGTTGAGTTATCTGATCTTAGTGTTTGTCAATGGAGAGGCATTCAAAGGGGATTCTGCTCTAGTCCTGATCTAGTGCTCTCTGCTGGACATACCTGCCCATTGTCTGAAGGTGACTACTTGCCTTCAGTCCTCATAATAGCTCAATACTGACAAGAAATTAAATTTAGACCAATTTCCATTTCCTTCACTCTCTCAGTTGAGAGGACTGGCTCATGAGGAGAGATTGTGTAGACTGGGACTATAATCATTTGAATTTTGAAGAATGTGTGGGGATCTTTTAGAAAGGGAATAGATCAGATAGAAGCAGGGAGGTTGTTTCCAGGACTGGATGAAACTAGAACAAGGGGCATCATCTCCAAATAAGGGGGAGCAGATGAGGAACTTCTTCACCCAGAGGGTTGTGAATCTGTGGAAGTCCCTGCCCAGTGAAGCAGTTGAGCCTACCACGTTGAATATTTTTAATGGGAAGACAGGTAGATGTTTGAACAGTAAAGGAATTAAGGGTTATGGTGAAAAGGCGGCTAAATGGAGCTGAGTCTATGTAAGGATCAGCCATGATCTTATTGAATGGCAGAGCAGGCTCGAGGGGACAGATGGCCTACTCCTGCTCCGAGTTCTTACATTCATGGGACTTAGGGATCACTAACAAGGCTGTCTTGCTTTTCCATTTCAGAATGCATTTAAAAGTCAACAGTGTTGCTATAAGTCATGAGATAGGTTTTTAATGATAGTTGACAGCTTAGCTTCATCGTCCAGATGGATAAATTGGATTTGAATTCCAACAGCTGACTTGACAGGATGTGAACTCACATTCCCAACACATTAGCTTAGGCTATAGGAGTACCGGTCTAGGGACATCACTATTACACCATCGTTCCCCAAGACAAAGGACATTTACAAAGCAATCTAAAAACCTACAGAGAATGCCGGAGAAACTCAGCAGGTCTGGCAGCATCTGTAGAGAGGCAAAGCAGAGTTCACATTTCGAGTCCATTTCTGAAGAACTCAAAACTATTTCTCTCTCTCCACAGATATTGCCAGACCTGCCGAGTTTCTCCAGCATTCTCTGCGCTTGTTTCAGATTTGTTTCAGTATATGAGTGAACAACGTAGATACAATGCAGAATTATTGAGCATAGCAGAGAGATAACCCATCCCGTCCACACCAGTGTTTCCACTCCACATGAATATATTTGGTCTAACCCTCTTATTCACCTCATGTCATTGCTTTAAAGGTTAATGAATCCCCCATTTTCATCACTCTCTGTGTAATTATATTTCTCCAAAATTCATTATTGGATTTTAGGCAGTGCTGGAGGCCGGTACAACATTTAAAAGGCATCTGGATGGGTATATGAATAGGAAGGGTTTCGAGGGATATGGGCTAAATGGTGATAAATAGGACTAGATTAATTTAGGATGTCTGGCCAGAATGGACGCATTGGACCAAAGGTCAGTTTCCATGCTGTACATCTCTATGATGCTGTGACTGAAAACCTCAAAGGTTATTGTCAAGTTTCAGAAATCATAGTCATACAGAAACAGACCCTTCAGTTTAACGTGTCCTTGCTGCCCAGATATCCTAAATTAATCTAGTCCCATTTACCAGCACTTGGCCCATATCCCTCTAAACCCTTCCCATTCATATACCCATCCAGATGCCTTTTAAATGTTGTAATTGTACCAGCCTCCACCACTTCCTTTGGCAGCTCATTACATACACGCACCACCCTCTGTGTGAAAAAGTTGCCCCTTTAGGTCCCTTTTAAATCTTTCCCCTCTCACCCTAAACTTATGCCCTTTAGTTTTGGACTCCCCTACCCTGGGGAAAGACCTTATCTATTTACCCTATCCGTGCCCCTCATGGTTTTATAAACATCTATAAGTTCACCGCTCAGCCTCTGAAGCTCCAGGGAAAACAGCCCCAGCCATGTGTATGTGCAGAATCACAGGAGATGGGTGACGTTGTGGTGAAAGACATGAAGACTTGGGAACTTGGGGAAGTCAGTCATATCTTGGGGACAGTCCATATCACAATAGAGGAGGTGCTGGATGTATTACAATGTATGAAGGTGGATAAATCTCCTGGTCCTGACCAGATATATATCCAAGATCACTGCAAGAGGCTAGAGAAGAAATTGTGGGAACCCTGGCTGATATTTCTGCATCATTGTTAGCCACAGGTGAGGTCCAGGGAAACTGGAGGGTAGCAAATATCGTGCCATTATTCAAGAAGGATTGCAAAGAAAAGCCTGGAACAATATACCAGTAAGCTTCAACATCTGTGGTATGTAAGTTACTTGAGAAGATTCTGAGAGATAAGAAATACATACATTTGGAAAGACTGGGTTTGATTAGGAGTAGTCAGCATGGCTTTGTGCATGGGGATCATGCTTCACAAATTTGTTAGAGTTCTTTGATGAAGTGACCAGGAAAGTTGACAAATGCCAGGTGGTACACGTAGTCTATAAGGTCAGTAAGGCCTTTGATAAAGTTCCACATGGTAGGCTGTTCTGGAAGGTTAGATCGCATGGAATCCAGGGGGAGCCGGCAAATTGGATACAAAATTGGCTTGATGATAGAAAGCTGAGGGTAATATTGGAAGGATGCTTGTTGGACTGGAGGCCTGTGACTAGTGGAGTGCCTCAGGGATCAGTGCTTGACTCATTGCTGTTTGTTATCTATAGCAGTGATTTGGATGAGAATGGACAAGGCATGATTAGTAAGTTTGCAAATGATACTAAAATAGGCGGCATCGTGGACAGTGAGGAAGGTTATCAGAAATTGCAGCAGGACCTTGATCAGTTGGGGAAGTGGGCAGCGAAATGACAAATGGAGTTTAAGATAGATAAGTGTGAGGTGTTGCATTTTGGAAAGTCAAATCCAGGTCGGAGTTTCATGGTGAATGGTAGGGCCTTCAGGAGTGTAATGGAATATAAGGACCTTGGAGTTCAGGTGCACGGTTCTCTGAAAGTAGTGACAGGTAGATAGGGCAGTGAAGGAGGCTTTTGGCACACTGGCCTCCATCAGTCAGGGCATTGAGTTTAGATGTTAAGAAGGTATGTTACAGTTGTACAGGACATTGGTGAGGCCACACTTGGAGTATTGTGTTCAGTTTTGGTCAGCTTGTTACAGGAAGAATGTTATTAAACTGGAATGAGTACAGAAAAAATTTACAAGGATGTTGCCTGGATTCAATGGTCTGAGTTACAGGGAATGGTTGGACAAGCTGGGACATTTTTCTTTAGGAGACTGAGGGGGGGGGGGAACTACATAGGCATGTGTAAGATCATGAGAGGCATGGATAGGGTGAATGCACTCAGTCTTTTCCCCAGGGTTGGGGAATCGAGGACTAGAGGGTATCAGTTTAAGGTTAGAGGGGAAAGAATAAAAGGAAACCTGAGGGGCAATGTTTTTACACAGAGGGTGGTACGCATGTGGAATGAGCTGCCTGAAGAAATGGTTGAGGCGGGTACATTAACAACATTTAAAAGGTATTTGGATAACTTTATTGGGATTGTCTTATAGACCCCCTAATAGTCAGAGGGAAATTTGAGAAACAAACTTATAAGGAGATCTCAGCCATCTGTAAGAATAATAGAGTGGTTATGGTAGGGGATTTTAACTTTCCAAACATAGACTGGGACTGCCATCGTGTTAAGAGTTTAGATGGAGAGGAATTTATTAAGTGAGTACAAGACAATTTTCTGATTCAGTATGTGGATGTACCTACTAGAGAAGGTGCAAAACTTGACCTACTCTTGGGAAATAAGGCAGGGCAGTGGGGGAGCAGTTTGGAGCCAGCGACCATAATTCTATTAGATTTAAAATAATGATGGAAAAAGATAGACCAGATCTAAAAGTTGAAGTTCTAAATTGGAGAAAGGCAAATTTTGACAGTATTAGGCAAGAACTTTCGAAAGCTGATTGGGGGCAGATGTTCGCAGGTAAAGGGATGGCTGGAAAATGGGAAGCCTTCAGAAATGAGATAACGAGAATGTAGAGAAAGTATATTCCTGTCAAGGTGAAAGGAAAGGCTGGTAGCTATAGGGAATGTTGGATGACTAAAGAAATTGAGAGTTTGGTTAAGAAAAAGAAGGAAGCATATGTAAGGTATAGGCAGGATAGATCGAGTGAATCCTTAGAAGAGTATAAAGGAAGTAGGAGTATACTTAAGAGGGAAATCAGGAGGGCAGAAAGGGGACATGAGATAGCTTTGGCAAATAGAATTAGAGAGAATCCAAAAGGTTTTTACAAATACATTAAGAACAAAAGGGTAACTAGGGAGAGAATAGGGCCCCTCAAAGATCAGCAAGGCGGCCTTTGTGTGGAGCCACAGAAAATGGGGCAGATACTAAATGAGTATTTTGCATCAGTATTTACTGTGGAAAAGGACATGGAAGATATAGACTGTGGGGAATTGATGGTGACATCTTGCAAAATGTCCATATTACAGAGGAGGTAGTGCTAAATGTCTTGAAATGGTAAAGGTGGATAAATCCCCAGGACCTGATCAGGTGTACCCTAGAACTCTGTGGGAAGCTAGAGAAGTGATTGCTGGGCCTCTTGCTGAGATATTTGTATTATCTATAGTCACAGGTGAGGTGCTGGAAGACTGGAGGTTGGCTAACGTGGTGCCACTGTTTAAGATGGGTGGTAAAGACAAGCTAGGGAACTATAGACCAGTGAGCCTGACGTTGGTGGTGGGCAATCTTGACGGACAGGATGTACATGTATTTGGAAAGGCAAGGACTGATTAGGGATAGTCAACATGGCTTTGTGCGTGAGAAATCATGTCTCACAAACTTGATTGAGTTTTTTGAGAAAGTAACAAAGAGGATTGATGAGGGCAAAGCGATAGATGTGATCTATATGGACTTCAGTAAGGCGTTCGACAAGGTTCCCCATGGGAGACTGATGAGCAAGGTTAGATCTCACGGAATACAGGGAGAACTAGCCACTTGGATACAGAACTGGCTCAAAGGTAGAAGACAGAGGGTGGTGGTGGGTTTTTTTTTCAGACTGGAGGCCTGTGACCAGTGGAGTGCCACAAGTATCGGTGCTGGGTCCTCTACTTTTTGTCATTTATATAAATGATTTGGATGCGAACATAAGAGGTACAGTTAGTAAGTTTGCAGATGACACCAAAATTGGAGGTGTAATGGACAGCGAAGAGGGTTACCTCAGATTACAACAGGATCTTGATCAATGGGCCAATGGACTGTGAAGTGGCAGATGGAGTTTAATTCAGATAAGTGCGAGGTGCTGCAGTTTGGGAAAGCAAATCTTAGCAGGACTTATACACTTAATGGTAAGGTCCTAGGGAGTGTTGCTGAACAAAGAGGCCTTGGAGTGCAGGTTCATAGCTCCTTGAAAGTGGAGTCGCAGGTAGATAGGATAGTGAAGAAGGTGTTTGGTATGCTTTCCTTTATTGGTCAGAGTATTGAGTACAGAAGTTGGGAGGTCATGTTGTGGCTGTACAGGACATTGGTTAGGCCACTGTTGGAATATTGCGTGCAATTCTGGTCTCCTTCCTATCGGAAAGATGTCATGAAACTTGAAAGGGTTCAGAAAAGATTTACAAGGATGTTGCCAGGGTTGGAGGATTTGAGCTACAGGGAGAGGCTGAACAGGCTGGGGCTGTTTTCCCTGGAGCGTCGCAGGCTGAGGGTGACCTTATAGAGGTTTACAAAATTATGAGGGGCATGGATAGGATAAATAGGCAAAGTCTTTTCCCTGGGGTGGGGGAGTGCAGAACGAGAGGGCATGGGTTTAGAGTGAGAGGGGAAAGATATAAAAGAGACCTACGGGGCAACTTTTTCACACAGAGGGTGGTACATGTATGGAATGAGCTGCCAGAGGATGTGGTGGAGGCTGGTACAATTGCAACATTTAAGAGGCATTTGGTTGGGTATATGAATAGGTAGGGTTTGGAGGGATATCGCCTAGATGCTGGCAGGTGGGTGTAGATTGGGTTGGGATATCTGGTCGGCATGGACAGGTTGGACCGAAGGGTCTGTTTCCATGCTACACAGCTCTATGACTCTAAATACATAGATAGGAAAGGACTAGAAGGGTATGGGCCAAGTGCAGGGAAATTAAGTCAGCATGGATGGACATTTTGGTCGGCATGGACTAGTTTGGGCCAAAGGGCCTATCTCTGTGCTGTAGGACTCTATGACTCCATTGAGCCTCTTCCTCTAACTCAAACCCTGCAATTCTGGCAACATGCATGTAAATCTTTTCTGAGCCCTTTCAAGTTTAGCAAAATTCCTCCTATAGCAGGGGGACCAGAATTGAGCGCAGTATTCCCAAAGTGAAGAGGAACAATGAAATGTATCCTGGGAAAAGCCAGTTTCTTCAGGAAAACTCATGGATACAGATGAAACCAGAGTGTCTGAGGAAGAAGACATGAATAAAAGGAAGGCGTGCTAACCTTCTTATACATCAGGCAGTGCATGATAAAGATGTACATGCCCTGGAAGCTGTTTAATATGGTGAAGATGTACATCATCGGAACGGTTGCATTCTGGATATAAAACCCGCCAAACATCCACGTACAGCCCAGGATGGCCAACTGACCAAAGGCCGTCATTGTAAATACTCTGTAAAAAAACAGAATCAGTGATCAAATTGTTCAAATATACTGACAGCAGTGCTTAATGCAAAAATCTATAACACAATGACACTTAGTGTGTGGTGATAGTAACACAGCAGACTTAGGGTCGGTTACCTCAGTTGGTTGGTCTCTGATACAGAGTGATGCCAACAGCGTGGGTTCAATTCCTACACTGGCTGAGGTTAATATGAAGTACTCTCCTCAACCTCTCCCCTCACCCTGAGGCGTGGTGGCCCTCAGGTTAAACCACCACCTGTCCCTTCTCTCCCTCTCTCTCTCTCTCTCTCTCTCTCTCCTGAGACATTGAGGCTATGATGACTTTCACTTTCAGTGGACTAGTAATCCAGAGGCCTAAACTAAGGCTTGGGGGGGGGGGGTGGAGGTTCAAATCCCACCATGGCTGCTGGTGGAATTTAAATTCAGTTCATAAAATGTAGAATTAAAAGCTAGTCTCAGCAATTGGGACTCTGAAGCCATTGTCGATTAGCATAAAAACCCATCTACTGATGTCCTTCAGAGAAGGAACTCTGCTATTCTCATGTGACTTGGCTGATATGTGACTCCAATCCACAGCAACGTGATTGACAGAAATGGCCCAAGCTAGATTTCCAAAAGGCATTCAAATCTAGAGCCACACAACAGTGGGAATTCTTCAACTGAACATGCAACATGGATATGAAATTGGTTATGGGATATTTCTCAGGCTGAGGTGAAAGTGAGGACTGCAGATGCTGGAGATCAGAGCTGAAAAGGTGTTGCTGGAAAAGCGCAGCAGGTCAGGCAGCATCCAAGGAGCAGGAGAATCGATATGAGCCCTTTTTCAGGAATGAGGAAAGTGTGTTCAGCAGGCTAAGATAAAAGGTAGGGAGGATGGACTTGGGGGAGGGGCGTTGGAAATGCGATAGGTGGAAGGAGGTTAAGGTGAGGGTGATAAGGTGAGGGTGATAGGCCGGTGAGGGGGTGGGGGCGGAGAGGTCAGGAAGAAGATTGCAGGTTAGGAAGGCGGTGCTGAATTTGAGGGATTTGACTGAGACAAGGTGGGGGAGGGGAAATGAGGAAACTGGAGAAATCTGAGTTCATCCCTTGTGGTTGGAGGGTTCCTAGGCGGAAGATGAGGCGCTCTTCCTCCAACCGTCGTGTTGCCATGGTCTGGCGATGGAGGAGTCCAAGGACCTGCATGTCCTTGGTGGAGTGGGAGGGGCAGTTGAAGTGTTGAGCCACGGGGCCACCAACCCAACCTCCACTCCCGGCACCTTCCCCTGCAACGCAAGAAATGCAAAACTTGCACCCACACCTCCCCTTTTACTTCCCTCCAAGGCCCCAAGGGACACTTCCATATCCGCCACAGATTCACCTGCACCTCCACACAGATCATTTACTGCATCCACTGCACCCGATGTGGCCTCCTCTATATTGGGCAGACAGGCCGCCTACTTGCGGAACGTTTCAGAGAACACCTCTGGGATACCCGGACCAACCAACCCAATCACCCCGTCGCTCAACACTTCAACTCCCCCTCCCACTCCACCAAGGACATGCAGGTCCTTGGACTCCTCCATCACCAGACCATAGCAACACGACGGCTGCAGGAAGAGCGCCTCATCTTCCACCTAGGAACCCTCCAACCACAAGGGATGAACTTCGATTTCTCCAGTTTCCTCATTTCCCCTCCCCCCACCTTGTCTCAGTCAAATCCCTCGAACTCAGCACCACCTTCCTAACCTGCAATCTTCTTCCTGACCTCTCCGCCCCCACCCCCACTCTGGCCTATCACCCTCACCTTGACCTCCTTCCACCTATAGCATTTCCAAAGCCCCTCCCCCAAGTCCCTCCTCCCTACCTTTTATCTTAGCTTGCTGGGCACACTTTCCTCATTCCTGAAGAAGGGCTCATGCCCGAAACGTCGATTCTCCTGCTCCTTGGATGCTGCCTGACCTGCTGCCCTTTTCCAGCAACACATTTTCAGCATTTCTCAGGCTGAACAAAGATTTGTGGAAGAGGTCCCGAGGGGACAATATTGGGATTCTTTGTTTTCCTGATTCTATCAACAGAATCATAGAATCCCTACAATGTGGGGACAGGCCCTTTGGCTAACAAATCCACACTTACCCCCCCCAGACCCGTTCCCCTTCCCTATTATCGTATATTTATCCCTGATTAATGCAACTCACCTACACATCCCTGAACACCATGGGCAATTTGGCATGGCCAATCCACTTAATCTGCACATCTTTGGGCTGTGGGAGGAAACCGGAGCACCCAGAGGATACCCATACAGACACAGGTAGAAGGTCCGAACTCCACACGGACAGTTGCCCGAGGTTGCAATCAAACCAGGTCCTTGAGGCAGCAGTGCTAACCACTGAGCCACTGAACCACAATAATCAAGATTTTGCTGTGCAGGGGAACAATTTCAACATTTGAGGGTTATACAAAGCTGGGAAGAATTGTGAACTGTGAGGAAGATAATGTAGAAATTCCAAAGGGCATAGACAAATTGGTGGGGTGGGCAGAGACGTGGCAGATGAGGGTCGATGCAGAGAAATGTGAGGTGCTGTACGATGGAATAATGAACATGAAGAGACATCACAAAATAAGGTGATCTATTCTAAAGGGTGTGCAGGAGTAGGACCATCTGGGTACATATGGATGCAAGTCATGATAGGTGACAGGACAGTTAGAGAGAATTGTTAATAAAGTATAAAGTATTATAAATTTCATAAGTAGGGGAACAGGGGGGTTATGTTGAACTTATAGAAATAAAAGCAAAGCTGCCACTGTCCCACTCTCTCATTACAGAGAGACAACCTGAGAGTCACCATACCTCAGACAAGGAGAGAATCATAGAATCCCTACAGAATAAAAGCAGACCATTCGGCCCATCGAGTCCACACTGACATTCTGATCAGCATACCATCTGGATCCATCCCAGTAATTTACACAACTAACTGGCCTAGCCTGCACATTCATGGACACTGTGGGCAATTTTGCATGGCCAATCCACCAAATCCACTAATTTAGCACAACTAATCCACCTAACCTGCACATCTTTGGACTGTGGGAGGAAACTGGAGCAATCAAAGGGGATGTGCAGAGTTACACGGTGAACGTGCCAACTCCACACACTGGCCAAGTGTGGAATTGAACCTAGGTCCCTGTGAGGCCGCAGTACCAACCACTGAGCCACTGTGCCACCCTGGAAATAAGAGCCTTCATGATAACCTCAGCCAGTCCAGCAGTTGAACCCATGCTATTAATACCACTGACCAGCCATCCAGCCAACTAAGCTACATAGGAGACAGGCTAGAGGTCAGCTGGAATATAGTGCTAAGCCCACACCTTAGGAAGGAAGTGAATGCATTGGAAAGAATGTAGAGGAGCTTACAAGAATGGTTCCAGGGAAGAGAAAGTACACGTCTGTCTGTAGATGGGAGAGGTTGGGGCTGTCAGTCTATGTGACCTTTAATAAATTCCTATTTTGGAAATCAAACCAGTCAGTCTCAAGATTGAATACTGACAGACTCTAACCTCTCACCTTTAATGCATTGCCTGAGCTGAGATGTCACTCTTTTTTAAATAATGTTATCTCGGGAATATAACTTGACAGAAGCTCTGGCATTTACATACTAATAAATCAAAACCTGCATCCCCATTCTAAGTGATTAAAGACTTAACAGCAATCTAGGATTGTTCAATACATCCCATCAGTTGAATGACACTTTGATCTTTTACTATAAATTCTGTGTCCTATGACCCTGCCCCACTAGCTACCTGATGAAGGAGCAGCGCTCTGAAAGCTAGTGCTTCCAAATAAACCTGTTGGACTATAACCTGGTGCTTTGTGACTTTTAACTTTTTCCTTGGAGAGACCTAGGGAGGATTAAGCTGAGGGGAGATTTGATAGAAGTTTAGAACAGAGTGAATAAACTGTATCCCCTTATCAATGGATGGAGAACCAGAAAGTGCAGTTTCAAAGTGCTTTTCAAAACAAGCAACTGAGAAAACACGTATGCTACTTTCTCCCCACTCCCACCCTCCTCTAGCTTATCTCTCCATGCTTCAGGCTCACTGCCTTTATTCCTGATGAAGGGCTTTTGCCCGAGACGTCGATTTCGCTGCTCCTTGGATGCTGCCTGAACTGCTGTGCTCTTCCAGCACCACTGATCCAGAATCTGGTTTCCAGCATCTGCAGTCATTGTTTTTACCACGTTTTTCACACAGCCAGTGGTCTGATCTTAGGCTGAACAACGTGGAAGTGTGGTGGAGTAAGGTTCTATCGGGGCATTCTGGAGGGCATTGGCTGATTATTTAAATAGAAACAACTTGCAGGGTCACGCCACAAAATTGGCACCTAGGCAAAATGCTCAGGGTGCCAGTACAGATACAACTGGCCTCCCTCTATATACGGTAACAATTCTGTGATGGGGAAAACAGATCCTGGCCCTGCTATTGACAAATAAATAAAATAATAATAAAATCATTATTATGGTGGAGAGTTTACTGATTCTTAAAACAGAGAATTTTTAGCCGTTTCTTAAAATACTATTTCGCGGTCTTTCTGAGGATGTTCCGAACTGTGGAGCAATGGTTACTATTTGTTTACCCATGCCCCACGGAGTTCCCTGCTATTCATGTCGAATCATTGCAGTTATGTTTATTAACCAGAGAGAGTTAGCATTGTATACAGTGTAGGTGACAGCATAAAACTACAGGGGATATTGATGGACTAAGCGACTGGGCAGAGCTGCGGCAGATGGAGTTCAATGGAGGTAACTGTGAGGTTATCCATTTTGAACACATAAAGGGAAGTACTCTCTAGGTGGTAAGAAGTTACATACAATGGATGTCCAAAGAGACTTGAGGGTTCAGGAGCATAAATGACAGGTGCAGAAAATAATCAAGGTAGCTAATGGAATGCCCGCCTTTATATCTAGAGAACTGGAGTACAAGGATGCAGAAGTTATGCTGCAATTATACAAAATCCTGGTTAGACCCTACTTGGAGTATAGTGAGCAAATCTAGGTACCACACCTTAGTGAGGATGGACTGGTCTTGGACAGTGTAGGTTTACAAGAATGATAGCTGGATGTCAGGGATTAATTTATGAGGAGAGATTATACAAATGAGGCCTATTTTCTCTAGAAATTAGAGGGTTAAGGAATGATCTGATACAAAGAGGAAAAGACAGGGTAGATAAAGATAAACTATTTCCACTGGTTAGAGATTCCAGAACTAGGGACATTGTCTGAGAATTGGGGCCAGACTGTTCAGGAGAGATGTTAGGAAGCACTTCGGCAGATGGGAGTGGATGCTGGATCAGTTGTTAATTTTAAATCTGAGATAGATTTTTTTTTGTTAAGCAAAGGTATTAAGGGATAAGGGCTAAAGATGGATATAGGGGAATTAGGCCACATAATAATGGGAGAGCCCGAGGGGCTGTATGGCCTACACCTGCTCCTATGTCCCTACATAACATCGCGACACCAAAGTGAAAACACAGACAGTGGAAGCTAGAGTGAAATGCTCCCTCTTGTGTTTTGATGTTGAGGTGATGGACAGCTGAAAGCAGACAGACTGTCTAGGCCCCTTGCTGGAGTACTGCGATAGGAACAGGCCTTTCCTCCCTCTGAGCCCATTCTGCAAGGTTTGTTGCCAGTTGTTTCCAGCTGTGGCCATCATGGTCCTTCAGACTATCACTTGTGACCTTCCCCTTAACCTGAACTGAGTCTTCTAATCACCCGGGAACCTAAACAAGTGCTTGAGCATCAACAAAGCTCTGGAGTACTGTGGACTTAGTTGGCTGAGACATCAGATTAAATCAGGAGCCCTAGATCTGGCTCCTAAAGTGTCATTATGAGACCTCTCCATACCCCAAACAATGCTGCTTGCTCCCCCACCCCAAACTGGGAGTTTGTAACATGTTTGGCATCAATTAATGATTGCTCAGCTTTCCCAATATTTATTTCAGAGCTGATATTAAATTGCTGTTAAAACCTATGAAACCATTTTAGTTCAGGATCTGCCTATATCCTGGACACCGTAGCTCAGGTCAAACAGTCAAAGAATAACCTGCTTTTATCTAGCACCTTTCACATCCTTAGGACATTCCACAGCACATTTTAAAAAATGAAGTCATTTCTGGAATACTGACACTGTTGTCACCTCACTTTCTCCTCAGAAAACCGACAGCCAATTTGCACACAGAAATCTCCCGCAAACAGCAATGTGATAATAATCAGATTATCCTTTCTTTCAGTTGTGACATTGATGGAGGGATAAATATTCATCAGGACCTGGGAAAGAATCCCTTTCACCCAGCTCTAAAGCAGCGCCATGAGATGTTATAACTGACAGGGAAGACTGGGCCTCAGTGTAACACCGGAAAAATGGCCCTTCCCAGAACACTTGCTCACTGTCGCGTTGAGATACCAATGTCCTGGAGCAGCTCAGACAACACTTCATTAAGTGATGGGCTTTGTGGGTTTTTTTCACACATTAGCCCATACAACAATCAGAGAGATGAGACAGATGTCTTGACATTTATTAACAACACTATTTCTACAACTGCAGCATCACAAACATAATCAGGTAGAGTCATATAGCACGGAAACAGACCCTTCGGCCCAACCAGTCCATGCCGAACATAATCCCAAACTAAACTAGTCACATCTGCCTACTCCTGGTCCTTATCCCTCCAAACCTTTCCTGTTCATGTACTTACCCAAGTGCTTTTTAACATGTTCCAGCGGGCGTCATCATGTCTTGATGATAACTCCTTATTGGGAGATGCAGTGGTAAATCGGTGGGGAGTCATGGTTTGAGTTCTGGGCTGACCAATGCTGTTGTACATTACAGCCACATAGCTGACTGACTGAGTGCACTATACTTACTCCATAATACAGAGGGAGTGACTGGAGGTAAGATGGGTATCGATACGATGGAATACCTCATGCTGAGATGCTATGCCACTGAACTCAAGCTTCAGTGCCTGGATGATCTGAAATCTAGGCTACAAGGTTACACTAAACACAGATGGGATAGTGAAGAAGGTGTTTGTATGCTTTCCTTTATTGGTCAGAGCACTGAGTATCGGAGTTGGGAGGTCATGTTGCGGCTGTACAGGACATTAGTTAGGCCACTTTTGGAATATTGCGTGTAACTCTGGTCTCCTTCCTATCGGAAGGATGTTGTGGAAGTTGAAAGGGTTCGGAGAAGATTTATAACGATGTTGCCAGGGTTGGGGGGTTTGAGGAAGGGGAGAGGCTGAGTAGGCTGGGGCTGTTTATCCCGGAGCGTCGGAGACTGAGGGGGTGACCTTATAGAGGTTTATTAAATCATGAGGGTAAAATCATAGGATAAGTAGACAAAGTATTTTCCTTGGGGTGGGGGAGTCCAGAACGAGAGGGGGAAAGATTTAAAAGGGATCTAAGGGGTAACTTTTTCGCACAGAGGGTGGTGCATGTATGGAATGAGCTGCCAGAGGAAGTGGTGGAGGCTGGTACAATTGCAACATTTAAAATGCATCGGGATGGGTGTATGAATAAGAAGGGTTTAGAGGGATATGGGCCAAGTGCTGGAAAATGGGACTAGATTAGGTTAGGATATCTGGTCGGCATGGATGAATTGGACCGAAGGTTCAGTGTCTGTGCTGTCCATCTCTGTGAGTCTATGACAGGCAAGTCATGGATATTTGGAGCTCCAGATTTGGACAGTTCAGCTACCCACTAACCCAAGATGGAGATCAACTTAATAGGTGTAAAAAATGGAGAAGACAATGAATAGGTGTAAAACTGATGTGAGGCATTGGAAATGTAAGTTGCCATTCGGTCAGAAGGGACAAATTAAAGCAAGCTGGTTATATAGTTACCTCTGTTTTCCCAGTGTCTTATTTTCTGAAATGACATCTGACAGCTTCTTTTTCAACGTCATTAATGTTTTGCAAAGGAAGATAAAATTGATCTGTAATTAAGAAGGAAAACAATGTAAAATATTAAATTTTGCAAAAGTGCTCAGAAATGTTAACAGAAGGTATTCCATAATCGAATTGGGAGTGTTAGTGATTTTTATCCCGTAAATCGCTATTCTTCATTAACACCAGGAGTTGTTAGAGTCAGTCCCTTGTACCTACTGGGTTGGCTGAGCTTAGTCGGGAGGTGATTGGGATGCTTCGGTAGGGTTTTAATATCCCGATTTCAGAGAGGAATACATGGGCAGGTCAGTATCCGACAAACTCCTTCCGGAAGTGAAGGTGGCTGAAGGCTGAATAAGGATAAGACAAGGGTTGGGTGTCAATTGAATAGTCCCTCTGCACTCAACATGCAGGCTAAGGTAAGGAAATAATGCCATTTAGTTGATAAAGCAGAGGAGGACCCCACTATCAATGGGACATGACTGCAGTGAGAATTGCTACCTTCAAGGGGAAGAGATGATAACACAATGGAAAACTGGAACTGCTTGCACTGCATCGATGCTGAGTTACAGGGTACGGAAAATCCTGCGAAAATTGCCTTTGTTGGATGTGAGCAATATAAGAAGAGTGCAGTGGGTAGTGTCCGTGCCTCTGACCCAGAAGCTGTGGCTTTGAATCTCACTTGATGGCCAATGATGGCACGATAGTGATGTAGACAGGCTGAGGGTCTGCCGAGGGAAAGGTTGCAGGTCAACCCGTGACTCCTAATAGGTCTCTGGCAGGTAGCGAGGTCTGATCAGCCACGTGTGATGCCAGTGGGATCCTCTCCATCTCACGTTCTGGTCACCGGTGAACACACTGGCAACCTGCTCAGGGAAAAGCCAGCTGTAGGAGCAGACAGAAGCTTAATCTGCCTCATGTGTCACTAGACATCGGCAGACTATGTGACCAAACTTGGTCTTCTGCACACTGGGAGTTCACTAACCCTTTATTGAGGTCTTTGTCTTTGAGTGCGGGAAGTCGAGTTGAACTATTTAAGCTGAAGGAACATCACAGCCATGAGAACATCTGTCAGAGTGCACTGGAACTTGGTGAGGCATTAACTGTGCAAGACCCAGAATTGTCAATTAAGATACATGTCCAATGTGTTATTCTGAGTGGCAGGTGGTTACAGGGGAGATTGGCTACGGTGTTGTGACTTCATGTATCTCAACAGGAGCTTTGAATTACACTGGTCTCCATCTGTCTCTCTCTCTCTCTCTCTACCAACCCCCATCAATCCATGTCTCTACCTCCCTGCTGTAACCACCCCCATCACTTACCAACTCCTTCTACCCTCCTATCTCCCATCACTCTACCTCCCACTTCCTCCAAGGGCACAAATCGGAAACTTGTTGCAATAATAGACTGAACTGATGCTTTGAATCAAACTTACAATGCTGATCAGTAGAGCAGGCACAAAGAAGCTGCAAGGAAGGAAATTCTTCATCGAAAGCCAACACCTGCAATTCGAAGTTCAAAAATGGTCAAAAATGCAACGTCATTTGGAAAGCACCCAGGCTCCTATAACACTACGTTCCATCTCTCCAAAGTGTTAGTTAACTGGCACACCCCTGGCCTTGATAAGGTTCACTTGAACAACTCCCCTGGTTCCCTGGGTTACAAAGAATTTTAAAATCCTTCCTTGCTCATCCAAACTGGGAAATCTTCACTGGCATGTCCTACTCCGGATTCCCCACCCAGATTATATTTTTACATTTTTTTAATGGGATGACATGTTGGTCTTCATTGTAAGGCATTGGAACACACCAATAAAAAAGACTCACTACAATTGTAAAGGATTGGGGGGGGGGGGGGGGGGCTGGGTCTTGGAGAGACTGCTTGTGGACCACTGTGTGCTGGTTTGATGTCCATGTTTAAGAAAAAGCTGGACTTGCATTGTAGGTGGTCGATCGAATAGCTCAGTAACTTTGTCCCTGCGAGGAGGCACAGGTCAAATTGGACCCACATTCTCTAGAGTTTAGAAGAATGAGAGGTGATCTCATTGAAAATGTTCACGAATCAGAAGGCGCTACACAGGATATACACCGAAAATTTACACTGGGAACTCGAAAACATAGGGGCAGTCTTGGGATAAGGGACTAAGTGTTTAAAACTGAGATGTCTTTGCTCAGGGGGTGGCGAATCTTTGAAATTCTCTGTCCCAGAGGGCTCCATCACTTAATATATCTGAGGATGCAAAAGTGTATGTTCTGATTTCTTGAGGGACTATAGAGAATGGGTTAAATGTGAAGTTGAAACCCAAGATTAGACACAATGATACTGAACAGGGCTCTCCACCTGCTCGTGTTTCTTATATTTGGGGTTAGCAACTTTTCCATTTGTTCATGGGATGTGGGTGTCGCTGACTAGACCAGCATTTCCTAGGGAAGAGAAGACTCGACCACATTGGAGTCACATGTAGTCCAGCCCAAGTAAGGATAGCAGATTCCTTCCTTAAGGGACATTAGTGAACCAGATGGGTTTTGCCCACAATGGATTCATGCTTGTCATGAGACTGTTAATTCCAGATTCTTTACAGAAATCAAATTCCACCATCTGCCTTTACAGGATTCGAAGCCAGTTCCCCAGAACATTATCTGGGTCAGTAGTCCAATGATAATAGCACTATGCTATCACCTCCCCCACCCCTGAACTGCCAGTGAAGCTAATAACGTGGCATGCCATTTCAGTTCAGAGTCAGCCATATTGCAGTCGGCCTAGATTGCAAATATCCTCCTCAAAATGAGTGAACTAGTCGGGTCTTTAGAACAACTCTTAAGAGTTTCATGGTCACTGTGAACGTTCAATTCCAGATTGAATTCATAATTCCAAAAGCTGCCATGGTCAGATTTGAACCCATGCTGCTGGGACATTGACTTGGGCTTTTGGGTTATAACCTTTGAAAGTCACCTGACTTCACCTGACGAAGGAGCATCGCTCCGAAAGCTTGTGATTTCAAATAAGCCCATTGGAATATAACCTGGTGTCATCTGACTTCTGACTTTGTCCACCCCAGTCGAACTCTGGCACCTCCCCATCATCTGAGTTACATCCCAGAAAGGTGCTAAAACTGGCCTCAGGACCCATTTCCCATAGCCAGGAGGGATCAGTCACTCCTAGTTACAACCTTGTGTGTCTGACTGGAGATTGAGTGTGGTATGTTACACTTGTCTGTTGTCCAAGATACACTGGGACACAATGTCAGGAATCCCTTGCAAAGAATAGCCAGTTGGGTTGAGCTATCTAACAAGCTAACTACTCCACGTTGTGAAATCAATACTTCCAGGAGGTAAGGTGCAGCATAACAGACATGTTTAAAAATTCTATGGATGCAACAAGAAACGTATTATGCATCCTTTCTCACAAATCAACGTAAATGCATTCACGTCTCACGAAGATACACTTTAAAAATATAAACTCACGATGATTCAGTGCCATAGCCTTCATGGCTAACTGCTGCTGAAATTGTGACAATCAAAGCTGGAAACCCATAGCCAACCCAAAGCATGTATCGCTTGAGAGGAACCTTTGGGACGAAAACCACCTGCACCATGAGGTAAAGTTGGATCCCTTCCAGGAACATCCAGGCAAAGACTGCGAGAAAGGTATAGTGGAGGACACCTGCGATGATTCCACAAAATATCTAAACAGAACAGTCACGGTATCATTTCAGAGCTGCAGTGAATGGCACACAGTTAGAAAGAGTTAGAAGGAACTTTCATTTATGCAGCATCTCTTGGGACAAAGGATGTTCAAATGCACTTTACAGCCGATGAGGCACTTCTGTTGTCTAACCCTTGTCATAATCATGACCAGATGGCGGCAATTTCATGCACAGCAAGCTCCCATAAACAGCAATGTGCTGATGACCTAGAGGTAAATAGAGGTGAACTCTCCTTTTCACTTTGCAATATTGTCACAGGAGCCTATACACCCCCACTGAGAGGGTGGGGGTATGGGTTCAATGTCTCCTTCAGAAGACTATGCACCTCTAACAGTGCTGCGCACCCTCAGTACTGCAATGGAGAGTCAACCTAAGTTTTGAGTTCAGCCTTAACAAGAGGAACATACACCCACAATCTACAGGAATAAGCATTGTGTTGATGCAGTGAGGATCAGAAAAGGACCTCATGGACAATCTTTTTTCATAATCAAGGAGGCTTAAAGAGCGACAATGTCAGAAATGATCCTGCTCATTACTGAGTCTAAATTAACCTTATCAAATGTTTCTTAAAGGATTGGCTTCCAGTCTCTCCTGAACATTGTGACAACAGAATACATTAATACATCAGTGTGAAATGTACCTGCTGGTTTAATTGAGATGTTGAGCAATACTTTATTGCCTTTGTTAAAGTAACAGAGGAAGATACACACTGATAGGCCACTCAGCCCCTCAAATCTGTTCTGCTATTCAATGAAATGATGGCTGATTTGTACCATATTCCCATACCCATGGACTTGGACTATATATTCCTACAAGCTGTTGGCTGGCAAATTATTAAATACATAAAAATCAACTGCGTTAAAGTATTCCCTTCTCTCATTAAAGTCCTGCCTTTGGTTTAAAAGTTATCGTCCTTGCTATAGAATTCCCCTGTTGTGCTCTTGTGTGATTTTCTTTAAAACGAAGCTCCCACTCTCACATTGGACTGGTACACGGTGTAGCTTCAATTTATTTGAAAATCCAAGATATATTTGCTCATCAGACAGACAGCTGTACACCAGACCAAACCCATCAAGATATATCAAGGAGATAACCTAGAGCCTAACTTGCAATTTTATCTAAAGGCAAGTGTGAGGAGCAGTGTTATTTGATTGGTCCACCATTAAGCTTTAAGCGAAACATATTTTATTAGAATCATAGAGATGGACAGCATGGACACAGACCCTTCGGTCCATCCAGTCCATGCGAGTGTTATCCCAAACTAAACTAGTCCCACCTGCCAGCACTTGGCCCATGTCCCCCCAAACTTTTCCCATCCACGTACCTGTCCAAATGTCTTTTCAATGTTGTGACTCTACACTCATCCATCACTTCCTCTGGAAGTTCATTCCAGACATGAACATGAGTAAAAAAGTTGTCCCTCATGTCCTTTTCTCCTCTCAGCTTAAAATATGCCCCGTATTCTTGAAATCCCCCATCCTAGGGGAAAGACACTGACCCTATCTATACCACTCGTGATTTTATAAACCTCTATAAGGTCACCCTTCAAGATCCTATGCTCCAGTCCCAGCCTATAACTTCACGCTGTTGACTTGCAAAATTATTAAGTACATAAAAATCAACAGCTTTATTGTGGGAAAGAGGTCCACTTTGAGTTAGAACTCAAAGCCTCCATTCCTGGTAACATCCTAGTAAATCTTTTCTGAACCCTCTCCGACTTACTAATGTCCTTCCTATAACAGGGGGACCAGAACTGGACACGGTCCTCCAGAAGAGGCCTCACCAACATCCCCTACAACCTCAACATCACGTCCCAACTGTACTCAAAATTACTGTCCCCGTTGTTAACTGCCCTGAATGAAATCATTCAAAATCTGAACATTTAGTGTTATAGCGATGTACAGCACGCAAACAGACACTTTGGTCCAACTCATCCATGCTGACCAGATGGCCCCAACCCAATCTATTCCATTTGCCAGCATTGGGCTCATATCCCTCCAAATCATTCCCATTCATGTACCCATCCAGATGCCTTTCAAATGCTGTAATTGTACCAGCCTCCACCACTTCCTCTGGCAGCTCATTCCACACATGCACCACCCTCTGTGTGAAAAAGTTGCCCCTTTGGTCCCTTTTATATCTTTCCCCTCTCGCCCTAAACCTATGCCCTCTAGTTCTGGATTGCCCCATCCCAGGGAAAAGACCTTGTCTATTTACCCTACATGCCCCTCATGTTTTCAGTGAACTAAGGGGGTAGTTAATCAACACTACCACTTGATCCTAAATTCCCATGTGCCACGAACAAGTGAACAACTGGCATGCAAAAGGATTTGAGTTAATAAGCAGCTAACATTTGGAGGCCTCAGATGTGATAAATTTAAAAAAAACGTGGTAATAAAAATTATTGACTTTAATGGTGAACCTTAAGTACAGGGGAGCAGACATGTTTATATGTGGTTCTGCTTGAGTTGTAACCTGGACAACCTCCAGACATTCTTGCATGTCTCAGTGACCGATACATAGCTATTCCAGTGAGTAAAACTTCTACAAGGGCCCCTGACCTTCGATGTAATGGCTCAGAGGACACAGACAAAGAGGTGGTGGGTAAACTATTCTAAGTCACGAGTTTGGCCTACACGGCGGAAACTAAAATCACAGCCCAGTGGTACTGATCCTAGACTCTCAGAGCTCAGGAGTGTTTCTCCTGGAGCTCCAGACCCCAGTTATTGTGCCCCAAGGTGGACCGTGGGGCCAATATTTTAGAAAAGGGAGCAGCGTTCCAAAGAGATTCACCAGAGCAGTGTCTTATTCAGCTCAACTGAATCTTCAGACAACCACAACTGGCATCAAGTCACGTGAGTGTACAGTGCCACGTTTGGAATGCTGCAGTCAACTCTGGTCTCCCTGCTACAGGAAAGATGTGGCAAAAGCTGAAAGGGTTCGAAAAGGATACACAAGGCTGTTGTCCGGGTTAGAAGGTTTGAGCTAGAGGGAGAGGCTGAATAGGCTGGGGCTAGAGAGATGAATTGAATTGAATTGCATTTATTGCCATGAGTACTGAGGCACAATGAAAAGCTTTGTCTTGCGAGCGATACAGGCAGATCACAGAGTTAAGTAGCATAAATAAGTAAATAATAGGTAAACAGCAGCAAAAACAAAAACACAGGTAGCAATTTTTTGAAAGTATGCTATTAAGTTTAAAGAGTGTAGAACGATTGTAGGAAATAGGAAACTTAGATCTGCATGCAAGGGCTCGCAAGGAGTCAACTATATCCAGTGCTTCTTGCATCCATATCTATATGAAGGGGAGGATGAAGCTTTCACACAGTGAGTAGTTATGGTCACGCTGCCTTGGAGTCTAGTGGGAGAAGGCAATTGGATAAATTATCGAGGAAGAAGTGAGATGCAGCATTATGGAGAAAGAGATGGGGGATGTGGGACTCTGCGGATCAATATTTCCAGGGCTAGCACAGACTGGGGGAGGGGGGGCTGAATGGCCTCTATACATAGACTATGACCTGGTGGGAGAGAACATCTTTCTCATCAATTATCTGATTAAAGTGTGTGACTGGCAACAACATGAACAACCAATTTATTGTGGCACCTCCCTTGAGTGCGGTGTCACCAATGGAACAATCATTAGGATTCCTTACCCGATTTCCAGTTAGCGAGATTCCGAAAAGGAAGATGAAGTCAGCGATCAGCAAACACACACACAGGTGAATGTGGATGGTGCGTCTTGTGTCATTAACCAATTGGCAAGTGGCAAAGGTGACAATGGCCAGTAACAGAAACACCAGGGAGACACTTAATCCAATGTAAGTGATGACTTCAAGTGCAAACACATGTGGGAGATCCTGTGAACAGAAGTCGGGGAGATTAACGAGTGAGACCATTTCCCTGAGCCCTGTGAGGAGAAATCATGGGTATTGAAATCCTGGAGAAACACAGCGAGTTGTTTGGAGGAGAGAACAGCAACAGTTTGAAGTGTGTCAGTGGGGCAGCACCCTTACACATTATTTTACCCAACATGCATTTTACTCTCTTCATTGCTCAGCATAGGAGTTGAGACATGATGTTGAGGTTGTACAGGATGCTAGTGAGGCCTCTTCTGGAGTCATATGTCTAGTTCTGGTCCCCCTGTTATGGGAAGCTGGAGAGGGTTCTGAAGAGATTTACCAGGATGTTGCTGGGTATGAAAGGTTTGAGTTATAAAGAAACGCTGGATCGGCTGGGACTTTTTTCACTAGAGTGTAGGAGTTTGAAAGGGGACCTTATTGAAGTTTATAAAATAATGAGGGGCAGAGATAGAATTAACGGTAGTTGTCTTTTCCCTAGGATGGGGGATTTTAAGACTGGGGGGCACATTTTTAAGCTGAGAGGAGAAAGATTTTAAAAAGTCATGAGGGGCAAATGTTTTACACAGAGAGTGGTTTGTGTGTGGAATGAACTTACAAAGGAAGTGATGGATCTGGGTAAAATTACAACTTTTAAAAGACATTTGGATAAGTACATGAACAGGAAAGGTTTGGAGGGACATGAGTCAGGAGCAGGCAGATGGGACTAATTCAGTTTGGGATTATTTTCAGCATGGACTGGTTGGACCGAAGGGTCTGTTTCCGTACTCTGTGACTATCTGCGGTTCTCGCTACACTGCAGTATCATGGCTTCATGTCCTTTTGAATTCAGCATGCACATTAATGGCACAAACCTAAAACAAAATTTCTGAGCTGATGTCTGGTACCATTTCTTCATGGAAGTAGCAATCTCACCGCGCCCCCTCCCCACCCCCCCCCCCTCCCCCCCCCCACCAAAAAAAAAGGCTATGTGATTGGGGTTCAATTGGAAATCTTAAAAACGACAGTTGATTGCTTTTTGTTGAGTTAAGCAAGATGGGGAAATGAAGGTAAGTTGCAGATCGACCATATTTTCATTGTGTGCTAGACCAGGGGTCCTCACCAAACTGATTCAGGACAAATGAAGCTCCCTGTGCAGCCAACCTCCAAATTTGGAGACTCAGAACAAAAGCCTGAAGCATTTGTGGAGAGAAACAAACCATGTGGTACCTTACTGAGGATGACCCTTATGTTTTTGAAATGCCACAATCATATGGAGAAAGTAATTAAGAAGGGCAATGGAATGTTGGCCTTCTTATCTAGAGGACTGAAGATGCAGTAGTTGTGCTGTGGTTATGCAAAACCCTGGTTAGATCTCACTTAGAGTACAATGAGCAGATCTGGGAACCACACCTTAGTGAGGATAGACTGGCCTTAGAGGGAGTATAGTGTAGGTTTACAAGAATAATACCTGGAGATCAGGGGTTAGGTTTTGAGGAAAGATTATACAATTTGAGGCCTATCTTCTCTGGAAGTTAGAAGGTGTTTTTAGTCGTTCACAGGATGAGGGCATCACTGGTTAAGCCAGCATTTATTGCCTATTCCTAATTGCCCGGGGCACAGTTAAAAGTCAACTGCATTGCTGTGGGTCTGGAGTCACATGTAGGCCAGACCAGGTAAGGATGGCAGGTTCCTTCCCTAAAGGACATTAGTGAACCAGATGGGCTTTTCCCTCCCAATTGACAATGGACTCACAGTCATCATTAAAACTCTTAGTTCCAGATTGTACCAAGTTCAAATTCTACCATTGACCATGGCAGGATTTGAACCCTGGTCATTAGCTAGATCTCAGGAGTAACAGCCTAGCAATATAATCACCAGGCCATTGCCTCCAAAGTGCAAAAAAGAAAAGACAGGTCAGGTAAAGGTGAACTATTTTGATTAATTGGAAATTCGAGAATAGTCTGAGAATTCGACTATTCAGGGGAGATCTTAGCACTTTATCACACAAATTCTCTTCCACAAATGGCAATGGATGCTGGAGCAGTTGTTAATTTTAAATCTGAGAGAAAGACATTTTTGCTAAGCCAATGTAGAAAGACATATGTGCCAGAGGCAGGGATATCAACTTAGGCCACAGATCATTCAATGGTGCAGCAGGGTTGAGGGGCTGAATAGCCTACTCCTGTTCCTTTGTTCCGATGACTACATGGTGGACTAAACACCTCGAGCTCAGCCAACATGGGGTTACTGCTCGACTTTAGGGATTTGTGCTTGCTAAGTAAATAAAGCAATGGCGTCCAGGGTGAACAGTGTGCACATTGGGAGAGATGAATATTATGGGATTTTGTCTCGATGCTGTGGGAAGTAAGGACTTATTTCAATAAAGTACGTAATTCAGAGTAAGCAGCTGGAGTAAAATTTATAATCGGGCATGTTACAATCAGTCAGCTTTTTAATCAGTTTCATCTGAGCTGCAGTAACATCCTGTTAAATAACTGCATATGGAGAAGTGTGAATTTTTGCCACTGTTGAAAGTTCAGCACAGTGTGCAACAGTTTTGAGGACAAATATTTCAGACACATTTCAACCAGCCTGGCTTCAGAATCTCATTGAACTCAACTATAATTCATGAACATAAAAAGTTCTACAATTTTGTGACCTATAATTGAGCCCTCGCTCAAGGCAATTTTACCAGAACTTCCGAATTTTGATATTATCTGCTCCATAATTGACGTGTTCATTTTCAAAATGGAGTGTTCAGTCCTCCCCAGCCTCCTGTTTGATATCGATCTCTATATCAGATTTTCTGTCCTTTATTACACTGCTGTATAGGAGCTGGTGGCGGTGAAATTAGTTTCCATTTTTCCTACAATACAGCACTTAACTGGCTCTTAATTGGAACCTTCTGGTGACTGTCGCGTAATGGGGATGTTATTAGACTAGTCATAACAAGGTCTAATGTATGATGCCCTGGAGACATATCGTATAGAGAATTTATAAGTCTGGAGCAAAAGGCTAGATTTGTTTGTAAGCTGCAGTTTGTCATGAAATCCCGTTTACTTCTCTAAATTTCTTCACTCAAGAAAATCTTTCATCCTTACCAGGTCTGGCCTACATGTGACTCCAGTCTCATAGCCATGTGGTTGACTCTTAATACAAACCATTCAATTGCAGGTGAGCCTTGTCAAAAAGCCTTGCCGGTGACACTCACATTGCAAGAACAAATAGAACATCCAGAGGTTGTGCCAGGTGCTATTTAAAGGCACGTCTTTTACTTTGTTTTGCTGAGCCTGCTGTCAGCTGTTGACACTGCCCATGCGGTGATATTCATCTCCTTATGTCTTTTTCCTGCTTTCTCTCTTGCCTGGTCACAGCCTCATGCCTGCTCCATCTCCCTTGGCTGCCTGCTCCATAGCCCTAGCTGCCTACCTTGCCCGGGCCAGCCAATGGGGGCCTGTTATTTCAATGCGGTGAATGAATCTGATCAACAGTACCTTCAATGCCATTAGGATGGCGAAGCTGGAGAGGTGAAACGCCTGGCACACCGTGTGGGTTTTATTTGAGAATACCAACTCGCAGCCGTCAGGAGACCAGGGAGTTCCGTTCAGAGTTCCGGTCCAATAGACGCATCTTATAATCGAATTGTTCACATTGGCCTGCAGAAAAGACAAGGGAATCTTTCAGGATGCACCTTCCACTCCCAATATCTCTTTGCTCCCCTCAATTAGATACTTGTCATGTATGGTCCATGGACTGTATTCTCCAGGGCACAGGATAGTGGTGTTATTGCCATCCTCCCCTACTTTAAAAGGCTTTTAAGTACCTGTTTTTGAGAATTGAGAACTTACCCTTTGCCAGGTGGGTTGTGAACATGGCCATGCCCTGTTATGTACGATGGGGTTGCTGGCGTAATGATGGCCATTGTTTGTGTTTGGTAACAACTTATATTTTAGGCTTTCCTGGGATTTTAGTGTCGTTGGCTGGGCCAGCACTTATGGCCCGTGCCTAGTTGCCCCTTGAGATTTTGGTGGTGCACTGACTTGTTACACACACACTCTGCTGATGAAAGGGAGATCCAGGATGTCAACCCAGCGACAGTGAAGGAGCGGCAATCTATTTCCAAATCAGGATGGTGAGTGCCTTGGAGGGTAACCTGCAGGGGGTGGTGTTCCCATTTATCTGCTGCCCTTGTCCTTCTTGATGGAAGTGGTGGGGGATTTGGAAGATGCTGTCTGAGGATTTTTGGTTAGTTTGAGCAGTGCATCTTGCAGATAGTACACACTGCTGTATATTCAAGATCATAGAATCCCTACAATGTGGAAGCAGGCCGTTCAGCCCACACCCATCCCCCAAAGAGCATTCCACCCCCCCCATCACTGTAACCCTGCATTGCCCATGGCTAACTCACCCAGTTGCATATCCCCGGACACTATGTGCAATTTCCCATGGCCAATCCATCTAACCTGCACATCTTTGTGAGTGTGGGAGGAAACTGGAGCATCCGGAGGAAACTCACACAGACGCAGGGGAGAATGTGCAGTCTCAACACAGACAGTCGCCTGAGGGTGGAATCGAGCTTGGGTCCCCAGCGTTGTGAGGCAGCAGTGCCAACCACTGTGCTACCATGCCGCCCATGATTCAGGGGGCCCCAGAAGATTGAGAAAAGTGATGAAATTTACCCCCTGGTTCTGAGAACAGCCTTGGAAGATCCAAATGGGAGGGGTGTACGGCCATGGTTTTGTACCACGACGCCATTAACCATGCTCACCATCTCCCTCAGACTGGTAAAAGTGACACATTACAACCTGACACACAGCTAAATTGTTGTTGGGTTTGTAGTTTAAATGCCGGCTACAAATATTTCAGTTAATGAAGTGATTCAAGAAGGATGTGGGACTCATGGAAGCTCAATTTGTGAACATGTGGCATTGCAAACATTTTAACAGGTACTTTGAAAAGCCCTCACCTACTTTAACTATAATTCGTAGATATTATTTGAAATGTTAAACATATTATTAATACACTGGCTAAACATAGGGCACTGCCCTTTGAAATTAAAAAAAATATTGAATTAGCTAGTACATATGCATTAGAGTACTTTATCCATTGGATAAAGACATCTTCTGCACTCAATAGTATGGAATATCAGATATTAGTGTGTGTCAGACAGGTCCCTGAATTTCATATTGATTTAGCATCCTGACATCTGTTGAGCCTTTGAAAAACTCTTCCAGTACCAATAGGTAGAGAACCAATAATTCTGAAAATAACCCCATTTTGAGATACTCATGAAGTTCAAACAAAAGGAAATCAGCTGTTCAAAACCCCAAGAAAGCAAATCCCCTCTTAAAAGCTTGACCTATCAAACATAGCCATTTATATTCGCATTTGAAAAATCATTTAACTGAGTCAACATCTTAAATCTTACTGAAATAAACAAACAAGTAAAGAAAAATCACTTTAACAAAAGATAAAGGCTCAGAAAACTGGCAAACAAATATGGTTAGTAGTCCTATCCATCACTATATAAACATTCTCCATTCAGCTGAAACTATCTTGGCATTCAGCCAAGCATTCATAGCGGGATTCTGCTTCAGTGACTAAGCAGGCTAAACACATGGCCAGTTATCGGTTTTGGATAGGTGGAACAATCCATCTTCCGCAACTACACTGGCCCCACCCCCCACCTTTTCCTCCGCTACATCGATGACTGTATCGGCGCCGCCTCGTGCTCCCACGAGGAGGTTGAACAGTTCATCCACTTCACCAACACCTTCCACCCCGACCTCAAATTCACCTGGACAGTCTCAGATTCCTCCCTCCCCTTCCTCGACCTTTCTATTTCTATCTCAGGCGACCGAATCAACACGGACATCTACTACAAACCAACCGACTCCCACAGCTACCTGGACTACACCTCCTCCCATCCTGCCCCCTGTAAAAACGCCATCTCATTCTCCCAATTCCTTCGACTCCGCCGCATCTGCTCCCAGGAGGACCAGTTCCAAAAACGTACAACCCAGATGGCCTCCTTCTTCAAGGACCGCAATTTCCCCCCCAACGTGGTCGACGATGCCCTCCAGCGCATCTCTTCCACTTCCCAATCCTCCTCCCTTGAACCCCGCCCCTCCAACCGCCACCAGGACAGAACCCCACTGGTCCTCACCTACCACCCCACTAACCTCCATGTACAGCGCATCATCCGCCGCCATTTCCGCCACCTCCAAACGGACCCCACCACCAAGGATATATTTCCCTCCCCTCCCGTATCAGCATTCCGTAAAGACCACTCCCTCCGTGACTCCCTCGTCAGATCCACACCCCCCACTCCCGGCACCTTCCCCTGCAACCGCAGGAGGTGCAAGACTTCCACTCCCGGCACCTTCCCCTGCAACCGCAGGAGGTGCAAGACTTGCGCCCACACCTCCCCCCTCACCTCCCTCCAAGGCCCCAAAGGAAACTTCCATATCCGCCACAGATTCACCTGTACCTCCACACATATCATCTATTGCATCCTTTGCACCCGATGTGGCCTCCTCTATATTGGGGAGACGGGCCGCCTACTTGCGGAGCGTTTCAGGGAACACCTCTGGGACACCTGGATTCCTGAAGAAGGGCTAATGCCCGAAACGTCGATTCTCCTGTTCCCTAGATGCTGCCTGACCTGCTGCGCTTTTCCAGCAACACATTTCCATCTCTGATCTCCAGCATCTGCAGACCTCATTTTCTCCTCCAGTTATCGGTTTTGCCTACTGACCTCAAGCTTCCAACAGGCAAAAGGTTCAACTGAGGATCGTGGATATTAAAGTCGAATTATTCAAGTTGAGTAGGTGAATTCTTTAGTTTTATAATTTATGGTGTCCCTGTCCAGCAAACTTTCACTGTGGCCCTATACCAAGTCATTGTTTGAGGTAAAATGGAAAGCAGGAGGTGTTGCTTGTCTCATTGGCCTGAGACCCTTTGCCTTTAGAACATGGCATAGTCCAGGGTCACTGGTGGCCATTCCACAGTGTGCAGGCCCACCCTTGCTGCCTGCTATAGGCTTCCTGAGTAACCCAGGCCTCTCCTTACCACCAACTGTGATGCCAAAATGGGGGTAAAGGTAGTGTGGGGTGAAGGCTGGGGAAGTAGGGGTATGAGCAGAGCAAAGTGTCAAGCTTCCCACCATTAGAATTTATCAGCAGGAGAAGAAACCAATCCCAAACATCTAATCCCCAAATCATAGAGTCATCATAGAATCCCTACAGAGGAGAAACTTTTTTTGGGGGTGCGTAAGGGGACATAGAATCCCTACAGTGTGGAAACAGGTCCTTCGGCCCAACATGTCCACACCAACCTGCCAAAGAGTAACCCACCCAGACCCATTGCCCTACCATATTATCCTATATTTACCCCCAACTAATGCACCTAACATGCATATCCCTGAACACTATGGGCAATTTAGCATGGCCAATCCACCCTAACCTGCACATCTTGGACTGTGGGAAGAAACCGGAGCACCCGGAGGAAACCCACGCAGACACGAGGAGAATGTGCAAACTCCACACAGACAGTGGCCGGAAGCTGGAATTGAACCTGGGTCCCTGGCGCTGTGAGGCAGCAGTGCTAACCTTCAATTTTCAGCCTGGAGCATCATTGGAAATGGTTTCCAATCTGTTAAGAAGCATAGGCACGATGGGACAAATGGCCTCCTTCCATAGCTCAACCATTCAATAAGACCGTAAGGCATAGGAGTAGAAATAGGCCATTCAGCCCATTGAGTCTCTGTGCCTCTGGCTGCTCTGATAACCCTCGACTCCACTTTCCTGCATTTTCCGCACAACCCTTGACTCCCTTAGTGACTAAAAACCTACCTCAGCCTTGAATCGACTTATTGACTCACCTGTGTGGTGAAGAACTGCACAGATTCACTGCCCTCTGTCTTAACCTGGTGACCCTTTATCCTAAGATTGTGGCTTCTGATCCCAGACTGTCCCACAAAGGGAAACAACCTTTCTGCATTGATCCTTTCAACTCCTCGAAGAATTTCTTGGCTTGGAGATGCCGGTGTTGGACTGGGGTGTACAAAGTTACAAATCACACAACACCAGGTTATAGTCCAACAGATTTAATTAGAAGCACTAGCTTTCGGAACGCTGCTCCTGATGAATTCAGGAGTGTTCAATAAAATCGCTCTGAGTCTTCTCATCTACAATGAACACCGACCCAACCTACTCAACCTCTCCCTGTAGGACAGTCCCTCCATAGGTCGGTCTTCTGGACTGCTTCCAATGTCAGTCTATTTCCCTTAGATAATGCTGTGCATAGCCCCATGCACTGCACAAACTGAGCAATAATCCTCAGACAGCTTCTTTCCCTGACTAATGCTATGCATAGTCTTAGCAAACTTCCCTACTTCATAAGAGATTCTGGAAGCAACAATGCCCCTGGAAAGCAGGTGTTGTGGGATGATGTGCTACAAACCGTAATATGGCTGAAGGTAAAGTTGATGGGATGGGTGGGAAAGTCTCTTGTCTTGCTGGTTATAGCTGCCGTTATGATCGCTGAATTCAGCACATCTGTCTTTCGTTCAGGTGTAGGCAGAGTCTCCTCCCTCACCGCACTCTCATTGCCCAAAAATGTTGTCATGTTTTTGTGAACGATGAAGGCAATGGCTGAATTTCTGCTCCTTTTGCCTAGAGAGTGTGTGAGAGAGAGAGAGAGATCACCGCTCCATCACCAGCTTTTCAATTTCCACCCTCGATATCCATCGACAAAATCGTAATGTGGGTTTTTTATTTCAACAAATTTATCATTTCTCCCTCAAATGGTGCCATTGAGTGTTGCACGGTGGACTACCACTTGATTGTCATCACCAGAGTAGCTTTTCAGAAAAATGACCTTCAGATACAGAGACAAACCTCTGAGCTGAAAGGCAGCATCAGGAACGGGTAAAATTGGCAGCAAGTTAGATCCAGGCCTGACAAGGTCATGACAGACCCAGGCTGTGGTTCAGGAGGGAGAACAGTCCATCGCGCTATAGCAAGGGTGCGATTGTATTCAGAGAGGGTTACTGAGGACGTAGCCTGAGCTGATGCGATTCAGGGATGATGAGAGATCAGATAGCCTGGGGCTGTTTTCCATAGAAGGCTGGAGGAGGGCCCTGACTGAGGTCAACAAAATTATCAGGGACACAGACAGGATGGAGAGGGAAAGACCTTTCTCCTCAGAGAGAGGGGGTCACAAACCAGCTTAGGTTTAAATTAATGGCCAGGAGGAGATTGAAAGAAAATCTGTTTCAGAGTGGCAGAGGCTGGTGGGTGTCTGGAACCGACTGCCTGAAAGGATGATAGAGGCAGGAGCTATCACAACATTTAAGAAGTTTTCAGAGGAATACCTGGAAGTCCCAGAGGCTTTGGATCCGGAGCTGGGCAATGGGATAGGGTAATTGTGAAATAGAGGCCAGCATTCCATCACCCTTCATTTACAAATGCCTTTGACAGTAGCACTGCCTCTTTCTGAGCCAGGCAGTCAGGGGCTCAATATTCCTGATGTTCAACCTTTTATGTCCACCAGGGCTTCCTGATTGGACCAGATTAACAACCCAGTCAGGGAACTTATATTCTGTGATGTCCAACGGGCTGACCTCTTTACAATCACCGCAAAAATCCATCTGGGTCACTGATGTCCTTTAGGGAAGGAAACTGTCATCCTTCCCAGGTCAGGCCTACACGTGACTCCAGACCCACAGCAATGGAGCTGACTCTTAACTGCTCACTGGGCAATTAGGGATGGGCAATAAATGCTGATCCATCCAGCATTGCCCACATCCCGTGAGTAAATATATAAAAAAAAACTTCCCTCTGTGTGTCATGCTGCTGGAGGACTCGGTAAGATGGAGTCCGAGGGTTTTAAGTCTATGAGGGCTATGGTGATGGGCTTGTACCCAAAAAGTAGATTGCAAAATCTCAGCGAGATGTAACAGGACAGGAATGGGTAAAGGATGTTCCTTAAAGACCATTCCCAGTCTGACGAGTAGTGGACATCTGGTTGGAATTATGCCTTTACTCTGTCCCATCAATTCTGGGATTCTAGGAGACTGTAAGATATTTGAAAAATATCCATGATTTGGCCCAATTTAACGTGTTTTTATGAGTTCCCGCTGAGTTGGGTTTGTTTGGATTGCAGTTATCAGTTTGTAATGATACTTTACCTGTTGCCGTGTCCATAAATATAACTGGATCAATCTCCATGGAGTTCCCTTGTGCTGATACCACGATGGGTTCTACAGGATTCATGTGACGCCTTATTACGATATCTGAAAATTCATGAGGTAACTATTAGTTTCCGCCTTTGCGGCTCTCAGCTTTCCTACTCAAAAATCGCCGTGACACGTTCCCGTTCACCTTTGCTCGTGAATACAGCTACATCATAAAATGGGTTAGTTCACGCCTTTGCGTCCAGAAGGGAGATGCCTGCCCTGTGAGTGTTAGAAAGCCGTGCTCAAAGGGAAGGTGAGTGAGTGAACTAACCCTTCCTTAACCACTACCTCCTCACCCTCAGGAGTGGATTGCGCAGATTGGCAGTGGCCTGGGGATATCACTGCTCACCTGTTCCTATTGCAACACTGCTGGGGACCTAGTGTCAAATCCTACCATAGCAGATCTTGGAATTTGAATTCAGCATCAAATCTGGAATCACATTCCTGAAGAAGGATTTACACCCAAAATATTGACTCTTCTGCTCCTCAGATGCTGCCTGACCTCCTGTGTTTTTCCAGATCTGGAATCAAGGATGATCATGACTCTTATTGATTCATAAGGGATGAAACGTCATCTGGTTCGCTCATCCCCTTTAGGGAAGGAAGCTGCCAACCTTACCTGGTCTGGCCTACATGTGACTCCAGACCCTCAGCAATGGGGTTGACTTTTAACTGCCCTCTGGGCAATTAGGGATGGGCAATAAATGCTGGCCTCACCAGAGATGCTCACATTCTGTACATAAACAAACGAAAGTGTGGCAATAGAACTCATGGTGGAGACTGGTACAACTACAACATTTAAAAGGCTTCTGGATGGTTACGTGAATAGGAAGGGTTTAAGTGGGATATGGACCAAATGCTGGAAAATGGGACTAGATTAATTCAGGATATCTGGTTGGCATGGACGAGTTGGACCGGAGGGTCTGATTCAATGCTGGAAGGAAGGGGGCAATCCCAGCATCACCTTTTTTGTGAGGGGGAGGTCTGAGAATTCTATGGAAATCAGGCAGCTCAGGAACCTTCATGTGAATATGGGAGACCATTCAGCCCATCGAGCCTGCTCCGCCATTCAATAAGATGATGGCTGATATGATTATAAGCTCCAACCTACACTCCCACTTACACAAAATGGCCTTTCACCCCCTTGATAACCAAACATCTATCTACCTCTGCCTTACAAATATTTGCTTCCACCACCGTTTCAGGGAGAGAATACCAAAGACCGTCTGAGTGAAAGAACTTCACCTCATTTGTTTTAAATGGGAGACTCCTTATTTTTGAAACATGTTCTAGATTCTCTCATCTACCCTGTCTACTGACCATCCACTCATCAATCTTGTCCAAACCCCTCATGAATTTTAACATGTCAATCAAGTTTTACTCATCTAAACTCCAGTAAATACAAGGCTTGGCTGCCCAGTCTTTCCTGCTAAGATGACTCTCATTCCCAGTATTAGCCTGGTAAACCTTCTCTGAACTGCATCCAACTCATCTGAAGCCTTTCCCAAATAGGAAGACCAACACGGTGCACAGCACTCCTGATGCGGTCTCACTCGTGCCCTGTCTAAGTGAATCACAACTTTCATGCTTATGTATTCAATTCTCCTTATCGGAAAAGGTAACTGTCTATTAGCTTTCATGATTACTTGCTGTATCTACAAACGAACCTTTCTGATTCCTCTGCACCTCTGAGCTCTTCAGTCCTAGCAGCGCCACTGGGAGAGCTGGCCACTGCTAGAATTGCACCCAGCTGTGAGACTCATTGATGGAAGCCAAAGATAAGACTTGTTGGAATAAGACAAGTTGGGTTGGTGAGCTGGAGGCCTTAGGGAGTGGTCTTGTGGGCTCGACTGATTCTAGGTTCAAACAATCAAGCTGAATGAGCTAGCTTAGTTACCAAATCAAACACAGAGCAATTGGACCTTTGAGCATTGATGGCTCAGTGGTTAGCACTGCTGCCTCACAGTGCAAGGTACCCAGGTTTGATTCCAGCCTCAGGTGACTGTCTGGGTGGAGTTTGCACATTCTCCCCGTGTCTGCGTGGGTTTTCTCCGGGTGCTCTGGTTTCCTCCCACAGTCCAAAGATGTGCAGGTTAGGCGGATTGGCCATGCCAAATTACCCATAGTGCTCAGGGATGTGCAGGCTTCAGTGGGTTACAGTGTGTGGTTACAGGGAGAGGGTGTGATGCTCTTCAGAGGGTGGACACAGCTGAAATGGGCCAAATGACCTCTCTCTGCCATGTAGGGATTCTATGAACATTACATATACCTTGCAAGAGATGCTTAACAAAGACAAGAGTTGAAATTCAATTCGTGCATGATCTGATTAGGTGGCAGAGATGGATCAAGGGGCTGAATGATCTCTATTTGTTCTTAATGCTCACCATTCTATTGGGTATCTGACAATAAGCGAGAACTGGAACATACAGAGTTCTACCTCTCTGTCATATGGGGACAAACACTACCTTTCTGGTAACTGATAGGGAGGGATGAGTTGCTGTGCATTAACAGATTTTGAAAAGTGGTAACTTATTACCAAATTCAGCCATTGACTTTCGCTCTTCACTTTCATTCCATGGAACCTCGACCAGGGATCGTAGGATACGTTCGGCATTATCCAGGATCTTTGCAACTTTGCTGGTTTCATCTGATGCCCTCTCAACATCTCTGCCCATGTTGGTATATAAAGCCTTCATTTGACATGAGTTCAGACACTGTTAATGACAAGATTCAGAAAACAGTCATTTTCAATTACATAATGTTATTATTGCACTTTAAACAAGCAATAAAACGCTAAATATCTCTCAGTGCTTTTTAAAAAAACTTAATATTTCATGGTTTGTGGGCACTTCCTTTATTCCCCGTCCATAATTGCCCTGGAGAAGGCAATGGAGAGCTGTGTTCTTGAACCATGACACTCTTTGGGGTGTGGAAGCTATGGGTGGGGTGTGTGGAGGAATCCAGAATTTTGACAGAGTGGCAATGCAGGAAGAGTTGCTCCAAGTCTGGATAATGTATGGCTGGGAGGGGAATTTGCAAGGGTTGGTGTTGCCATGTATCTGCTCCCCTTGTCCTTCTAGGCAGTGGAGGGTGTGGGTTTGGAAGGATCCTCAGTGAGTTCCTGCAGTGCACCTTATAGATAGTACACATTGCTGTGACTGAGGCTGGGCTTTGGAATGGGGGCATGGTGAAGGTGCTGGATGGGGAGCTGATTATACAGGCACCTTTCTCCTGGATGATGTCGGGCCTCTTCAGTATTGTTGGAGCAGTTCCCATACAGACAACTGCAGACTATCCAGTCACTCTCCTGCTCCTGTCTGTCATGATCTTAAAATCCTGTTGCATTAATGTAGTGCCACTCTGTCACTGCTTAACGTAGCCTACAGAAGAAATCTTCACTTTAGCCACAGAGATGTGTTATTCACAGCAGATTTCCCTGCCTCTGGTCCTTAAAGTGCTTTCAGCCAGAAATTCTGAATGGCGCTATAGCGGTGCAAGTTCGGAACATAGAAACAGGAGTAGGCTATTCAGCCCCTTGGAAGCTGTTCTGTGGTGTAACTCCATATACAATATATAGATGGAGTCCCTTAATATCTTTGCTTAGCAAAAATTTATCTATCTTAGATTTAAAATTAATAACAGATTCAGAATCCACTGTGGAAGAGAATTCCAACATCTATCAACTATTGTGTGTCGAAGTGCTTCCTAACACCCTGAAAGGTCTGGCCCTAATTCTCAGATTATGTCCCTTGTTCGAGAATCCCCGATCAGTGGAAATGGTTTACCTTTATCTCCCCTGTCTTTTCCTGTTAATATCTTGAAAACCTTGATCAGATCACCCCTTAACCCTTTAAATTCTAGAGAAAACAGGCCTCATTTGTATAATCTCTCCCCATAGCTGCTGAAGTCCAGGTATTATTGTAAACCTACACTGTACTCCCTCCAAGGCCAGTCTATCCTCACATCTGCTCACTCTGCTCCAAGTGGGGTCTAACCAGAAAAAAAAACCTGAAAAGAACTGCACTCAGCTGGAAATCAGAAACAAAAAATGAAAACAGAAATTGCTGGAAAAGCTCAGCAGGTCTAGCAGCACAAATCCATTGTCAATTGTTGGAAGACCCCATCTGCTTCACTAATGTCCTTTAGGGAAGGAAACTGCTATTCCTTACCTGGTCTGGCCTACATATGACTCTGGACCCATAGGAGAATAATCAGAGTTAAAGTTTGGGGTCCAGTGACCCTTCTTCAGAGCTGCTGGGGTTGAAGTCGGGTTTTGTATAACTTCTGCATCCTTGTACTCCAGTACTCTAGATATAAAGGCCAGCATTCCATTAGCTGTCTTGATTATTTCTGCACCTCGGTGACATTTTAAAGATCTCTGCTCCTGAATCTCCAAGTCTCTTTGGACAACCACTATAAATAATTTCATACCATCTACAAATTACCCTGATCTATCCTTTTTCTGACCAAGCACTTGCTTGTATCAAACTCCATCTGCCATAGTTTTGCTCATTCACTTGGCACGTCAATATATCTTTGTAATTTCATGCTATTATCTACACCGGCTATAATACTGCCTAATGTTATATAATGAGCAGATTTGGCTCTGTAAGTTTCTCAGCTGTTATCCAAGCCTTTAATAAATAACGTGGATAATTGAGACTCTCAGCGTTGTTTTCTCCTGCAGTTTAGCTGACTTACCATTTGCTTAGAAACTTGGGAATTGATTGAGTTCGTGGAAAAATAGCATTCGATTTCACATCCTGGGAGAATGGAAGGCACAGATTAGAATCACAGGGTCATTTCAGAACGGATTACAGCTCACATGCGGTATGTTTACTGCAGACACACATTTCATTCTGAACGATTAGCACCGGTGGATTTTTAACTCAAGATTTTGAAACTGAAAGTTGATGATTTGTTCACAATTGGCTGAGACTTGCAGATTAGGTTTCTGTTCATTTTTTTAACACATTATCGTAAGATTGGCGTTGGGGTAAGGGCATTTTGGCACACAGGGCTGTCAAATGTCAAGCTGGGCGATGGAGATATTGCCAATTAGTAAACTTTATAGAATCCCTATAAGTGTGGAAACAGATCATTTGGCCCAACAAGTCCACATCGACCTTCTGAAGAGTAACCCACCTATACCCATTCCTCTACCTCATTACTGTACGTTACCCTTGACTAATGCACCTACTCTATTGCTTAACAGTTATCCCCAACTAATGCACCTAATCTCCAGGTCCCCAAACACTATGGGCAACTTAGCGTGGCCAATCCACCCTAACCTGCACATCATTGGACTGTGGGAGGAAACCAGAGCACCCGGAGGAAACCCACACAGACACAGGGAGAACGTGCAAACTCCACACAGTCACCCGACAGTGGAATCGAACCCAGGTCCCTGGCGCTGTGAGGCAGCAGTGCTAACCACTGAGCCATCAATTGGCTCATTGAGTGACAATCAGAATTTGGCAATTTGTTGTTAAAGAATAAAATGTCAAACTCTGGTGTTTTAAAGACCAAAAACAGATCATGCAAGTGTTTTAAAAAAAAACAGAGTAATTGTTTTGCGCAATACAAATTGTTTTCAGAAATATTCAAGATTTTTTATTATTCATGGAATGGGAGGTGGGAATGCTGACCCAGGACAGTATGTGTTACCCAGATGGCACTTAAGTATCAACCATATTGCTGTGGGTCTGGAGTCATATGTGGGCCAGACCAGGTAAGGATGGTAGATTTATTGCCTAATAAGATGGATTTTGACAATAAGTTGACAATGGTACATGGTCAACATTTTATCAAATGCAAATCTCACCAGCTACCTTTGTAGGATTTGAAGCCAAGTACCCAGAACATTAGCCTGGGGTTCTGGAGCACTAATCCATGGATATTACCACTATATCACCCCTGGGCAAGGAGCAAGCATTGGTTAGTGTGAAGTGTATGCTTACTTATGGCCAGACATTTATTGCCCAGAACATGGGCTTGGAGGAAAAAACAAGTAGCTCTTACTGAGACCAGCGACAGGAGCCAATTCTTTTGCTAATGCATTTAAGGGCCTACAACTGTGTGAGTGCCATGTGCTAATTAGTTTCCCACAAGAGAAACCAGGCCTAGGGCTTACTGACTAGGCCCAACTACGAGGTGAAGACCTTACCTCTCATGGATGAATCGGTCCTCCCTGCTTTTAACTGCCACCTCAATCTTATCTCCCCACCTTTTTTTCTGATGTAATAAAATACCTGCTTATGGCCTCATGGTATTATCATGATATGATTAATCTGGGGACCCAGGTTCATAATCCCACCATGACAGATGATGGAATTTGAATTCATCTGGAATTCAGATGACCATGACGCCATTACCAATTGTTGAAAAACCCATCTGGGTCACTAATGTCCTTCAGGGAAGGAAACTGCCATCTTTACCTGGTCTGGCCTACGTGTGACTCCAGACCCACAGCGACATGGTTGACTCTTAACTGCCATTTGGACAATTAGGGCGATATGTGCTGGTTTTCCTTCGTCCCCGTGAATAAACAAAAGATGTTTCCCTTTCTACTTCAATCTCAATCTTTACTTTACTCTTGTTTTTGTTGTAAAAGGCAAAGGGTGATCAGGACTTCCAGCTTTGCTGTCTGTTAGTATTGAACAATCTGATTGGCTGCTAGGCCTGGCATCACTGTTGCTGGGCGCCAGAAATCTTTCTGAGCTGGCGCCAAAGTCAACATAACATCAGCCATTCCACGCAACAAAGATAGAATAGAATCCCTACAGTGTGGAAACAGGCCCTTTGGCCCAACAAGTCCACACCGACCCTCTGAAGAGTAATCCACCCAGACCCATTCCTTATTACTGTACGTTAACCCTGACTAATGCACCTAATCCACACACCCCTGAACACTAAGGGCAATTTAACTTGGCCAATCCACCTAACCTGGACATCTGTGGATCTTTGGAAATCCACACAGACACGTGGAGAATATGCAAACTCCACACAGACAGTCACTGGAGGCTGGAATCAAACCCAGGGCCCTGGTGCTGTGAGGCAACAGTGCTAACCACTGAGCCACCATGCCGCTCCAGAACACACAATCTTTTGTGGGATGCTTCCTTTGAGGCCAATTCACCGCTGAATGCAAAATACAGACAGTTCCTTGGTTTTGCCCCCAAGTATTCACAAACATTCATTGTTAACGCTCTTTCCTAAAGTGGTGTTTATGTCAGTCATCCCAATAATGTCTCACTTGAGCAAGCCTTCTGCGTTATTCCATTGAATGGGCAGCAGTAGCTTCCAATCGTATTCACGCAGGTTGCATTGCTGCCACATTTCGTCTTGGTCATCTTGCACTCGTCCTTATCTGTAAGTAAATTGCAAAACATAATCTTTTGTTTAGTCTTTGACCGGTAGAGCACATGGACATTGTGGTACAGATGAGCTGTGTTTCAAAACCCATAAAGTCCGTGAATCGGGGATGTGCTAGATGTTGCACTTGTTTGAATTCGCAAACCCTTGACTCTATCGTACCTCTGCTCCTCCCACACTTGAGATTGGTGAAGCCTCTTCAGGAATACTGTGTCTAGTCCTGGTCAAAGGATGTTCTTAAGCTGGAGAGATTTACCAGGATGTTGCCGGGTAAGGAAGGTTTGAGTTATGAAGAAAGGCTGGGACTTTTCCCACTGGAGCGTAGGAGGCTGTGAGTTGACCTTCCAGAGGTTTATAAAATAATGAGGGGCACGGGATTAATGGCAGTTGCCTTTTGTGGAATTTCAGTACTAGGAGCCACACTTTTAAGGTGAAAGGGGCGAGATTTAGAAAAGACATGAGGGGCAAATGTTTTACACAGAGGGTGGTTCACGTGTGGGATGAACTTCCAGAGAAGGCGATGGATCTGGATACAGTTACAACATTTAAAAGACATTTGGATAAGTACATGAACAGGAAAGGTTTAGAGGGATATGGGCCAGGAGCAGGCAGGTGGGAATCATTTAGCTTGGGATTATACTTGGCATGGACTGGTTGGACCGAAGGGTCTCTTTCCGTGCTGTATGACTCTGTGGCTCAATGAGCTGGATTTAATTGGGGCAGAAAGGCGGGAGATGGGTTAGAAATTTAAATATTTTGGTGAGGCTTTTCTTTTTGCAGATTTACTGATGTCCTGGACCTTGGGAAGCCAGGTAGCTGGAGGGAGGCCAGGCCAACTCCAGAGGGGAGGAAAATGTGTGCCTTTGCAGCACAGCTTGTGGGTCTAAATACACTTTTCCTTCCCTCATTGACCAATCAACCATGATTGAGTGGCCCCCAATCTAACCGACCCTCTCCCAGTACAAAGACCCTGCGATTAGACTGGATGTCTGAGAATCGAGGACTGGACACCACCCACCCAACCCCCCCAACGTCCCCAGACCCCCAGCCCTTTTCCTCCTGTGTGTATTTAATGGCATTTCTATTGGTAAGAACAGGAGGCTAAATTGGGCCTGCCTTATTGAGAGTCAGTCTGCCAATGTTAAACCAAATTCTGTGATTACTGGTACATTTCATAAGCTCCTTACGCCTTTCCAACACCATATAATGGAATATTCACAATCTGATGTAGATAGAACAACGCTAAAAAAAACGATGGGCTAGGATAAGGCCTTTACTTTATCATTCCTGCTACTAGGCTTAGTCACCGTACTCCCCACCAGCAGCTGCAGTATAAATGATCTGGAAGAGACGCTGTAAAGACATTCTCATTTTTAAACTCATCCATACATCGTAATCATTGCCGTAAGACCAGCAGAGTGCATGACAAATGGTACACACTACTGCCATCGTGTAGACGGAGTCAGTGAGTTTTGCTGGTAATGGTTTAGGCCTTTGTCCTGGTTTGAGCTATTGTCGTCACATGTACCTAATTACAGTGAAAAGTTTTGTTTTGCGAGCAGTACAGGCAGACCAAAGCAAACAAGGGCACACAGATCATAGAGTGCTTGGACAGAACGAGGCACACAAGGTTACAACTACACAGGAGGTGTATAACGTGAGACCAACATTAAATCTGAAGATAGTGAGGTCCATTCAGCAGTCTAATAACAGCAGGGAAGAAGCTGCTCTTGAACCTGTTGGTGTGTGTGTTCAAACTGACAGAAGAGGTTGTAGGAGAGCATTACCAGGGTGGGAGGGGTCTTTAATAATGTTGGCAGCCTTTCCCTGACAACAGGAAGTGTAGATAGAGCCCATGGATGGGAGGTTGGCTTCTGTGATGGTCTGGACTGTGTACACATCTCTCTGTAGTTTCTATAGGATGATGTTTTCTGTAGGGTGGTGTTTTCTATAGGATGATGTTTTCTGTAGGATGATGTTTTCTGTAGGATGGTGTTTTCTGTAGGATGGTGTTTTCTATAGGATGGTGTTTTCTATAGGATGGTGTTTTCTGTAGGATGATGTTTTCTATAGGATGATGTTTTCTGTAGGGTGGTGTTGTTGCTGTGTGCTGTTGGAACTGCACCCGTGCAAGTGAGCAGAGAGTAATTCCTCAGCCTCCTGACCTATGCTTTTCAGCACAAATGAAGAGGATGATCTTGAGAGTGGATATTAACCCAGAAACAACAGGGAAACACCAGGAATAAGGAGGACACTTGCTAGAACAAGAGAATCTTACCTTTGCAATATGGCCGTCCAGTTGTACAATTGTTGATGCTCAGGCATAAGAAAAACCCTTCATCACATTTACACATTGGGCTCCCATTGTTTTGCTTTGCAGTTGAACCATGGGGACATGCATGCGGAGGATTCGATAGCGTAGCTGAAAAAGATGCAACACCAAAACCCATTGGAATGCTGTGTGCCAACATAACCAGAGCCAGCACAATGTTCAGTCATGTTTAGACAAGGTGTTTTCCCCAGGATGGGACAGTCTGACAACTAGGAGGCATAGCTTTAAAGTGAGAGGAGAAAGATTTAAAAGGGACCTAAGGGGCAACTTTTTCACACAGAGGGTGGTGCGTGTATGGAATGAGCTGCCAGAGGAAGTGGCGAAGGCTGGTACAATTACAACATTTAAAAGGCACCTGGATGGGTATATGAAGGGGAAGAGTTTAGAAGGATATGGGTCAGATGCTGGCAAGTGGACCTGGATTAGGTTGGGATATCTGGTCAGCAGGGATGAGTTGGACTGAAGGGTCTGTGTCTGTGCTGTACATCTCTATGACTCTATGACCTCTTTAGCCCTGAGAACTATATCTAATTCCTTGTTAAGAAGCTCAAAAAGCTCAGTGCTTGATTGGCATTGCACCCATCCCTCTAATCATCACCCCACTGATGCTCAGTAGCAGCCGTGTGTACCCCCTACAAGATGCACTGCAGCAACTCATCAAGACTCATTCAGCAGCATTTCCCAAACCCACAAGCTCTGTCATTGAGAAGGACAAGGGCAGCATGGGATCTACCCACCATTTTCAAGTTCCCACTTGCCATCCTGACTTGGAAGCATATCGCCGTTCCTTCAGTGTCACTGGGTCAAATTTCTGGAATTCCCTCTCTAACAGCACTGTGGGGGTTGCTATATCAACCATTACAGTGGATCAAGAAAGCGACTCCTCAGCACCCTCTCTGGATAAGCAATGAATGCTGGCCCAGCTCCCGCCAATAAATAGGTTATAAATCATGAGGAGGTTGAGCATGGGATTTGACAGGTGGCCCATATGCTTGACAATGCTGGAGAGAAACGAAAGGTCAAAGAAAGGTCTCCAGTTTGCAAGACATGGGCAGTCAAGTGGGACCGACCCAGAAAGCAAAACAAAATTAAAAACCAGTAAAATATGCAAATGATAACCAAGTGGCCTACCATGTTGCAGATAGAACTCCAGAATGTAGTTAAACTCTGATTTCCCTCTGCACATGCTGGAACAAATGGCCTGTTTCCACACTGTAGGGATTCCATGATTCTATCATGGCAAATTCAATGTCATCGTGACCATGTTTCAAGAGGACTGTAAAGTTTTGCTCAGTGTTGACTCATCCATAACTTGTGGGTGGTATTGAAACTATTTTTATTTCTGTCATAGGATGAGGACGTCGCTGGCTCGGCCCACAGTTATCGCCCATCCCTACTTGCCCAGGAAAAGGTGAGGGTGAGCTGCCTTCTTGAACTGTTAGGTGTGTCAGGGCACCCACTGTGTTATTAAGAAAAGGGTTCCCAGTCCACAACAATTGGGAGATTCTCAAGTTTTGATACACACAGGCAGGCAAAACGTCTGTCGATTTTAATAACTAACTTTTTTTTCCTGGAAAGGTTCATTGTCTGTCACAGAAACTGAACTGGACTCACCACACAGCGGCTACAAGAGGCTGGGAATCCTGCAGCGAGTAACTCACCACCCAACTTCCCAAAACCTGTCCACCATCGACAAGGCACAAGGCAGCAGTGGGATGGAATACTCCCCACTTGCCTGGATGGGGGCAGCTCCAACAACACTCAAGAAGCTCAACACCATCCAGGACAAAGCAGCCCCCGCCTGATTAGCATCACATGGTAATCAATACCATTCCCATTTTCACCAAATGCACAGTAGCAGCAGCAGTGTGTACCATTGGCAAGATGCATGGCATCTCACCGAGGCTGCTTGGACAACAACTCCTACACCAGTGACCACTTCCATCTCGAAGGATAAGGGCAGCAGATATAGGGGAACACCACCCCCTGCAAGTTCCCCTCCAAGCCACTCACCATCCTGACTTGGAATTGTATCACCATTCCTTCAGTGTTGCTGGGTCAAAATTCTGGAATCCCTTCCCTGAGAACATCGTGGGGGGTTGGGGGGGGGGGGGGGGGGGGGGGGTGCGGTCCCTTCACCAAATGGAGTGCAGCGGTTCAAGAAGGCAGCTCACCACCACATTCTCAAGGGTGACGAGGGACAATAAATGTTGGCTCACTCAGCGATGCCCGCATCCAGTGCATGACTATCCACCCCCATCTACAACTTCTCTTCCCCATGATCAACAATCCGCTGAATGAATAGAGACAACGCAGCTTGAGGGGTGGTATCCTGCTGACCCAAGGGTCTCTCACTGCCTGCCATGAGTGTACATCGGAAGGATTTGTAGGTCAATATTCCCCTACGTGGCTGTCGTTTTTTTAAGAACACACCTTTCCTGGCGTGGGATTTGAATCCAGAGCCTCAGGCTCAGAGACAGGGACATTACACACCGTGCTACAAGACCACCTCATGAGTTTATAGAATCCATCTACCAGGCCCACTGTTAAGGAAAGGCTGCCAGCATTCTCAAAGATCCATCCCACCCTGGCAATGTTTTTCTACAACCTCTACCATCGGGGAGAAGGTACAGAAGCCTGAACACACGCACCAGCCGGTTTCGAAACAGTTTCTACCCTACTGTTTTGAGATTACTAAATGGACTCAAACTCTGAACATTCACCTGTACCTGTTCTTTTTTGATTTTGCTGCTGTTTACCTTTTATTTACTTATCTACGCTACTTAACTCTGTGATCTGCCAGTATTGCTCGCAAGACAAAGCTTTTCACTGTGCCTCGGTACACGTGACAATAAAGTAAATTAAATTCAATTCAATTTATTGCACGCCCCTCATTGTCCTTGAGAAAGTGATGACTTCAATCTGCTGTGGTCCATCAAGGCACATTTCGACAATAGAGGGGAGCTAAGGGTGAACCAATTGCTATGGGTGTGGAATCACATGTTAACCAGACCAGGTGGACTGATGCATTTCTTCCTTAAGGAGGCTTTGATAAATCAGATATCATTTTTTTCCTCTCTTTAACAGATATTAACAGAATTTAAGTTTCCCCTCGTGTTATGGGTGGGATTTGAACCCACGTCTCCCAATTATCAGGCATCTGTTGCTTTGCCTATTAGTTTGACCTCACCACATACCCTCTTGGTGTGATTGGCTCTCACAAGAGTGAGCGAGGGTCACTCTTCTCCAGAAATGCATCTCAGTCCCTGTTTGTTGGACCGGATGGCATCACTGAGCTGTTGGACTGGGTGAGGCGTCACAGTCAGGTCCCACTCTGAACTATTTAGCATCTTCCCGCCAGGGAACGCATTTACGACCAAAACATTGAGTGTTTTCAAGGTGGAGTCAGATATAGGGGGGGTTCAGTTGGCAGGACAGCTGGTTTTGCAATGCAGAGTGATGCCAACAGGGATGGGTTCAATTCCTGCACAAGCTGGGGTTACCATGAAGGACTCTCCTTCTTAACCTCTCACCTCACCCTGAGGCATGCTGACCCTCAGGTTAAACAACCACCAGTCATCTTGTCTTATGAGAGAGGAGCCCCAGGGTCCGGTAAGACTATGAAAAGCGCAGCAGGTCAGGCAGCATCCAAGGAACAGGAGAATCGACGTTTCGGGCATAAGCCCTTCTTCAGGGCTTATGCCCGAAACGTCGATTCTCCTGTTCCTTGGATGCTGCCTGACCTGCTGCGCTTTTCCAGCAACAAATTTTCAGCTCTGATCTCCAGCATCTGCAGTCCTCACTTTCTTCTCCGGTAAGACTATGACAACCTTATCTTACCTTTTTAGATACAGTCTTTAAAACTAAAGAGATCAAAGGGTGTGGGGAGAAACCAGGAACTGGGATGGATGATCATATTGAATGGTGGAGCGGGCTGGAAGGACTGAATGGCCTCCTCCTGTTTCTGGTTCTATATTTTTCCCACCAGTAGGTGTCACTGTCTCACAATGGGCGATGAGAGCCCTCCCTGGTCTAACTCAAACAATTGCCTCAAGCACTTTCTCTCAAGCAGCTCCACTCAGACCCTGGTGGGCACAGCTCTGATTTGCTTGCGTGTTTGTGCATTAGCAACTAGTTAGGGAGCCAACAAGTCTACCATAGCTAACTAAGAAACTAATCTCTGCAACACACAGGCAAATTGAACAATCTCCCATGCTGTCAACTGCAACTGCTCTGTTCTGCTACTTTTACTGTGCATTTGTCAAATTCTTCTGCAACTTTTAACCTGTACAAACTGAATGTGGCACGTGAAAGCTTTAGTTTATCATGTCGTGGTAACATTCTTAACCTTGTGAACACTGTCATTCCGTGATGATCAGGAAAACATTTTCAATAATTTGGGAACGGGCTGAAAACTTCATTGCCAAAGATGGTAGTCAAGTCAGTGTGGTCTTCTGTATCACTGTATATCGTGTTAAAATATTACAAATGATGCTTTCCCACTTTTTACTGTTTGTATCGATGGTGTGCACATCCACAGTTACTGAAGTTAGAAGTTGGCTTTATAAATGTGCTATCTCCCATGAGAACTGGACGGTATTTCCCCTGTCTTTGTAGTAAAGCAATTAACATACACCCACTCATTCTCACGCAATCTTTTAATATCAGTATTCAACCACACTGATTCATATTAGACCTTCACTATTCTGATTTACACATTCTGCTCTTCAAAGTTACTGCTATTGTAGCTCAGCAATTCCCATGCATGTTAGTTGGGGTTTTCCACGTTTGTACTTACCAACCTATCATTTCACATCAATCTGAATGAATGGGCAGGAAACTATGGCCTGAGGTGACAGTACTGAAATACCTGGCCAACATCTCCGGCAACCTTCTCCTTTCTCTTTCTCACTCTCACACTCACACAAAAACACATGCACTCACATGCACACACATACACTTTTGTACTGTCTCACTTATTCTCAGACATGCACACACACTTGCATTGTCTCACATACACACTCCCACACCCTCTTGTACTGTCTCATTCTCTCAAACACATACACTCTTGCAGTGTCTCACATACACACACACACACACCAAACACTCACACTGTCTCACTCACTCACACACAGTTGCAGTGTGTCACATACACACACACAATCGCACGGTTTCACGTGTATACTCATACTAGCACTCAGGTACAGACACACATATTCACATACACACACTCTTGCATTTTCTCATACACTTGCACATTATCCTGTCATTCATGCTAGTACACATTATCATACTGTCTCTCTCTATCTCACACACACACACTGTCTCTATCTCTCTCTGTCTCTCTCTCTGTCTCTCTCACACACACACATACACACTGTCCCTCTCTCTCTCACACACGCACACACACATACTCACACACTCTCTCTCTCACACATACATACTCACACACTGTCCCTTTCTCTCTCACATGCATACTCACACACTCTCTCTCTCTCACACACACAAACATACTCTCACACACTCTCTCGCTCACACACACTCTCTCTCACACACATACACACTTTCTCTCTCTCACACACACATACTCACATACTCTCTCTCTCTCACGCACATACTCACACGCTGTCCCTCTCTCGCTCTCCACCCCACCACCACCCAGGCCTTTGCATATAGAGAGTGTCCCCAAGTGACCGATGTTTGACAGAGTGGTTTTGGACCTGTCACTACTCAGTGCAGAAAATGTGGTGTCTTGTCTGGTGCACAGCAGGATCCCACAGATAACAATGACTGGAATGCCTGTGTACGTGATGTGTTGGTTCAAGAGATTAATTTAAAAAAACAACTTAGCCAGGACTGCCCCTATGACCTTGGATAGAGTGCCGTGGACGCGATTATAATCACCCCAGGATAGCAGGTAAGGTGTTCGGTTTAATGCCTGTCTTCAAAGGGACAGCATTCCCTTAGTGCTGCACTAAGGTGTGAGCACAAAGTGCACGTGCAGGGGGGGCATGGTGGTGCAATGGTTAGCATTGCTGCCTCACGGTGCCAGTGACCCGAATTCAATTCCAGCCTCTGGCGACTGTCTGTGTGGAGTTTGTATATTCTCCCTGTGTCTGTGCAGGCTTCCTCTGGGTGCTCCAGTTTCCTCCCACAATCCAAAGTTAGGCGGATTGGCCATGCTAAATTGCCCATAGTGTCCAGGGAGAGGTGGGTTAGCCTTGGGAAATGTAGGATTCCAGGGAGAGCATGAGGGGATGCTCGTTAGAGGGCCAGTGCAGACCCGATGGGCCAAATGGCCTCAGTCTGCGCTGCAGGGATTCTATGATTCTCACTCAGTTTCTGTAGCAGCAGGTGAATCCGCCCACAACCCACGATTGCAACAAACTGGTCTGGCTTTGATGTTAAACCTGCAGGTTAGTTCATGCCTTGTTTCGGTGACAGTGGTTGGATAGTATCGTCCCCATCTCAGATATGTATGTGGTTTACTCCTATGGATTTTATTTATTTCACACAGATGGGGGCAAAAGATGAAATCTCGGCAACTGCACATTCGCGATGATCCATCTCGATAGCTGCAGCATTGGAGAGTTCCAAAGGGCACGTTATCAAATCTGTCGTTACCTGATGACAGGTGACATGTTATGACTGTTACCTGCTCCTCTGAGCTAGGGAGGCAATGAAAGGCAGATACAATCAGCACTCAATAAAGGCTGCAGATCTCCCACATGGATATGCTTAGGGGACCAGACAGAAGGGTTGTTGCGTCTGGCCCATTAAATATGTTCAAGGCTGAGCTAGACAGTTTTTCTTATCAACAGCAAGAAAGTGAGGGCTGCAGGTGCTGGAGAGTCAGAGTCAGGAGTGTGGTGCTGGAAAAAGCACAGCATGTCAGGCAGCATCCGAGGAGCAGGAGAGTCGCGTTTCGGGCATAAGCCCTTCATCAGGAATGTGGGGAGTGAATCATGTGGGAAAAGGCAGGAAAGTGGAACTGAGGACTATTCATTTTCCTGATAAAGGGCTTTTGCCCAAAACGTCAATTCTCCTGCTCCTTGGATGCTGCCTAACCTGCCGTGCTTTTCCAGCACCACACTCTCGGCTCTAATCTCCAGCATCTGCAGTCCTCACTTTCTCCTGAGGGCTATCACGTCAGCCGTGATCTCATTGAACAGCAGAGCTGACTCAATGGGCTGCTGAATGGCCTATGGTAGGTAGCATCCCAGGCTCCGAGCCAGAAGCTTTGAGTCCTACCCCAGGAGTTGATGACTGAGGGCACCGATTGCTCACTGTAACTTTCGGAAAAGCTTCCGAGGCTGGTGGTAAAAAGGAGGCAGGATTTCTGATGAGCCGTGTAATGGGAATGTTGCTGCGTCCTCTACCATCTCCAGACAAAGTTGCAAGGCTACAAGCAAGGTACCTATAAATGGGTATGTTACCACAGCTACATAAACTGCATCCAGCAACGCCCGGCTTAAACACTTACTGACAACAATCAGGGTGGAAGGTTGATGTGACCAATGTTTCTGGGATGGTTCCTCAGAAGATCCCAGCTCTTTAGGATTGGAAAAGGTCTGGTTTCCGGGGCAATGAATATAATATTACTCCTAACTTCAAAGGTCCCTCAAAATCTTAAAACAGGTATCAGATTAACCTCCTGGATGTAGGTTATAGCAATCATCCTCAACCTGCCACATAATTAGAATTGAAACTGGATTGAGGTAAAACCATATTCGAGTGCATGTAATTTGCAAATAAAACAGATATACAGGGACTTGATAGGGGTGTTTCAGTGGGATGTCAGCTTTGAGGATTTCAACATATCAACGGGAGTTCAGATTATTTTTAATCCTGAACAAAGTTAACACTTTGAAGGTGTGAGTAATACAAACTCGACCCCTCCCTCGACTTTCTCAGGTCTGTTCCGCGTTTCGATGCTCACTGACCTATTCCTAACTCCTCTGCCTCTTGTGGGTTAGTGCCTGATCACAGCCTTGAAATTTTCAGTTCACTCCCAGGTTGAACGTAGAACACAGAACAGGACAGCACAGGAACAGGCCCTTCGGCCCACAAGGGCTTTTGCCCGAAACGTCGATTTCGAAGCTCCTTGGATGCTGCCTGAACTGCTGTGCTCTTCCAGCACCACTAATCCAGAATCCTTCGGCCCACAATGTTGTGCTGAACCTGACGCCAAATTAAGCTAATCCCTTCTGCCTGTCGTTGGTCCATTTCCCTCCATTCCTTGCTTATTTATGTCTAAAAGCCCCTTAAACAACCCTATCATATCTGCCTCCACCACCACCACTGGCAGCGTGTTCCAGACTCCTCCCACTCTCTGTGTAAAATACTTGCCCCTCACCTCTCCCTTGAACTTGCCCCCTCTCACCTGAAACATATGTCCCTTTAGTATGAGACAGTTCAACTCTGGGAAAAAGATTCTGACCATTAACCCTATCGATGCCTCTCGTAATTTTACAAAATTCTATCAAGTCTCCCCTCAGCCCCCTCCCCCCTCCCCCCACCGCAATTGCTCCAGAGAAAACAACCAAGTTTTTCTAGCCTCTCCTTCTAGCTCCTTTGGAGGTGGTGGAGGTGGGAGAGAGACAGAGACATAGAATGAGAGTCCCATGCTGACTTCCATTATCTCTGTGTGGGCTGGTAGTTTCCATCAGGACCTCTATCCGCCTGAGCACTCCCTTTAAGGCTGTACACACCTGTTCTGCACTCGCAGCGCCCACAAGAGGAAGTGGCAAGGTGCCTCAGTGGTTAGCACTGCTGCCTCACAGCACCAGGGGCCCAGGTTCGATTCCACCCTCAGTTGACTGTGTAGAATTTGCATGTCCTCCCCGTGGGCTTCCTCCCACAGTCCAGAGATGTGCAGGTGAGGTGGATTGACTGCGCTAAATTGCCCATAGTGTTCAGGGATATGCTTGGTGGGTTAGCCATGGGAAATGCAGGGGTGAGAATGGGTGTAATGCTCTTCAGCAGCTCAGTGTGAACATCGCAGAATCCCTACAGTGTTTAAACAGGCCATTCAGCCCAATAAGCCTACACTGAACCTCCAAACAGTATCCCACCCAGACCTATTCCCCTAACCTCTTACTTGACGTTTCCCTTGACACAATATGGGCAATTTAGCCGATTCACCCTACCTGCCCATCTTTGGATTTTGGGAGGAAACCCACAGGGAGAACATGCAAATTCTACACAGACAGTCGCCCGAGGCTGGGATCAAACTCTGTGAGGCAGCAGTGTTAACCACTGAGTGAACTGTGCTACCCCTTGATGGGCTGAATGGCCTGCTTCCACACTGTAGGGATTCTATGACCAGAGGAAAGAACCTTGCCCAGTCAAACCTAGAAAATGACAGTTAAATGATCCCTAAATCCTTGTTGTCCAGGGAAATATAAGCCTAATGTTAGCAACCTGCTTTCTTTATCAAACCCTTTCAATCCTGGTCTCATTCCGGTTAATCTGTTTTGCCTCCATTCCAAGGTCACTCTATCCTTCCTGAGATAAGTGACTAAACGCACCACTCTCCTGTCGAAGGAGACCTGAATTAATTTAAATTGTGTGCTTGCAAGTCTCAGCGCTAACTGTAAATCCGTGCGGTGATTAAAAATCGGTCAGGAGCAAAGGTTGGTGAGATATCTTCAGAGCTGGCATATAACATGAAAACTCAGCAAGATTGGAGCCAATAGCAAATATAACTTTTGCTGGATGTATGGGTTTCACTGGTGTCCACAACCAAGTTAAAGGTTAGGCTTATCCAGTTATATCTCCCTAATTGAGAGGTGTATCATATTTTATAAGCTGACCTCTCTAACAGATCGGCAAGAGAGGACAGCGAGCAGGGGAGCTCGAGTAGTCAAGCAGAAGGCAAGGAAGACTCAGGGAGAAAGGGGTGAGGTGGACAGAGGAAGAGAAAGTCAGAGGCTTTCCTCCACGAGATGTGAATGACAAGCTTAATCGTGTTTGTAAAGATCAGTGGAAGAACAAACCTTTGCCTTATGGCTTTCAAGTGTGTAAATTTCTAATTACACCTCAAGCATAAAACATCCTGTTTCAGTTCCAGAATGATTAATCACTAAATCATGATTAAACAAGGAAGCAGTACTGTCGGAATTAAGAGAGGGGCTATGTTTAAAGGAGATGTGTGAGGCATTTCTTTTACACAGAGGGTGTTTGGGGGCCTAGCACACCCTGCTCAGGGCAGGTATTAGACACAGTGGAGGCAATGGCCCAGTGGTATTGTCAACAGCTTATTCATCCAGAAGCCTAGCTAACATTTTGGGGGACTTGGGTTCAAATCCTGTGACAACAGATGGTGGAACCTGAATTGAACTTATGTGATCTGGAGTTAAGGTCTAATGGTGACCACCTGATTCACTCATGTCCTTCAGGGAAGGAAACTGCTATCCTTACCTGGTCTGGCCTACATGTGACTCCAGACCCGCAGCGATGTAGTCTGGTCTCCTTCCTATCGGAAGGATGTTGTAAAACTTCAAAAGGTTCAGAAAAGATTTACAAGGATGTTGCCAGGGTTGAAACTTTATTGCTGGAACAGCACAGCAGGTCAGGCAGCATCCAGGGAACAGGAGATTTGACGTTTCGGGCACAGGCCTTTCTTCAGGAATGAGCAGAGAGTGTTCAGCAGGAGAAGATAAAAGGTAGGGAGGAGGGACTTGGAGGAGGGGCGTTGGAAATGTGATAGGTGGAAAGAGGTCAAGGTGAGGTTGCCAGGGTTGGAGGATTTGAGCTATAGGGACAGGCTGAACAGGCTGGGGCTGTTTTCCCTGGAGCATCGGAGGCTGAGGGGTGACCTTATAGAGGTTTACAAAATCATGAGGGGCATGGATAGGGTAAATGGATGAAGTCTCTTCCCTGGGGTGGGGGAGTCCAGAACTAGAGGGCATAGGGTTAGGGTGAGAGGGGAAAGATATAAAAGGGACCTAAGGGGCAACTTTTGCATACATAGGATGGTACGTGTATGGAATGAGCTGCTAGAGGAAGTGGTGGAGGCTGGTACAATTGCAACATTTAAAAGGCACGTGGATGGGTATATGAATAGGAAGGGTTTGGAGGGATATGGGCTGGGTGCTAGCAGGTGGGACTTGGTTGGATTAGATATCTGGTTGGCATGGACAGGTTGGACTGAAGGGTCTGTTTCCATGCTGTACGCTTCTATGACTCTATGCCTCTCAGCTGCCCTTTGGGCAATAAATACCTAGCCAAAGCTGCCCACATGAATTTAATAACAAAATAAGTGCAACATTTAAAAGGCATTTATATGGACACATCAACAGGCAGGGAACAGAAGTATATAGACCATGTACAGGCAGTTGGGATTGTTTTAGAAAGGCATCATGGATAGCACAGACATGGTGGGCTGAAGGGCCTGTTCCTGTGCTGTACTGTTTTATGTTCTATCAAATAGATATAGCTCTTAGGGCTGAAGAGTGAAAGTGGGAACAGGGGATTGAGTTGGATGCTCAGCCATGATCATACTGAATGGCGGAGCGGGCTCGAAGGGCTGAATGGCCTCCTCCCTGTTGCTATTTTCTATGATTGATGTGAGGGTTGATTTCTATTGTCAGTGAGTGTGTGCCAGTGATGGTTCCCTTACCTTTCACACCACACTGTCCATTCCTGCTTGTTCCTCCTGGAGCACATGGAGTCGGGATAGATGAACACCAACCCACAAGGGTGCAGAGGAACAATGCTAGAAAAAGAGAGAGCTTCTGTTAGAATATGACACTTGGACCAGTCTTAATCAGGAGGCTAACTTGGCACTGGGGAAATCTCGAGGCAGTTTGTAGAGCCTGTGACGCATTGTAACCGCTCATCAATTGAAGCACATAAGTACTGCAGGGTTTTTCCCACATGGGAAGCTCCTTCAGCCCTTATTCCAATTCCTATCCCATCCCAGCACGGCAGCTGCTAAAGTCTACATCCGCAGATCAATCCCTGATGAGAGAGATTACCAAATTGGAGATAGCCCCAGTCTGGGACCTGAATGTTTTTGCCTAGAAAAAGAGTGAGTGATGTGGTCATGAAAGGGTTTTTGATGAGGGCAGAGACATTGAGAAAGTGCTGCCACTTGAAACGAGGACCGACGATGATAACGACTGACAAATCCAATAAGGACTTCAAGAGGAACTACTTTGAATGTGTTTCATATGTCAATATTGGGTTGGCGGAGGTGAATAATCCAGGGGTATTTAATGGGAATCTTGCAAAGTTTATGAGGGAGGCTGGGAATGGAAGAATGCATTGATTAAGGTAAGATGAATTAAGGTTAGTGAAACATCCGCTTTCTCTGATCGTGTTACTGGAAGAAACTTTCCTGTAAGGGTGTAGGTGCCTTTCCCAAGCCTGGTATGTTGATCACTGTAGGAAGATGCATGTGACTCCTTTGTACAAATCCAAGATTTCAACTCGAGACGATAAGGATAGGGTCAACAATTGCTTTGGGACTCGGAACAGATGGCCTTTCTCTCCAGCTCCCATGTGTGTCCTGCTGGGTGTTGGAGGTCACAGGTTTACATTAGACTTCCTGTTGGTGTGTTTAGGACGTGCTCTGGGTGTCTGTGACTGTGGAGAATGTAACTCGTGCTGCGGAAAGGTTTCTATTCAGTGCAGTAACACTGACCACCCTTTGGTGTTTTGTGGTGGGTGAACGTGCTGGGAACTGCTGCAGGTCTGAGCTGTATTCAGTTGCAACGCTGAGCAACTGTACTGAGCTCATTTTCACAGTCTGAACCCATTTCTGACATTTTAACATCGCTGCGTCCTAGTCTCAATCCCAAGCAGTCAGCAGACATCAGCCAGACTCGCCAATTGCGAAGCTCGTATAGAATCCCTACAATGTGGGAAGAGGCCATTTGGCCCACCCACAGACACCCCACCCCATCCCTCCACCCATAACTCCACGTTACCCATGGCGAATCCACCTAACCTGTATATCTTTGGACTGTGGGAGGAAACCCACGCAGACACAGGGAGAATATGCAAACTCCACACAGTCGCCCAAGGGTGGGATTGAATCCGGGTCCCTGGCGCTGTGAGGCAGTGGTGCTAACCACTGAGCCACCGTGCTGTCCAAATGGAAGGTACTTGGATAACTATTCACATTGAATGAAGATAATAGCATGCATTTACATAGTGCCTTTAATGTTGATTGATTACCCCGATGTTCCAGAGAAGCATTATTAGACAAATGTTGACATTGAATCACATGAGGGGATATCAAGGTGGATGTCAGTAAGAGGGGTTATTCAGTTATTCTCAGCAGTTGCTTAGTGCAGTGGGTTGGTTTGTGATGCAGAGTGATGCCAACAGTGTTGGGTTCAATTCCCACACCAGCTGAGGTTACCATGAAGGATTACCTGTAATCCTAGAAACCCTACAGTGTGGAAACAGGCCCTTCAGCCCAGCAAGTCCACACCGACCCTCCAAAGACTAACCCTCAATCCTTCTCAACCTCTCCCCTCAGGTGACCCTCAGGCGAAACCACCACCGGTTACTTCTCTCTGTCTGATGAGAGAGCAGCCCTGCAGTCTGGTAGGATTCTGACAACTCTACCCCTCAGACAGGGTTTTAATTAACAAGGAAATTGAAGGTTATAGGGAACAGGCAGGGAATAGAGTTGAGAATTATCAGGATGTGTAGGTGTTGGGCTGGAGTGGACAAAGTTAGAAATCACATTAGATTAGATTAGATTAATTACAGTGTAGAAACAGGCCCTTCGGCCCAACAAGTCCACACCGACCCACCGAAGCGCAACCCACCCATTCCCCTACATTTACCCCTTATTACCTAACACTACGGGCAATTTAGCACGGCCAATTCACCTGAATTCACCTGACCTGCACATCTTTGGACTGTGGGAGGAAACCGGAGCACCCGGAGGAAACCCACGCAGACACGGGGAGAATGTGCAAACTCCACACAGTCAGTCGCCTGAGTCGGGAATTGTACCCGGGTCTCTGGTGCTGTGAGGCAGCAGTGCTAACCACTGTGCCACCGTGCCGCCCACATGACACCAGGTTATAGTCCAACAGGTTTATGAGGGAGTACAAATTTTCAGAGTGCCGCTCCTTGGTGGAGTAGGATGATAGGCCACAGAATTTACACAAAAGATCACAGTGTCATACAACTGATGTGATATATTAAACAAACCTAGATTGCAGTTATGCCTTTCATCTTTTAGAATGGGTTGCAGGTTTCGATTCATTAATATGTAAATCTCAGAACTTAGAGTCATAGAGATGTACAGAATGGAAACAGACCCTTCGGTCCAACCTGTCCATGCCGGCCAGATATCCCAACCCAATCTAGTCCCACCTGCCAGCACCCGGCCCATATCCCTCCAAACCCTTCCTATTCATATACCCATCCAAATGCCTCTTAAATGTTGCAATTGTACCAGCCTCCACCACATCCTCTGGCAGCTCATTCCACACATGTGCCACCCTCTGTGTGAAAAAGTTGCTCCTTCGCTCTCTTTTATATCTTTCCCCTCTCACTCTAAACCCATGCCCTCTAGTTCTGCACTCCCCAACCCCAGGAAAAAGACTTTGTCTATTTATCCTATCCATGCCCCTCATAATTTTGTAAACCTCTATAAGGTCACCCCTCAGCCTCCAACGCTCCAGGGAAAACAGCCCCAGCCTGTTCAGCCTCTCCCTATAGCTCAAATCCTCCAACCCTGGCAACATTATGGGCGGCACGGTGGCACAATGGGTGGCACGGTGGCTCAGTGGTTAGCGCTGCTGCCTCACAGCGCCAGAGACCCGGGTTCAATTCCCACCTCAGGCGACTGACTGTGTGGAGTTTGCACATTCTCCCCGTGTCTGTGTGGGTTTCCTCCGGGTGCTCCGGTTTCCTCCCACAGTCCAAAGATGTGCAGGTCAGGTGAATTGGCCATGCTAAATTGCCCGTAGTGTTAGGTAAGGGGTAAATGTAGGGGTATGGGTGGGTTGTGCTTCGGCGGGACGGTGTGGACTTGTTGGGCCGAAGGGCCTGTTTCCACACTGTAAGTAATCTAATCTAATCTAATCCTTGTAAATCTTTTCTGAACCCTTTCAAGTTTCACAACATCTTTCCGATAGGAAGGAGACCAGAATTGCACGCAATATTCCAACAGTGGCCTAACCAATGTCCTGTACAGCCGCAACATGACCTCCCAACTCCTGTACTCAATACTCTGACCAATAAAGGAAAGCATACCAAATGCCTTCTTCACTATCCTATCGACCTGTGACTCCACTTTCAAGGAGCTATGAACCTGCACTCCAAGGTCTCTTTGTTCAGCAACACTCTCTAGGACCTTACCATTAAGTGTATAAGTCCTGCTAAGATTTGCTTTCCCAAAATGCAGCACCTCGCATTTATCTGAATTAAACTCCATCTGCCACTTCTCAGCCCATTGGCCCATCTGGTCCAGATCCTGTTGTAATCTGAGGTAACCCTCTTCGCTGTCCACTACACCTCCAATTTTGGTGTCATCTGCAAACTTACTACCTGTACCTCTTATGCTCGCATCCAAATCATTTATATAAATGACAAAAAGTAGAGGGCCCAGCACCGATCCTTGTGGCACTTCACTGGTCACAGGCCTCCAGTCTGAACTTCTTTCAAGTCACATTCCCAAGATGTCTTAAGATTTTATAAAATAGGTTAATATCTCAGCTCAGACAAAGGTGTGAGGTTAGAATATGTCTGTACACTTACACACAAGCACAAATACACACACACTCTTACATACTCGCACACTCACACAGACCCTCTCTCTCAGACACACACACACCCCACACTCACACCCATGTGCACACCCTCTCACAGGGTGATACTCCATCACACTTATGCACACACTCTATCAAGCACGTACACGCATGCACACACACACTCTCTCTCCCTCTCTCCCACACACACACACAGACTCACACTCCCACATGCACAAACACACACACTCTCTCCCTCTCTCTCACACTCTCTCACACACACACACGCACTCTCTCCCTCTCTCTCACACTCACACACGCCCACACACACACACACATACACACGCACTCTCTCCCTCTCTCTCACACTCACACACGCCCACACACACACACACTCTCTCTCTCTCTCTCTCTCTTGCCTATGCAAGTCACTGGGATTAATTTACATTTGCGGAATTGTATTTGCAGATATATTCTATTTTGTTCAAAAAGCGCACAGTCTGTGGGCAGTCAATGTTGTTTATAATCTAGTCAACATTTTATAAATTCCTACTTTGGAAATAGAACCAGTCTGACTCAAGATGGAATACACACAGACTCTAACCTCACACCTTTAATACATGTTCTGAGCTGTCACCTTTTTTTAATAAAACGTTAAGTTGTCTCGAAAATGTGACTTGAAAGGAGTTCTGAGACTTACATAATAATGAACCAAAACCTGCAAACTTTCTAAAAGATTAAAACAAACACACACCGGGTGAGAGTCCAACAGGTTTGTTTGGAAGCACTAGTTTTTGAGGCGTTACCTCTTCATCAGCTGGTTGTCAAACAGGAACATAAGACATAACATAAAACACAGAATTTATAACAAAAGGCTTACAGTGTCACAGAGCTGTAATGATACATTAAACAAATTGAGATTAAATCTTTCATCTTTTGAAATGGGACATGCTAGTTTCGGTTCTTTATTATGTAAATCCCAGAAGTCCTTTTAAGTTCCATTCTCAAGATAACTTCAGCTTTATTGTCAGACACAGACAGACCTCACACCTTAAAGCATTGTCTGAGCTGAGATGGCACTATTGTTATAAATGCTAGAGATATCTTGATAATTAATATAAAAGAAGTTCTGGGATTTACGTATCAAAGAACATAAACCAGCACATCCCATTCTAAAAGAAGAAAGATTGAATCTAAAATTGTTATCTGTATCATGACATCTCCATGACACTGTACTGTGACTATAAATTCTGTGTTTTATGGTCTTATTCTCCACAACTACCTGATGAAGGAGCAGCGAGATTATCAGATCAGCCAATGAAGGGCTGAATGGCCTATTTTCGCTCCTATGTCCTATGAACCTGTGCATAAACATGGAATTGTAATTAATGTCATGATGTAACTTGGATATCCAAAGTTAAAAATCACACAGCACCAGGTTATAGTCCAACAGATTTAATTGGAAACACTAGCTTTCGGAGCGCTGCTCCTTCATCAGATGAAGGGGCGTCGCTCCGAAAGCTAGTGCTTCCAATTAAACCTGTTGGACTATAGCCTGGTGTTGTGTGATTTTTAACTTTGTACACCCCAGTCCAACACCGTCATCTCCAAATCATAACTTGGATATCAGCAGTCACATACAAGAGACTGTGAATAGTGTGCCATGGGAGAGGCGGACTAATAAAGTACAGTACGGTATAGACTGTGTGTATCTATCAATAAAGCATCGATATGGGGGAAGCATTAAAGCCACAGGAGTATCTCTCTGACGTGCAGTCAGACACACCAGAGTCACAAAGCCCTGATCACAGGTGGAGAGTTTTTAAGGAACTCCCTAAAGTAAGTGGAGAGCCAAGCAGAGGGGATTAAGGCAAAACCTCCTGTTTGTTCTCTAATGTATTCAGACACGTTTCTTTCACTCGCGGAGTTGACACTCACTGAACACGGTCATACTATGGACGCACCTAATTTGGCTATGAAGTCCCAGAGTGGGCCTGGAACACGGGGAAACTGTGCTACAGTCAAGTCAATGGTCTTACCAGACCGTAGGGTTCCCTCTCATTAGAGAGAGAGGACTGGTGGTGGTTTAACCTGGTCTAAGATTACTGTTTGCTCTATGCTTTGAAGGCAAGTCTTGGCTCTGTTTCGGCGTGCACTTGCTGTGCCTTTAACTTAGTATACACAAGACGGTTATAATTCTGCCGGTCAATGTGCCATAGTTTTGCCAGTGTACTAGAAACTATCTGTGCCGAATAGATGGCTGTGATTATATCAGCTCTCTCTCTGAATGCAGTGTGTGGGACAAATATTGATCAAAAGTGGCAAGAATTCAGAAAGTGTTGAATTGGAATTATTTTGAAGATCAGAAATACAATATTTAAATACAAATACCTTACATTCCGAAACAATTGCTCAGGGGAAGCCGGATCATATTATGGCCACTGGACTAATAACCCAGAATCTTGGGCTAATGGGAGCATGGGTTGGAATCCCACCATGGCAGGTGGTGACATTTGAATTCAATAAATAAAAGGCTAGTCTCATGATGATCGAAGTAAAAACCTATCTCGTTCACTAATGTCTTTCAGGGAAGAAAATCTGCCATTCTTAGCTGGTCCGGCCTACATGTGACACCTGACCCACAGCAACGTTAGCTATCCTCTAAGCAACTGGAGGTGGGCAATAGATAACAGCCTACCCACAATCCCTTGAATGAATAAAAAAGCTAACAATAATGTATCTACAGTCACTCATACGCGAATTAGAATAAGGTTTGATTGCCACAAGTACAGGAGAACGGAGAAAAGTGGGCAAAGTTGCCATTTTTAGCGCCATTTAAGGTAGAAGGACATTGAAGTACCAAATATTCGGTATAAATTAGAAAACTAAAGAAATAAAGGGAAAGGTTCAGCATTACAGTCCGAAAGTTCTAAAGCAGGGAGCCTGTTCTGGGCTTCCTCTTGAGACCAGGAGTGCACTTGAGGTAAGTAAAGAGAACAAAAACCATTCAAAGAGCAAGAAGAAAAGAAATGGACAGAGTGGATAAGCTCCAGCTTAGAAACTCTACTCTGCTGCCATTTTGACGGGGTGAGATTAGATTAGCTGTCCAATACTCAGAGATGAGAGGGAATCTTGTTCCAGAGTCATGTGTTTATTACAATCATAAACAGAGCAATTAATCAAGGGGTAAAGTTAATATGCAACATGCTGATTCTTACAAGACTCTGTAGATCTTAGCTTCAAACTCCCTGGGCAATTTCTGGAAGGCACTGCCTGGGAGGAAGGTTCAATCATGGGATTCAGGAGGAGCATTGGATGGTGACTTAGATAGAAGCAAAGGGATGGGATGACAGGGGAAAAGTCAGAGATTGGCACTAAACCAGGACCTTCCTTCAGAGAGTCTGCTTCTGCACAATCCTCTGAATGTTATACTTTCACTGATGCTCCTGCCAAACTTACTTTCCCTTGGGGCCAGTTACTTAATATATTCTGCAACTCTGAGCTATTGTATGAGAACAATAGCAGAAAGGTACAAAGTAGGGAGGGTGACCCAACAGGATGAGGTGTTCCCTCACCCACTCTCTCCTCCAGGGGACTGTGGGAATGTGTTCCATTATTGGAGTGAGGAAGGGTGGTGCAGGCTCGCTCTCTGGGTCTCTGGATCTGCTCCGGAGTTTATCTCGCTCCATTCGGCCTCATCACAAAACCGGATGACAGCGAAGGCTCTGGCCCAATGGTAAACCAGGAGGATTATGGGTGGGGAGTGGTGTCGGAGGGGAAGAGAGTTTTTGGGGCCAATACTGGAGGTGGTATGGAGGCCGAATGGGAGGTGGTAAGACTGATAGTGTCAGAGAGAGAGATCGGTAGAGGAAGGACATAGAACAGAGAACATTACAGCACAGTACAGGCCCTTCGGTCCTCGATGTTGTGCTGACCTGTGAAACTAAAGAAGGATCTGAGGAAGGCTAGAGTGGTCAATCTCAAACTTGCTGTGAGATCCCACGAAATGTCCAATTTAATTGCACATTTGTATTTTATCTGCAGGTTTTACTGCTTTTCTCACATCTTTCTGCTATTGAAAAGCTTGACCTGCAGTCAAATTGATTCTTTTGTTGTCATGGCTGTTTTTCCTCAGTATCAATATTCAAATGTCCCCGAATGGAACTGGGAGCTATCGGAATAGAATGGGGTTGGGTGAATCCTCTGCATTCCCCTTCTAATCAGCGGGGAATAACAGTAACCAGTCGTGTTGTGGCCAGTTCAAATGGTAACTATGGGCCCCTTGATGTGGCAGAGTGGCTCAGTGGTTAGCACTGCTGCCTCACAGCGCCAGGGACCCAGGTTCAATTCCAGCCTCAGGCAGCTGTGTATGTGGAATTTGCACATTCTCCCTGTGTCTGTGTGGGTTTCCTCCCACAATCCAAAGATGTGCAGGTTAGGGTGGATTAGCCATTGGTAAGGCAAAGTTACAGGATTATGAAAGTGGGTTTGGGTGGGTCGGTGAGGATGGGATGGGCCGAATTGTCCCTTCCATGCTTATAGGGATTCTAATGCAACTGCCAAGACCGACCGTGTGTTTGTGGCGCAACAGTAGCGCGTCTAACTCCACATCAGAAGGTTGCGTGTTCAAATCACGTCGCGCTCACTCCAGTCAATTTCTTACCGCACTTAGGTGGTAGTGTGGGGGTTAAAATAAAAAAAAAGAAAAAAAAAAAGAACCAGAGTGTTCACTGTCCTTTGATTAAAAAAAATATAACAGCACCACTTTGATGTGAAGGGCAGTGTTTGTCACTGGCCACCCAGGTGTTTTCCTATCTTCCTGGTGGTGGAAATTGAATAAAGATTCGTGCACTTTGTGTGTTTCACTGTGTCTCCCACCTGCACACACACACCATGGGTGCTGGGGGAAAAAATAAGCACCACCGCACTTAGAAAGAAAAAAAGTAAAGGTCCTCAGACAGCTTGCCCGTAGTGTTAGGTGAAGGGATAAATGTAGAGGAATGGGTCTGGGCGGCCCGTTGGCACAGTGGTTAGCACTGCTGCCTCACAGCGCCAGAGACCCGGGTTCAATTCCCGCCTCAGGCGACTGACTGTGTGGAGTTTGCACGTTCTCCCCGTGTCTGCGTGGGTTTCCTCCGGGTGCTCCGGTTTCTTCCCACAGTCCAAAGATGTGCAGGTTAGGTGAATTGGCCATGCTAAATTGCCCGTAGTGTTAGGTAAGGGGTAAATGTAGGGGTATGGGTGGGTTGCGCTTTGGTGGGGCGGTGTGGACTTGTTGGGCTGAAGGGCCTGTTTCCACACTGTAATGTAATCTAATCTAAAAAAGACAGCTTCTTCCAAAGGTATGGTCACTTCCACCTCAAAGGACAAGGGCGGCGCGGTGGCTCAGTGGTTAGCACTGCTGCCTCACAGCGTCAGAGACCCGGGCTCAATTCCCGCCTCAGACTGTGCGGAGTTTGCACACTCTCCCCGTGTCTGCGTGGGTTTCCTCCGGGTGCTCCGGTTTCCTCCCACAGTCCAAAAATGTGCAGGTCAGGTGAATTGGCCATGCTAAATTGCCCGTAGTGTTAGGTGAAGGGATAAATGTAGGGGAATGGGTCTGGGTGGGTTGCGCTTCGGCGGGTCATTGTGGACTTGTTGGGCCAAAGGGCCTGTTTCCACGCTGTAAATAATCAATACATTGGGAACACCACCCCCTGCAAGTTCCCCTCTGAGCCACTCACCATCCTGACTCGGACTGAACTCTCAGCAGGTTCGGCAGCATCTGCAGAGAAAGATCAGAGTTAGCGTTTCAGGTTCAGAACTGATGAAGTTCTGAGGCGTTAACTCTGATTTCTCTCCACAAATGCTGTCAGGCCTGCTGAGACTTTCCAGCAATTTCAGTTTTTGTTTGAGTTTTCAAACATTTCAGCTACCTAATTGTGATGAACATAGAAAAGCATGAGAGAGCTAAAGTGAGAGCCTGCAGGGTTGTGTTGAAGTAGTGATGGCCTGATGATATTATCATGGGATTGTTAATCCAGCCAGCCAGGTAACGTTCTGGGGACCTGAGTTCAAATCCCACCACATGGCAAATGGTGGAATTTGAATTCAATGGAAAATCTGGAATTCAGAGTCTAATGATGACCATGAATTGGTTGTTCAGAAAATCCCATCTCAAGTCCTTTAGGGAAGAGAACTGCCAAAATTGAGATTGGGGAATAAATATTTGCTGACCCAGCCACTAACACCCACATCTTGTGAAATGAATGAAAATAAACTTTGTCGGCAAATATTTTTGTCTTCCCTTCCCCATTTGGGGATTACTTGAATGCGGTAGCTGATGACTTTGCCTTGATAGTCACTTGTTCCATGTGGTATTGGATGCTGAGTGTAACCCAAGCTTCATAATGACGATAGGAAGCAATGACTGTCGCCCCATTATCAGACCCACATGCAGCTAACACAAGCTCGCAAAAATCCCAACCAGCACTGAGTATTCAGCAGATCTTCAGACCCCTACTGTACAAAATATTGAGCATTGGAAGATTCCCTCAAATTTAATTTCCATGATGTAACTGCTCAGAGTGAAAAGTCACCACTACATTGACAATAAATGGTCAAATTCACATCTTCTGGGTCTGAGGGCTGGGGGATTCAATCCCCTGCCTCAGGACTTGAGCCTAAATCCTAGGGTGGCCCTTCCAGTGCAGCACCGTCAGAAGGCCCAGTTTTTGGAATAGGTGTTAAAGCTCCTCTCATGTCAATGTAAAAAATTAAATGGGCACTGGTTTCAAGATTCCCATCGGAATGGAAGGAGGCCATTCAGTCCCTCAAACCTGTTCTGCCATTCAATGGAATTCTTTTACTTTATTCACTCACAGGATGAGAGTGTTGCTGGCTAGGCAGCACTTATTATCCAGAGGGCAGTTATGAGTCAAACATTAAAGAACAAGGAAAATTTACAGCCCAGGAACAGGCCCTTCAGCCCTCCAGGCCTATACCGATCCAAACCATTGCTGTGGGTCTGGAGCCACTTGTAGGCCAGACCAGGTAAGGATGGCAGTTTCATCGATTCCCTACAGTGTGGAAACAGGCCATTTGGCTCAACAAGTCCACACTAAACCTCTGAAGAGTGAGTAACCCACCCAGACCCATTCCCCCACCCTATTACTCTACACTTCCCTCTGACTAACTCACCTAACCTACACATCCCTGAACACTATGGGCAATTTAGCACAGCCAATTTACCCTAACCTGCACATCTTTGGACCGTGGGAGGAAACCCACACAGGCACAGGGAGAATGCGCAAACTCCACATAGAGAGTTACCCAAAGCTGGGATTGAACCTGGTGCTGTGAGGCAGCAGTGCTAACCACTGAGCCACCGTGCCCCCCCATCAGGTTTCCTTCCCCAAAGGGCGTTAGTGAACCAGACGGCTTTTTCACATTGATGAAAATGTATCATCATAAGTGTCAATTTTTAATTAAGTGAATTCAAATTCCGCCATCTGCCATGGTGGGACTCAAACCCAGGTCCCCAGAACAATGCCTGGGTCTCTGGATTAACATTCCAGCGATAATCCCACTAGGCCATCACCTCCCTCCAAACCTGTGGCCTAACACCAGAGTCTGTGCTATCTCTCCTTCAAACGACACCTCAATAACAGGCTATGGCATTGCTGCCTGTGGGAACTTGCTGTACACAAACTGGCAGCAGCATTTCCTCCCCTTCACAGCAGCGGCTCCACAATGCTTTGAATTGTTCGGGACATTCTCAGATCGTGAAAAAGCGCTGGGTAAGCTCTCTTTCTTTCACATAAAAGCATGCCCCTTCTTGTTGAGTTATTCAGACAGTCGAGCAGTGATGAATTGTGATCGCAAAGGGCTTAGAAATAGAAAACAATGGGTTCGCAGTGTTGATGGATCAGACACTCACTGAGCACTGGCTTGTCACTTCCACCACACAATGGGTTCTGGAATGCTGTTGGATGAGTCAGACACTCAGCAATGGGTTGTGATTTCTGAAGGGGTCTGTCGATTGTACAGATTTGCTCTATCGCAGCACACACCAGGAATATGAGACACCCAGTCTCTCCCTGTTGCACTACATCTGAACAAAATGGTTCATATCAGGATCAAGGTTTACAAGAATGAGAGCTTAAAATATCATTGGGAACCGCTGATAAAGCAAACCATAAAACAATACGCATACCACTGCTGCTGTATAATCTTGTTTTATGTGTACAATCAGATAAGGCTCTGTGTGAGAGTTCCTTACTTCTGCACAAATCCATCTGCTTGTTCTGTGTAATGAAATTCTAATGTGCTATAGAGCTATTGGTTTGCTTTATCTGGATTTGTCAAGGTTATATGGTCTGAGCTCTGTTGTGGGGGATGAAGGACAGACATTAAACAATTAATGATAGAGCCTGGGTAGTGTTGTAGAACAGAAATACCTAGGAGTTCAGGCACATAATTCTTTGAAATTTGCAACATATTTGGACGGGGTGATTAAGAAGGCGTTTAGCAAGGTAGGAGTTTCATGGTGAATGGCAGGGCCTGAAAGAGTGTAGTGGAACAGAGGGACCTTGGAGTTCAGGTGCACGGTTCCCTGAAAGTAGAGTCCCAGGTGGACAGGGCAGTGAAGGAGGCTTTTGGCACACTGGCCTTCATCAGTCAGGGCACTGAGTATAGAAGTTGGGAAGTTATGTTACAGTTATACAGGACGTTAGTGAGGCTGCACTTGGAGTATTGTGTTCAGTTTTGGTCACCTTACTGTAGGAAGGATGTTATTAAACTGGAAAATGTGCAAAAGAAATTTACAAGGATGCTGCCTGGACTCAAGGATCTGAGTTCTAGGGAGAGGTTGGAGAAGCGAGGACTTCTTTCCTTAGAGCAGAAGAGACTGAGGGGGGATCTCATAGACATGTGTAAGATGACGAGAGGCATGGATTGGGTGAATGCAGTCAGTCTTTTTCCCAGGGTTGGGGAATCAAGGACTAGAGGGTATCAGTTTAAGGTTAGAGGGGAAAGAATAAAAGGGAAACTGAGGGGCAACGTTTTTCCATAGAGGGTGGTGCATATGGAATGAGCTGCCAGTGGAAGTGGTTGAGGCGTGTACATTAACAACATTTAAAAGGCATTCGGAAAATACATGGATAGGAGAGGATTAGAAGGATATGGGCCAAGTGCAGGGAAATGGGCTTAGTGGTGATGGCCATTTTGGTCAGTGTGGACCAGTATGGGGCAAAGGGCCTGTCCCTGTCCCTGTGCTGGAGGACTCTATGACTCTATGTTTGCCTTCATTGATCAGACCTTTGAGTATAGGAGTTGGGACATTAGGGTGATGTTAGTGAGGCCTCTTCTCGATTACTGTGTCCAGTTCTGGTCACCCTGGCATAGGAAGGATATTATTAAACTGGAGAGGATTCAGCAAAGACTTACCAGGATGTTGCTGGAAATGAAAGGTTGAGATTTAAAGGTGAACTGGAAGGGCTGGAACTTATTTCACTGAAGTGTAAGAGGTTGAGGTATGACCTTATTGAGGTTTATAAACTCATGAGGGGTATAGATAAGGGGGATGAGGCAGGTTTTATTTCCCTCGTCCAAGTGTCATATTCTTAAGGTGGGAGGAGAAAGATTTAAAAAGGACATGAGGGTCAACGATTTTTACACAGAGAGTGGTTCACATGTGGAATGAACTTCCAGAGGAAGTGGTGGATGCAGATACAATTATAACATTTATAAGACACTTAGATAAGTACATGAACAGGAAACGTTTGGAAGGATATGAACCAAGCGCAGGTAGATGGGAGGAGATTAGTTTGGAATTATGGTCAGAATGGACTGGTTGGAATTAAGTTTCTGTCTCTATGACTCAATGACTCAATAACAAACTAATGGAGCTAGACATTTGTTAAAGTTGCAAAAGATCATTGACTTACTGAAGACCTCTGCACAGCAACTTGCTCGTTGCCCTATAGGGGGCATCTAAGAGCTTAGAGCACAGGGCACTTGACTGTGTATCTCAAACAGATTCACGAGGTGTCAGTCAGCAGCACAGTGTCTAAAGCCTCAAGTGTCTGCGAGATTAACAACATGAATGTTAAATCGGGTACAGAACATGAATAAGAGAGAGTTAAGGAAATTGGATCAAGGGAAAGAAATAAAAAGAGAGAGAAAAAAGGAGAAATGTTTTAAAAATGTTATTGAATTACATTTGAAAACCTCCCCCAACAATAATTAAAAGTAGAAAGAGGCTCCAAAGGCTCTTTTCGCACCGGACTGTCATTATGGTGACCAATTCTATTGACAGGGAACTTAAGTCGGAATGGATACATGATTCTTTTCTGATGGGTTTAGTCCACATCGATAATTTAAACAAATTTGGAACAATTGGATAGCCCTTTCTGACAGATGCACATTGAGTTGAATGTTTTCATGTGTTGATAAACGACACATTTAGCAAAGTGTTACTTATTGCGTTTATTCTTGCATTTAATGCGCCTTTGTGGGTGAGCAAAACTGTTTTTGCCAATAACTGAACATTTCAGCATTGGATGGATGTTTAAAACTGACAGGAATACTTTATGCTTTTGATGTTTCAGTCACGATAAGTGACTACCCTTTTTAAAGCTCAACTGCTTTCATGGCTTAACTTGAAGGTTTGCATTACTGACTTCGGCGTCAAAAGGTGTGGTGCTGGAAAAGTACAGCAGGTCAGGCAGCGTCCGAGAAGCAGGAGAATCGATGTTTCAGGCATAAGCCCTTCATCAGAAACGTTGGGGTGGGGAGCTCAAGGGAGCTGAGAGGTAAATAGGAGGGGGGGTGTGGGGCAGAAGGGAAGGTGACTGGGAATGTGATAGGTAGATGAAGGCGGGGGGGAGGGAGATGGTGATAGGTCAGAGAAGAGGGTGGAGCGGATAGACGGGAAGAAAGATGGACAGGTAGGCCAGATCATGAGGGCGGTGCCGAGTTGGAGGGTTGGATCTGGGATAAGGTGAGGGGAGGGGAAATGAAGAAACCAGTGAAATTGGCATTGATGCCCTGGGGTTGGAGGTGTTCTTCCTCCAGGCATCGGGTGGCCCCACCATCGCCCACCCAGCTACCTACCCCCTACCCCACCCCCTCCCATTTAGCTCTCAGCCCCCTTAGGACCCTCCCGCCCCCTCATTCCTGATGAAGAGCTTATGCCCTAAACGTCGACCTTCCTGCTCCTCGGATGCTGCCTGACCTGTTCTGCTTTTCCAGCACCACACTCTCGACTCTGACTCTCCAGCCTCTGCAGCCCCCCCTTTCTCCTGGTCGTTATAGCATTACTGACTTCAGCCGAGCAGCACTCTCTCTGCTTTAGCTCATTCTAACTGCCACGCACTTCCCAGATTCCAACTCTCTCTTCTGACTTGGCTGAAAGTGCTGTTTGCTTGACACTGCGATAAAGGCAAGAGGGTCTGTTTGATTGGGGGTGAAAGACTGGATTTGTTTCTGGACAATACTGTTACATGTAGGCAGAGCCCAGTGGACAGAGTGCATGACTGAAGTGAAGAAATAAAGTTATAAATTTGGAGCAGACTTAAGTCATTCAGACTCTCAAACCTGCTCCACCATTCATAAAGTTCACTCGTGTGATGTCTTTCTGTTTCGCGTTCCACATTCCCAGTAACCACCGATAACTTTCAATTCCCTGCCTAGCTGGAATCCATTTACCACCAGCTTAAAAAGGTCCAATGACCGGCCTCCACCACCTTCTGAGGTAGAGAGTTCCAAAGTCATGCAGCCCCTCTTGGAGAGAAAAAGCAATCCCCCTCACCTCTGTCCTAAGAGGAAAGTCTCTTAAATTGAACCAGAGCCCCCTTAGATCCACAGGACGAAATGTCCTTTTCACATCCATGGGGTCAGGCTCTTGCAAGCTTCAATCAAGTCACCCCACACTCTTCAAGAAATCATAAAGCAATGCACACTCTGTCCGTGGCTACATGCATTCGAAAATACAGAAGTATATTGAATGAGAGCTTCCCCTTGATTTGTTGTTCCTGTTTGCAGTTTCCAGAGAGATTTTAGCAGCAGATAAAGCAAATGTTAGCAGAATAATTCGAACGTAAATTCCCCTCTCCCTTGGGTTTGGGTGGGACATTGCCTTTTACACACTCTGCAGATATGAGCCTGTTCGGCCCAGTGGGTGTTAGAAAAGGCATCAATCAGGTGTGGAGGAACCTGACTCATGTGGTCCCAGAGATTAAAGACTTCATCAACATGTAGGGAGCTGTGCTTGGTCACCATGGATTCAGAGGGAAGTGGCCCAGGAGAGAGAGATTTCGACAGAGTCAAAATGGAGAGTGACAAATGTTGGGCACAAAATGGTCTTGGATTGGCAAAAGAAATAACTTTTTGCTTGGCCCATTGCAATGATTGGAACTGGGAAGCAGATTCAGTAATAGGAAAATTGGACAGATGCTTGACAGGGAAATTTGGGAGAAAGGAACAGGGGCAGTCTGTTCATAGCATTTTCAAAGGGCCAGTAGAGACAGGCTGGACTGAACGACCTTCGTCCACATTCTCTGATACCTGAAGAGTAAAATAGAAAGGGATGGAAGACCAGTGCGGTTTGTAAATCCATCAGCTTCCCAACCATCAGGTTAAGTTAAGGAATTGCCGGAATCTGAGTGAAAGTAGAAAAATTGCTGGAGAAACTCTGAGTATCTGAGGAAACAGAAAGCAGATTTAACGGTTCGGGTCCGGTCACCCTTCTTCCGAAGGGCCCAGCTAACTTCGACAGCCATGTGACAGTTGGGTGTCTCAGGGTGGTTTACAGTCATCTGTGGTTGTAATGTCAGATCTGAGACATCCTCATCCTCTCACAGCGAGGTTACACAATAATGACCAGACATTCTCCTTCAGTGACGTCGATTGAGGGATAAACATCGGCCAGGACCCCTGGGGGGGGGAGGTCTTCAACCCCCAGCAGCACTACAAAGGCAGAGGCTTCTTCAAGTGTTTTCCCTGGAGCGTCAGAGGCTGACAGTGACCTAATAGAGGTGTATAAAATCATGAGGCACGTGGAAAGGGTGAATGGACAAAGTCTTTTCTCTGGGATGGGGGAGTCCAAAGCTAGATGGCATAGGTTTAGGGTGAGAGGGGAAAGTAAAAGGGACCTAAGGGGCAATGTTTTCACACAGAGGGTGGTATGTATATGGAATGAGCTGCCAGAGGAAGTGGTGGAGGCTGGTGCAGTTGCAACATTTAAAAGACATCTGGATGCAAATGCTGGCAAATGGGACTAGATTAGGTTCGGAGATCTGGTTGGCATGGACGAGTTGGACCAAAGGGTCTGTTTCTGTGCTGTACATCTGTAAGTGATGCTGCACTGAAATTGGGCTCAGCCTATCACTTTAATCCCTGGAGCAGGGCTTGAACATTGACGCTCAACTTTGAGAGAGAGAGAGAGCTGTCGACTGAGCCATATAAAATGAAACCATCTTCATCAGTAACTTTGGTCGAGTGACACCCTTATTTCTTAGAAATATCAGGATTCAGTAATCTAAACTGGTCTGCTCATCAGCCTGTTGTCATTGAGAATAAAGTGGCTGCAGTCCAGAGACTTGCTCTGTTCGTTTCAGATAGACATGCCTGATTGACCAACCAGAAGTGAAGCTGTCTTTGTTATCTGCCCAGGCCCCCAGCCAGAATGGGAGCCTTCTATCAGCAGAGCTCAGGACTTGATGTTGGGTCAGTGTTGGATGTGATAGGGCTCAGCACTACACAGTACCGGAGATGGGAACAGAGCAGACTGGGGAACCCAGGGTGCTGTGGCCAGCTTCTAAATTCTGCTCATAGCAGCTCTGCTATCGTCCATATTACTCCAACCTTTAGGTTTTTTACAGTGTGGAAACAGGCCCTTTGGCCCAACAAGTCCACACCGACCCTCCAAAGAGCAACCCACCCAGAGCCATTCCCCTACATTTACCCCTTCTTCTAACACTACAGGCAATTTAGCATGGCCAATTCACCTAACCTGCACATCTTTGGACTGTGGGAGGAAACCGGAGCACCCGGAGGAAACCCACACAGACACGGGGAGAATGCGCAAACTCCACACAGTCAGTCGCCTGAGTCGGGAATTGAACCCAGGTCTCTGACGCTGTGAGGCAGCAGTGCTAACCACTGTGCCACCACTTTGTGGCCTTAGAAAACAGCAGCATACTGTAAATAGAACAGATGGGAATTGAACAACTGCACTTCATTAATTTACAGCGGATATATCGGTTTGATAGAGCAGAGAGGGAGGAATTGTTTCCACTGGGCAGGGAGGATGCAGATGGTAGATAATTGTCAAAGGGAGCAAGGACAGAGAGACCAGGAGGTTTATGTTAATGGATTAAGGTGTTATGGATCTGGAATGTCATACTGGAAATGAGTCAGAAACAGCTTTAATCGTGACTTTCCTCAGGAAATTGGTGATTCATTAGAAATTAAAGATTGCTAAAAGTTAACGTTTATTTTTAACCTATCAATCAGTGAGAGCAGAATGTTGGAAGACCAATATGAACAAAAGGGGATTCCCATTAAAATGACAAGCTACAATTTACACAGCAGCTCCCTTCTGGGTAAATTGCTGTTCGCTTTTCTGAAGTATATTTATTGCATCCTCATTATCAAGTCATGGAGTCATACAGCATGAAAACAGACCCCTCAGCCCAACTTATCTGTGCTGTGGATGTCCTATTTGTCAGCACTTGGCCCATATCCCTCTAAACCCTTCCTATTCATACACCCATCCAGATGCCTTTTAAATGCTGTAATTGTACCAGCCTCCACCACATATCACCCTCTACGTGAAAAAGTTACCCCTCAGCTCCGTTTTAAATCTTTCCCCTCTCACCCTAAACCTATGCCTTCTAGTTCTGGACTCCCCCACCCCAGGGAAAAGACCTTGTTTATTTACAATGTTAAAAATCACACAACTCCAGGTTATAGTCCAACAGGTTTAATTGGAAGCATACTAGCTTTCGGAGCGACGCTCCTTCATCACCTGAAAGCTAGTGTGCTTCTAATTAAACCTGTTGGACTATAACCTGGTGCTGTGTGATTTTTAACTTTGTACACCCCAGTCCAACACTGGCACCTCTGAATCTTGTTTATTTACCCTCATGATTTTATAAACCTCTACAAGGTCTCCCCTCAGCCTCCAACGCTCCAGGCAAAACAGCCCCAGCTTGTTCAGCCTCTCCCTGTAGCTCAAATCCTCCAACCGTGGTAACATCCTTGTAAATTTTTTCTGAACCCTTTCAAGTTTCACAACATCTTTCCGATGGCAGGGAAATCGGAATTGGAAGCAGCATTCCAATAATCGCCTTGCGAATGCAAGATGGAAAATCTTTGAATTCCCATCTCCTTTGAGCAACATTGAAGTTTTGCACTTCCAATTATTTATACGTTTGAAGAGAAAAAGAAATTGCAGGAGGTCTGAGTCCTTAATTTCATTCATGAGATATGAACGTTATAGTCTGGACCACTGTTTGTTAACAGCCCTTGAGAAGGTGAAGTCAAATTGGTCTTCCAGCCAGCAACACCCCCGAATGAGCTGAAAACAATTGCTGGGCTATTTCACGGAGCCATCGATGTGCTTCACGACACCCAGTAACAGAAAACATGGTCTAAACCTTTGACCCAAAGTTGCTCAGCGTTGCCAGTTTAGCGGGTCAGTGGTGCAAGCTGACATACAGAGGGGTCTGGGCATACATGTTCACAGATCCCCGAATGTGGCAACACAGGTGGGGGATAAAAAGGAAAATAGCACGTTCCTCTTCATCGGCCAGTGCATCGAATATAAAAATTGTCAAGTTATGTTACAGCTGTAGTTGGGCCAGATTTGGAATATTGCGTGCAGTTCTGGTTGCTTTGGGAGAGGGTGCAGAGAAGGTTACCAGGAGGTGGCCCAGTCTGGACGGTTTTGGTCATGAGGTGAGGTTGGATAAACTCGGATTGCTTTCACTGGAAAGATGTCTTGATAGAGGTTTACAAAAGTATGTGAGGCATAGATTGGGGGATGGTCAGAGGCTTTTTACCCCAGAGTAGGCAGGTCAGCTATAACAGGGCACAGATTCAAGGTTGAGAGGGGTAAGTTTATGGGAGAACTGCTGGGAAAATGTTTCACACACAGAGGGCAGTGGATACCTGCAATATATAACCAGTGGAGGCAGGCATGTTAGCAATTCTGAAGGCGCTTTTTTAAAAAGAATCCCTACAGTGTGTAAGCAGGCCCTTCAGCCCAACAAATCCACACTGACCCTCCAAACAGCAAACTACCCAGATCCATGCTCCTACATTTACTTTGACTAATGCACTAGCCTACATATCCCTGAGCACTATGGACAATTTAGCATGCCCGATACACCCTGACCTGCACATCTTTGGATTGTGGGAGGAAACCTGCACAGAGAAAGTGCAAACTCCACGTAGACAGTCACCTAAGCTGGATTCAAACCCAGGTCCCTGGCGCTGTGAGGCAGCAGGGCTAACTACTGAGCCACCGTGCTGCCCACATCTTAATAGACACATGAATGTGAGGTGAGCAAGGTGATAGATAACACACGTGGGCAATAATTAGCAGGTCTAATTAAGGATTAGGAGTTGGCACAGGCTTGGTGGGCCGAAGGGCCTGTTCCTGCACTTCATTGAATTGTATTGAATTGTATTTGGCAGGGTCGAGCACGTGTCCCCTCTCAGCTAGGACCACTGTGAATGAACTGCACTCCTGTGGTGTTAGACAGGCTGTCATTAATGTTGGTGAAGTTACATCCATGTAGCCTACAGTGACATCTCAGGTCAGCGATAGATAATAACAAGCTTGAAAGGTTGCTGTTAACACTGGTCACACCAGTCCTTCCCCACCTATGACTTGCATAGTTTGCTGTTAGGTGACAGAAACAGGGTCACTGATTGGAATCCAAGTCCTATGAAGTCAGCCCAGGAGTTTAAATTCAAGTGACTAAGTCAATCTGGAATGAAATGTTAGCAGGCTCATACATTCAGAGAAACCCTGCAGTGCAGGTAGAGGCCATTCGGCCCATTAAGTCTACACCGACCCTCCGAAGACCCACCCAAACCCAGCTCCCCTATTCTACCCCCATAACTCCCCATTTCCACGGTCAATTCACCTAGCCAGCACATCCTTGGACACTGCCGACAATTTAGCATGGCCAAACCACCTAACCTGACTATACTTGGGCACAACGGACAATTTAGCATGGCCAGTCCACCAAATCTGAACATCCTTGGACACTACAGACAATTTAGCATGGCCAATCCACCTAACCTGACTATACTTGGGCACAACGGACAATTTAGCATGGCCAGTCCACCAAATCTGAACATCCTTGGACACTACAGACAAGTTAGCATGGTTAATCCACCTAACCAGCACATCCCTGGCCACTACAAACAATTTAGCACAGCCAATCCACCTAACCTGCACACCCCTGGACACCAGACAATTTAGCATGGCCAACCCACCTAACCTGAACATCCCTGGCCACTATAAACAATTTAGCATGACCAATCCACCTAACCAGCACATCCCTGGACACTACAGACAATTTAGCATGGCCAATCCACCTAACCAGCACATCCCTGGACACTACAGACACTTTAGCATGGTCAATCCACCTAACCAGCACATCCCTGGACTCTACAGACAATTTAGAATGGCCAATCCACCTAACCAGCACATCCCTGGACACTGCAGACACTTTAGCATGGCCAATCCACCTAACCTGAACATCCCTGGACACTACAGACACTTTAGCATGGCCAATCCACCTAACCTGAACATCCCTGGACACTACAGACACTTTAGCATGGCCAATCCACCTAACCTGAACATCCCTGGACACTACAGACACTTTAGCATGGCCAATCCACCTAACCTGAACATCCCTGGACACTACAGACACTTTAGCATGGCCAATCCACCTAACATGAACATCATAGAATCATAGAATCCCTACAGTTGATCCACACCAAACAGCATTCCACTCAGACCCATCCCCTTACCCCTGCATCTCCCATGGTGAACCCACCTAGCTGACACATCCCTGAACACTGCGGGCAATTTAGAACGGCCAACCTGCCTAACTTGCACATCTTTGGACTGTGGGAGGTAACCCAAGTACCAGGCAGAAACACATCCTTGGACACTACGGGAAATTAAGCATAGTCAATTCACCAAACCTTCATGTCTTTAGACTGTTGACACAGTTGTAAAATCTGATCTAGTTTAGAGTGGGGGTGATGGTGGGGAATATGCCATCTTTACCCGTTGGTCAACATGTGTCCCACAGCAGCATGATCGATACTCAGTTGCCCTCTGAAATGGCCTGGCAAACCACTCAGTGGCATTCTGGGGCAATAAGGGGGGATAGACGGTTACGTGTCTGGGGGAATAAATGTTGTCAGTGCCAGCCATACCCACATCCCAGGGAAGGATCTGAATATAAGGTTGAGAATTTGATGGGACCATGTTTTGGAGGATCGTCACAGAGTACGAGAACTCCCGTTAGTCAGCACTTCTCCTTGAACCTACCCTCAGTTCATCTCGAAACACCAAACGGACACAAACTTTAGGAGCCCTCAACCAAGATGGCTACACCCTGCCCCAGCAGGGCAACACTTCACCCAAGATCCAGAGGCTGCCAGACCAATTAAAGAAGGAACACAATTATCCCATTCCCAAAATTAAGACATCCCGAGGCATCACACCGAAACCGATGAAGTACTCTTGGAGATGCAGTGAAGGACAGGAAATGTGACAGCAAATTCATGCACAGCAAGATCCCACAGCGTGGCGTTGGCTGAGGAAGACAGTGTGGCCCTTGGGAAAAAAAAAGCATCTGTGTCCGTCTGAGAGAGAGGATGCAGGGGAGGTGATGTCTGCTGACAGACACAGAAAACAGGAGCAGGTGCAGGCCATTCGGCCCTTCGAGCCTGCTTTGCCATTCTATATGATCACCCAACTGGTCATCCGACTCAGTCCCCCATTCCCACATTCCACACCCCACAATGCCCTCTGAGCCCTTGAGAACAAGATCTTGCAACTGAGAACCCTGACACCATCCCTCTCCCTTAGCCCAAACCTAGAAACTGTAACTCCAGCGCTACCGTCAACCCACTGATCCTCACAAACTTGCCTCACTCCTTTGCGCTCCGTGATCGTTAGTTCTGGCAGAGATCACTACCTGCCCGGTGGCACTGCCCGAGTGCTAGAGATGCCAGCCTCTGACGGGCCAGACGTTGTCACCCGTAAAATGTCATCGCCGCTGCTCTGTCTGAGTCACGGAATGACACAGCAGGGAAACAGATCATTTGGTCCAATGTGTACATGCTTCCATCATCCCAACTGAGCATGTCCCACTGGCCCATATCCCTGTAAACCTTTCCTGTTCATGTACTTATCCAAATGTCTTTTAAACGTTGTAACTGTGCCCTGCATCCACCACTTCCTCTGGCGGTTCATTCCACACACGAACCACCCTCTGCCTGAAAAAATTGCCCCTCACATCCCTTTTAAATCTTTCCCTTCTCACCTTAGAAAATTAATTTTGGACTCCCCCCACCCTCGGGAAAAGACCCTAGTCGTTAACCCTATCCATGCCCCTCATGATTTTATAAACCTCTATAAGGTCACCCTTCAACCTTCAACGCTCCAGTGATCCAGGCAGTGTTTCTGGTCAATCAGAGGCCAGTCACTGCCTCCGATCTGGGCACTGACACAGTACAAAGCAGTGGCAGGACTTTCTTCCATGTGTTTTCAACAATTCCCAGTCTGACCTGCCAGGCTGCAACACAATCGGAGCGTGAAGGATAGAACAACAGATTCCTGGCAACGCTCCACAGACTGGAATCCGAGGGAGGGGGAGAGGATTAGATGATTTTGTAGTCACAGAGAGTGAACTGCAGACTGCCCTGAGTCTCTCCCAGCTCACTGTCTGATTCCCCTCTGTCCCCCTTCCCCTAGCCATGTTTGTCCCCACTCTGTGCCTGCCTGCCACTGGTGAGCAAAGCAGCCACAGCCATGGCTTCTGCTCACTGCCGCTTCCTTGAGAAATAATCGGCTCTACATTCCCTGGAAATCCTAAAGGCAGTCCTGTCACATTGTGATTGAAACAGCTGCCTCCATTGTTTAACCCTAACTGAACCCTGGGGTTACAATGGACCCACTGGACCCACCGTCTTAGCACTGCGGCTACAGGAGCTGGTCAGAGTTGACTGGCAGACTCGTGCTCCCCTCTGCCGGATGCTCTGTCCACCATCCAGCCTCATTCGGAGAGCTGGTGCACTTGCCCAAAGGAGTGCAAGTCAAGAGTACCTTCCACACAAAGCAATCTGCTCTAACAACACCCTTAGTCAGAGGCAAGAAGCCTGCAGGTGCTGGAGTCCCAGGTAGACAGGCAGGAAGCTGGAAGAATACAGCAAGCCATGTAGCATCAGGAGGTGAAGAAGTCAACTTCTGGGTATAACCCTTCTCCATCTCCTGATGCTGCCTGGTGCGTTGTGTTCTTCCAGCCTTCTGCTTGTCTACCTAACAACATCCTTACCAGTACAAAAACACCCTCGACCTCTACTACCAACCCCCAGTAGCAGCAGCGGTGAGCTCTATCTCCAAGGTGCCCTGCTGGGTAACTCAGTGACCTGTCTTCAACAGCACCTGCCAAATCTGTGACCCCTTACCCCCCTCAAGAAACAAGGGCAGCAGCTACACGGGAACACTACCTCCGAGCCATTCACCATCCTGACTTGGAAATATATCGGCTGTTCCTTCAGTGTCATTGAGTCAAAATCCTGGGACTCCCTTCCCAATAGCATTGTGAGTCAACCTACCCAAAATGGGCTGCAGCGGTTCATAGAGTCACAGTGTGGAAACAGGCTATTTGGCCCATCAAGTCCACACCCACCCTCCGAAATGTAACCCACTCAGACTCAATCCCCTACCCTATTACTTCACATTTCCCCTGACTGATGTATCTAACCTACACATCCCTGAATACTACGGGCAATTTAGCATGGCCAATCCATCCGAACCTCCACATCTTTGGACTGTGGGAGGAAATCGGAGCACCTGGAGGAAACCCACGCAGACATGGGGAGAACGTACAAACTCCACACAGACAGTCACCCGAGGTTGGAATCGAACCTGGGCCCTTGACACTGTGAGGCAGCAGCCACCATGCCATGAAGAAGGCATCTCACCGCCACCTTCTCAAGGGGAAACTAGGGACGGGCAATAAATGCTGAGCCAGCCAGCGATACCCACCTCTGATGAAATATAAAAACCGCTGATCAATTAAGGCTATTGTCTTCTCCTGGCTAATTGCTCTGGCTAATTGTAGAGCAGAAAATGCTGTTACTTAGATATTCATCTCGTCTCGGCACTCTCTACTGTAAGTTTCCACCATCCAAGTGATGTTTCAGAGTGGAACAGAACCCAAACGGGATTTCTGATCGAGATCTGAAAGGGCTGCATGTTAAAAAGGTTACGCAGAACGCTCCGATGACTGCCAAATCTTTGTGCTGCAGTTTCGTAATGAGTGTGTGGTTTCTTTACATTTTGCTGGGTGACTACACCTGGCACCATGCGACAAAGACTCTCAGGTCAGCCCGGTTCACATCGCGCTCCTATACAAAGCCTTGAATCAACCCACTCAAACCAACTGACAAATGCTTATGTTGCACACAGTCCGTCTCACCCGAACTGCAGCCCTTACCCCTTCCATTTTGACCCAAATTGTCCTGAATTGCATCCATGCATTCCCCTCACCTACTCCCTGTGCTCCACATTGCACAATGTTACCACTCTCGAGATAACCTGAGTTCCTCATTGGCCTCATTGGTGACTATTCGTTGTCTCCCCCCCACCACCACCAAGATCAAACCCCTTCACAGACTTAATATCATCATTACCCTGACTGACCTGGGAATACAACGTTAAAAATCACACAACACCAGGGGTAGTCCAAGAGTTTAATTGGAAGCACTAGCTTTATGAGCACTGCTCCTTCATCAGGTGGTTGTGGAGTATAAGATCGTAAGACACAGAATTTATAGCAAACGTTTACAGTGTGAAATTATATATAGAAAAAGACCTGGATTGTTTGTTAAGGCTGTCATCTTTTAGAATGAACATGTTGGTTTCAGTTCTCCAAATCATGACCTGGGGATAGTAGAGATGGCTCAAACTGGTCCAAATTCTACTCAGTTGGAAAGAGGGGATTTTAGCCTGAGCCCAGTCACCATCTGTGGTACCTGTTAGGAAATGGACATCTTGAGGTTTCAATAGGTGACAGAGTTGGGATATTCAGTTCTTACAGTCATAAAGGTCTACAACACAGCCCTTCAGTCCATGGAGTCTGTGACAGTCAGAAACAACCACCTATCCATTCTAATCTTCAGCAGTTCATCCACAGCATTCTCTCTACCGTAAGGTTAGCAGTGCGAAATCTGATGATAAGAAACAGGAGTAGGAGTAGGCCATTCGGCCCATTGAGTCTGCTCCCCCATTCAGTCGGATCATGGCTCCTCAAGCACATGTTCCTTCCTGAATAATCAATGTTTGAACGCAGCAAGTCTTGGCCGACGATGGACAATTGACAAATGAGTTTCAATTGAGCATCTCCGACAATAGAGACTCTACACCTGCGACACCCAATGGTTGGAGGTTGGGAATTGTGCACTGAGTGACTCACTGTTAAAGTTACACAGCACAAAGTCAGGGGAAAGGCAGACTACACTCCACAAGGCTGTGTGGGGGCAACTCCAACAGCACTCAACTTCAACACCATCTCAGGGAAGGACACCAATTTGATCAAAGTTCTGCCTACATTTACACATTGACTCCCTTGGTTACCTGACAAAAGTACTACCTAAGATCAATGTACCGAGGCTTATTGAATAGCAGCTCCCAGAGGCACAGAAATATAATTGCCTTGCCACCTCAATGTTCCATTTGAAGTCACCCGCCATCCTGATTTGGTAATACTTGTGGTTGTCTCATCATAACCAGTTCCAAGTCCCAGGATTGTTTCACCTCCCCTCCCCTCTCCCCACCAACCTCCTGAGGGGTGATAACTGAAGATGCTACACAAAAGCCACAGCGATGCCACATCCCAGCAATAAACTGTCGTGTGGGATAATCCGACACTGGGGTCAGGTAAAGGAGGGTGAACCAAAAGTCAGACGATAATGGGAACTAGATTACGGGGTTGAAAAACCTGAGCTGGTGGAATCCCATCACAAAATATTGGCCTGAAAACGCAAAGTGTTTGAGTGGGATGGGGTAACAGCAAGTGCATCAAAACACCAAAACTATGCTTGCTGCTGATGCTGGGTACTTCCACTCAAAAATGCATTTACCGCAGGATTCAAATAAATTAAAACAGCCTCTGATGTGGTCACCTGCCATCGAGAGGTTGTCATATCTGACTTTATGACTCAGTATTGGAAAATTGCGCTGGGTCTTTGTCTATCAGTTGAGTCAATCTGATAGCTACATGAGCGGATTGTGCCAGTCACCGCTAATATAGAACAGGAACCTGGAAGATTGTATCACTGCTTTCATGGTACTTTACAAAGCAAGATCCTTTCTTGTTGTCCCATATCAGCGTGGACGGCCTGCTACATTCCTCTTCCTGTACCATTCAGACATTTCCTGAACATTTCCAGGAATAGTTTTTTGAATCGACATTGAGGACAGAACTCAATGTTCCACACTTTCCTGCTGCAGATTATACTTTAATATCGCATACAGCTACACAGTTTGTTTACTGGTCTCTGCTCCTTTACCCACATATTTTCAGTCTTTTCGTTGCCATCTGGCTTCATCCCGCTGATCTGATCTTTCTTTCCTCCTTTTGCTGTTCTCACCATCACTCTCTCCTTTTGTTCTGCGTCTCTTTTCTTCCTTTCGCTTTTCCCTTTGTCCACGCTTCCCTCACACTCACCGCTCCCCCGCATTGCTTCACTTTCATCAGCTTTTTCTCACTACCTCCTGTTTCTCTTGGCTCTTTATCTCATTCTTTGTTTGCCTTAATCCTTTGTCCTTTGTTTCTTTTACATTCCTGCTTCATAATCTGCCACTACTAGGTGTGTGGGTGTGTGTGTGTCTCTGTGAGTGTGGGTGTGTGTGTGTGTGTTTATGTATGTCTGTGTGTGTGCATATATATCTGTGTATGTGTGTATGTGCATCTATGTATGTGTCTGTGTGTGTGTGTGCATCACTGTGTGTGTATATTTGTACGTGTGCGTATGTATGTGCATGTGTATGTCTATGTGTGTATGCATGTTTACGTATGTGTGTCTGTGCATCTGTGTGTATGTGTGTGTGCCTGTGTATGTGTACCTGTGTGCATGTGTTTTTTCTGTTGTGTCTGTGTGTATGTGTTTTTCTGTCGTGTGTGTGTATGTTTTTGTGTGTGTGTGTGTGTTTATTGGATTCACAAAGTTAGCTGAAACTCCAGCACAGGACTGAGAGGGTGCTGCTGTGTCTGAGACGTTGGAACTTCATCCGGCAGAAAAACAAATGTTTATGAAAGATGCTTGGAAATGCCAGCCTTTTCTCTCTCGAGTTACTCGCTCATTACAAGAAAGCAACTGACAGGAGCTCAGAAAACTCCCCGATGCTGGGTGTAGGTTGACCAGTTTCAGCCATCCAGTTGGAAACCCCATGACTGTTCTCCCTCATAAACGGTGATGCCAGCTGGCACAGAAAGCCCCCAGCCTTACCCTCCGTGAACAGGAGAGACGAGTGGCAGCAGTTGAAAGAGCACACACGGTAACATTAACACAACAAACCCGGGTACTCTGACCCTTGTCACTGTACCGAATGGATGAGTGCCAATACAGTGATCGTTGATCAAGAAAAGCAAACTCAGGAGGCAAGAGAAAGGACGAGAGGGAGGTGAGAGATAAAGAGCAGTGACTGACAATTAGACTATACATTCAATGTAACGTCGGCTTGTAACTTACCTAAGGAAATCAAGCGACTGGGTGCCATGAATGAGTGTTGCTGCCCACTTTCCTTATCAAAGCAGTGAAACGTTCCTGGACAGCAGTAAATAAACTCTCTCTCTCTCTCTCTCGCTCGCTGTACTGTCTGCAGACTGCTGGTCCCTCTTACAGCTTTTGTACACTCCCCACAGAACCTCTCTGTCACGACCCTGCACACATCTGCCTAGACTGATCATGCTTTACAGTTCAGTGCCTTGCCAATGTGACTCTAGCTCCCTCTACCCACTCAGTCCTAGCCAATGACAAACCGAAAGAGTGGGGGGGGGGGGGGGGGGGAGTGCCTGACTTACACACACACACACACACCCACTGCCGCCCGCAGCTTTTAGCGATCGGGAGTGAGTCACTGTTTATTTTGGTTGCAGCTTGTTGCAGGGATTCCCTGAACACTGAGTGGAAAGGACAGTATTCAGGTGCAATATTCACCGCGTCCCAACCCTGCTCAGTTCCCAGCTGATTTGCAAGTTCCCCTCCAGGCTTTTCAGAACCTGTGCTCAGTGCCTGGAGTTCTGACTGTGCATTGTGTGAGGGTTTTAACAGCCAGCAGCAATAGAACAGAAGGCAGTGTGAGGGAAGGCTGCCGTGGATGTCGAAAGGGAGTTGTGTAAGCATCTGCGTGGAGGTGATGGACACCTGGGAGACCTTTCAGTTGCAGAGGGACATCACAGGCTTATTGTTTCTGCCTTGGCTGATAATTCCACTGATATTGAGAGATGTGATCACACTCTAATACTCACACTAATTTAGGCATAACACAAACAAGAACTCCCCAGCTTTGGCATCCCCCTTCATATCAAACACCAACACCCTAAACAGTGCTGCACTCCCTCAGTAACACACTCTGACTCTGGAGTGGGAACTGAACCCAGAACCTTGTAGTTTAGAGATGAGAGGGCTATCCATGTAGCCACAGCTGACTCGAGTTAACTCAGCTGACTCTATGATGCAGTTGTAGAGTCATACAGCACAGGCACAGGCCCTTCGGCCCAACTCATCCATGCCGGCCAGGTTTCCCAAACTAAACTAGCCCCATTTAGCCCATATCCCTCTAACCCTTTCCTATTCATGTACCTGTCCAAACCTCTTTTAAATGTTGTAGGTGTACCTGTATCTACCTCTGGCAGTTCATTCCATAAATGCATCATCCTCTGTGTGAAGAGATAGCCCCTCAGCTCCCTTTTAAATCTTTCTCTTCTCACTTCAAAATTATTCCCTCTAGTTTTGGACTCCCCTACCTTTGTTATTCAACCTTACCTATGTCCCTCATAATTTTATAAACCTCTATAAGGTCACCCCAGTCACGCTTCAGTGAAACAGGTCCCGGCCTATGCAACCTTATCTTATAACTCAAACCCTCCATTCCCGGTAACATCCTGGTCAGTCTTTTCTGAACCCTCTCCAATTTAATAACATCCTTCCTACAACAGGATGACCAGAACTGAACACAGTACTCCTGAAGAGGACTCACCAACATGGTGTACAATCGCAACATGACATCTCAACTCCTACTCCCAATGGTCTGAGCAATAAAGGCGATTTTGTCAAACACCTTCTGAACCACCCTGTCTACTTGAGATGCAACTTTCAAATAACTATGCACCTGAACTCCCCTACATTAACTGTATAAGTCCTGCCCTGGATTGCAATACCTCACATTTATCTGTATTAAACTCCATCAGCCACTCCTCAGCCCATTGGCCCAATTAATCCAGATCCTTTTGTAATCTTAGATAACCTTCTTCGCTGTCCACTATCCCACCACTTTTGGCAAACTTATTAACCATGCTTCCTATATTCTCATCCAGATTGCTTGTATAACCGACAAACAAAAATGGACCCAGCACCAATCCCTGTGGAACACCGCTGGTAATAGGCCTCCAGTCTGAGAAACAACCCCCTATCACCATCCTCTGTCTCTTGCTGTCAAGCCAATTCTGTGTCTAATTGGCAAGCTCTCCTAGAATCCCATCTGATCAGATGGGATCAGTCTACCACTCACAACAGGGAGATAACTTTGGCTTTGGGCGTAGAACATAGAACACAGAACAATATAGCGCAGAACAGGCCCTTCGGTTCACAGGTCAGCACAACATCGAGGGCCAAAGGGCCTGTTCTGCACTGTATTGTTCTATGTTTTAACATTGCATAGACACATGGGAGAAATTGGATCCACCACAACTATGACTTCCTGCCCATTTTCAAATTCAGTGACTTCAATGAACCATTTAACAGCCTCCATTTACACAACAGCCCAAGGTTAAAATTACGTGTCGTCGTTATATCACAACCCAGTTTTAAGAGATAACCTTAAGATCTGAACCATCTGCCAGGACTCGAGCTCCAGAGGCTGTAGCACTTTGCTGATGGGCTGCAACACTGTAGAGATGATGTCTTTCAGGTAAGCTGCTGAACTGAGGGCACTCTTTCAAAGAGGATCTCTCCGCAGGTCTCCGCGGTGTCCTGCTCAGTCGGTATCCCTGAATCAACGTCGACAGGCCATCTGGCCACTGTCACATCACTGCTTGTGGGATCTTGCTGTGCTAACCACGCTACAGCAGAGCTGGAGACTTTTCGGTGAGTCGACTCTAATCTTTTTTGGTGAGGTGCTCAGACTGTCGCGGAAGGTGCTATCTAAATGCACGCCCGACTCTTCTCTCTTTACGGGGGACCGTTTTCACCCCCTGCCATCGAACAGTCAGTCATAGAGTCAGAGAGACGTACACCACAGAAACAGACCCTTCGGTCCAACTTGTCCATGCCGACCAGATATCTTAAATTAATCTAGTCCCATTTGCCAGTACATGGTCCATATCCTTCCCAACCCTTCCTATTCATATACCCATCCAGATGCCTTTTCAATGCTGTAATTGTACCAACCTCCACCACTTCCTTTGGCAGCTTGTTCCATACGTGCACCACCCTCTGTGTGAAAACATTGCCCATTGGGTCCCTTTTACATTGAAACCGAAGAGTCTGTCTTTCACCAGCCTGTACCTGCTTCCCTTTTACCCCCCCCCCTCTCCATCTCCCTCCACCCTCCTCCATCCTGCCCCATCACTGGGAATCTCCATAACTGGAGTGGTGATGTCTACTGAACACAACAGACAGTCCTTATATGCCTGCCCCAGTCTCCAAGTTTGCGGCCTGGTTGAAATTTAATACAGGACAAGCCGGTCTCTAGGTTACCTCCATGGGCCGGGACTCCACGGGTATAAATAGATCCATCAGCCTGGATATTAATAGAGGGTTGCATTAACTGGGACTCTGAAAGATCTGAGCAACAGGCTTGAAAAGACTTGTCTGTAAATTCAACCAATTCTTACTCTACATGCAATGGAATCTGTTCCAAATAAATGCCATCAAAAATTCCAAAGAAGCCCCCCCCATGTCAGTTCTGGATGTGTTGTAATTCAGTGGCTCTGCCCATTGGCTGCTTACCAAGGACAGATGAGAGAAAGGAATAGTTTTGAATGAGCGTAGATGCGTGTCGGGGTAAGTGCGACTCATCGAAGGGAAAGAGCTGGGGTATAATGTACAGCAGGGGAGGGGGCACTGGCGAGTTTCCTTGGTCATAGTGTAGATGAGGTTAGGGGGGCATTATTAGATTTTACTGATAGGCACCAGCATCAGTTTGTGTTTCTGCTCACTCAGTTTGCACAGACCGCTCGATATGGAGAGCGGGCAAGCCGCTGAAGAAAAGGCTCCTCTGTTCAACTGAGAGACTGTGTTGGAAAGTGACCAAGAGTGAACCAAGCAGCCGGGAACTCCATTGAAGGACTGCATCGTATTCACCATCCGACAATCAGCTTAGTCTCCCCACAGTGGCTACGCCTTCCAGGAAGAGAACATCTCTCATTCAAACGAAAACGAGACTTGCATTTAAACTTCACAAGCTTCAGGACAAAAGGATGTTGCCAGGGTTGGAGGGTTTGAGCTATTGAGAGAGACTGAATAGGCTGGGGCTGTTTCCCCTGGAGCGTCGGAGGCTGAGGGGTGACCTTATCGAGATTTATATAAAATCAGGAGGGGCTTGGATAGGGTAAATAGACAAGGTATTTTCCCTGGGGTTGGGGAGTCCAGAAATTGAGGGTGTAGGTTTAGGGTGAGAGGGGAAAGATATAAAAGAGACCTAAGGAGCATTTTTTTCACAGAGGGTGCTGTGCGTATGGAATGAGCTGCCAGAGGAAGTGGTGGAGGCTGGTACAATTGTAACATTTGAAAGGCATCTGGATGGGTATATGGATAGGAAGGGTTTGGAGGGATATGGGACAAGTGCTGGCAATTGGGACTAGATTAATCTGGGATATATGTTTGGCATAGATGAGTTGGACCGAAGGGTCTATTTCTGTGCTGTACATCCCTATGACTCTATGACGCCAGGAAGTGCTTTATGGACCAAGGACTTCTGTTTGAGATGCATCCAATGGAGGATTGCAACTGCAAAAAAAAAGCAAACAGATCGCAATGTAGTGAGATCTGGAGGAGGCCGTTCAGCCCCTCAAGACTGGCTTACCATTTAGTGAGAGTACAGCCAATCTGACTCTGCTCCCCCCACTCGTAATCCTTGAATTTTGTTTGACATTATTGGGGCAATGTCAATCCCCAGTTAAGCATCAATGCTGTGGGTGTGGAGTCACATGGAGGTAAGAACGGGGCAGATTTCCTTCCTGAAAAGTCAACAGTGAGTCAGATGGGCTTTCAACAACAATCAGCAGTGTAGTCATCACCACATGAGCTTTTGATATCCAATTCATTCTTCCTTGAGCTGAATTCAAATTTCACCACTGACTGTGGTGAGAGTTGAGCCCATGGCTAAGATGGTTCCTCATCCAGTAACATTTCTAGTCCACCATTGCTGCCTTCACTCAGATCAGCAAAAAACTGCTGCTCTCAGCCTTGAACATATTCAATGAAGCAGCTTCCATTGGCTTCTGAGAAATAGCATTTGAAAGATTACCATCCGTCTGAGAGTCCCCTCTGTCGGATGGGAGACTCCTGGCGTACACTACCTCTTTGTATGTCCATTGTCATTCAAATACTCCCTTCAGTCCAACTCACCCATGCCAACCAGATATCCGAAACTAATCTAGTTCCATTTGTCAGTGCTTGGCCCGCACCCCTCTAAACATACTGTAATCACCCAGCTGCTAATTTATCACCCTACACAGTTGAATTAGAGACATGAAGACATTCTTTGACAGTGTTTAGAAATAATGGACGCCATGCAAGCAAACTGAAGTGAGAATTCCTCGGGACGCAGACTTTTATTGCAGATGCCTTTATTATGGATCATACTGGTGCCCAGCAGTCCCCACCTGCTACAGTTGCAACGCATCGCCTCCCCTGCCATCTTTATAGCTTTCTTTTATTTAGCGAATGGGGTTTGAAGGTGAGAAATAGCATTCATTGGGTATCTGTAGGTATGCCGTGTGGTTTAAACACTGACATAAACTAGTTTAGTGGGATTAAATTTTAACAACTGACAAGACAGTCACCCACTTCATAACCCAATTGATAGCTCTGAGCAGCCATAGAGATGTGCAGCATGGAAACAGACCCTTTGGTCCAACACATTCACACCAACCAGATGTCCAAATTAATCTAGTCCCATTTACCAGCACTTGGCCCATATCCTTCCTATTCATTTATTCATCCAGATGCCTTTTAAATATTGTAATTGTATGGATTTGGAATATTTAAAATAATTTAGAATATCTGATTTGACACAGATGAGTTGGACTGAAGGGTCTGTTTATGTGTTGTACATCTCTTTGACTCTATGATTGCATGACAAAGCAGCTCCTACATGTTTGGCACCACATCCACAAGCATCCACTCCCTCCACCACCTATATTCAGTAGCAGCAGTGTGCACTATCTACAAGATGCACTGCAGAAATTTGCCAACGATCCCCAGATAGCATCGTCCAAACCCACGACCGCTTCCATGTAGAAGGACAAGGGCAGCAGATAATGGGAACACCACCACCTTCAGGTTCCCCTCCAAGCCAATCTTGAATTGGAAATATTTCGCTGTTCCTTCATTGTCACTGGGCCAAAATGGTGCGACAGTTCAAGATGGCTACCGAGGGCAATTTTTAAGCCTTTCATTAATGGGGTTACAAGATGAACATGCAGGGTAGCTATGGAAAGGAGGTTTTCTCTTGTTGATGAGCCCAGAACTAGGTGGGGGAGCTGGGGTAACTGTCCAAAAATTAACTGCCTCCCTTTCAGGAGAATTTCTTTTCAGTGATGTCAGATCAAATGAAACTGAGAGCTGAATGCAGAATTAATGTCCTGCTTAAGCCATTCTTGTACCTGGTGGAAACGGTAATAAAGGTGGTTAGTTTTTTCTGAACAGTGTTGCAGACTGTCTTCTGGCAAAAACAGCCAAACGCCAACCTCTGAGGTTCCATTTACTGATGCCCCAAATCAAGCTGTGTGTTACGATAGGATCTGTCACATAATTTCACATTCGGGAAAATCACCCTGCTGCTGCGGAAGCAGGAAACGGGATCTTGCGAACCAGTTCCGCTGAAAGCTTGAATTTGGGAACCTGAACGTGTGAAACTGGCGAAGGACACAGAGTTTGGGGCACAAATTGAGTTAAACTGTAAAAAGAGATAGAAGTGGAGAGCAAGAGTAGGCCATTCGGCCCCTTTGAGCCTGCTCCGCCGTTCAACGGGATCAATGCTGATATGACATTCCTCGTGCCCACTTCCCTGCCCTTTCCCCATAACCCTCGATTCTCCAACTGATCGAGAATCTATCGATCTCGGCCTTAAATATCCACAAGGATTCTGCTCCCATGGCTCACCCTGTGGTAAGGAGTTCCAAAGACCCACAACCCTCTGAGAAAAGAAAGTCCTCCTGATCTCAGTCTGAAATTGGCACTCCTTTATTTTGCCCTCTGCTCCTAGACTCTCCCATGAGGGGAGGTATTCTCTCAGCATTGACCCTGTCAAGCCCCTTAAGAATCCCATATGTTTCAAAGCGGTCACCTCTCATTCTTCTACATCCCAGTGAGTAGAGTCCCAACCTGTTCAACCTTCACTTGTAAGACAATCCCTCCACACTGTGAAGATGATCCCAGCGAACCTTTTCTGCAGAGGGCTGTAGAGGCTGGGTAGTTATGTCTATTCAAGCCTGAGGTAAACAGACTTTCGATCAGGAAGGGAATCAAACGTTGTCCAGATAAGACCGGAAAGTGACGTTGAGGATTCTCAGATCAGCCACAATCTGATTGGATGATGGAGCAGACTTGATGGGCTGAATGGCCGATTTTTTTCAGGTGCTGGAGACATTGGAGGTTTGGTCCAGCACTGACCGACAAAGAATGGAAGACTCACTGGTTTGTTTCAACGCTCTGTGCAGCTAATTGGTCTCAATGTGGGTCATTGGTGAAATGCCAGTGTCGGAAGTGTTTGGCTGGTCGGTGGAAGAGAGAAACAGAATTAACGTTTCAAATGTTCCTTCCTTTGGGGAAGGAAACTGCCATCCTTACCTGGTCTGGCCTGTATGTGACTCCAGACCAATGGCAATGTGGTTGACTCTTAGTTGCCCTCTGGGCAATTAGTGATGGGCAATAAATGCTGGCCCAGCCAGTGATGTCATCATCCCATGAATTAATAAGGCTATGAGCCAACATGCATAGATGTAAAGTTAGACACACATGAATAGATAAATACACAGGCAGACACATGCACACACTCACAGAGATGTACACAAACACTGACGGACAGATACACACACACACACATGTAGACAGACACACATACGCAGGGTTTATAATCCAGTAGATTATTGATGTTTGTGGTGAAGTTCTGTGAGCCAAGGCTTGATCTTGTGACTGGGCAACAAAGGAGTTGGCATCCTGACAGACAGAAGCAATGCATCATGGGTCTGAGAACAAGAGGCAGGATGAGAAGATATAGGTCAAGGGGCACAGTTCTGGCAAGTCTGTGAAGCAGTTTGAAAGATCTGTGTCATATTTTAAAGATCTGGGACTGGGCCTCTACTGTTTCAAGTAATCTAATGATCGGGGGGGGACAGAGATAACACCTCCCCCCTTCCCCAGCCCTGATATCTGCCTGCATTTCTTTCAGCAGAAATATGAGGAGGTGCCCAGAGGCTGATGGCATTAAATAGGACAGGGGATGGAATTAAAAACTGAGTAAATTAAAAACTAACTAAAAGAAAAGAAATTGTGGCTGCAGCTGAGTGAAGCTGATCAGTCCCCTGCTCTGAGATCACACCAAGAGACCCCCGAGGCCATGCCTGTTTTGTGGGACTTCTGAGCAGGCAGTGTCATTGTCAATGTATAACTCAGCACAGTCATAATGGAGCACCCCATTCAGTGCAGCTGTATCCAACTCATTGCGTGGCTGTTGATTATTGATGCAGGAGCTTCAGAACCACGTCTGGGGGTGTCTTGCATAGAATTGGCAAAAGAAGCAACGATGTCATGATGAGAAAACTTTACATGTGTTGGGCGATCAACAGGATCATGGCTGATCATCCACCTGAATCCCCTGTTCCTATTCTCTCCCCATACACTTTGATCCCTTTAGCCTCAGGCATGATATCCAATTTCTGAAAACATGTAATGTTTTGGCATCCATCATTTCTGTGGTAGAGAATTCCACAGGTTCCCCAATCTCTGGGTGAAGACATTTCTCCTCGTCTCAATCCTAAATGGGCTATCCTGTATCCTTAGACTGTGAGCCCCTGGTTCGGAACTCCCTGGTCATCACGTACACCTTCCTGCATTCATTCTGTCTAGTCTGGTTAGAATTTGTAGGTTTTTATGAGATTCTCCCTCATTTTTCATCATTAGAACTGGTAGACACTGTTGTCAGAAAGTTTGTATGGTGTGTGAGTGTGTAAATGTGTGCACGTGTACCTCTCTGTGTGCTTGTGGGTCTCTGTGGGTATGTCTGTGTATCTGTGTGTATATGTATGTGTGTGCTTGTGTGTCTCTGTGTATGTCTGTGTGCGTGCGTCTGTATGTGTGTTTGTAAAATGTTTGTGTGTGTCTGCATGAGTGTGTATGTGTGTGTGCGCGGATGTGTCTGTATGAGTGTATGTGTGTATCTGTGTATCCTCATGCATAGGCTGGTGCGCGTATGGAATGAGCTGCCAGAGAAAGTGGTGGGGGTTGGTACAATTACAGCATTTCAAAGGCATCTGGATGGGGATATGAATAGGAAGTGTATAGAAGAATATGGGCCAAGTGCTGGCAAATGGGACCAGATTAGTTTAGGATATCTGGTCGGCATGGACGAGTTGGACCGCAGGGTCTATTTTCCATGCTGTACATCTCTATGACTCTATGATTGTGTGCATGTATGTACGTGTGTGGTGTGTGTACTTCTATGATTGTCAGTGCCTATATGACTGTGTTGGAGTGTGTTTGTCTGTCTGTTGTCTGTGGGTGTATGTGAGTGTATTTGTGTGATGCAGAATAACAGTACGAGTGTTTTCTGTGTGAGATAAGGGTGAGTTGGGGTTGAATAATTGGGAAACTTTCAGTGTCAAACCTCCCAAGTGAAATGTGACTTAAGCCATTCTGCAAAAGTGGAAGAGCCATGAACACACGGTTTACAAGAAATGCAGTCAGTTCCAGGATGCCATCAGTGTCCCCAGTTACCACACAATTTGTCTGAAGATTCAGCAACAGTCTGGGGCTGTGGAAAGGGAAGTGGTTCGAGTGTAAAAGAAGTCATGACTTATCAGTCAAATCAGCCAATAGCAAGACAGCAAACGACGCGTGCCCTGGGCCTTGCTTCATCACGCTGTGCTGAGAATTACCTGCTTCCTCTCAATGAAAAAAGAAAAAGGAAACAGCCACAGCGCCAAACAAGCAGCTTTGTGCCTACTGTGGGAAACCCCGGTACCACGCACTCTGGTGCTGTTTTAAGTCAGAGACCAATCAATAGGCTGAGAGGCCAAGCAGGCTTGAAGCCTGTTCCATAGGCCGAGGCACACAAAAGCAGGTAGGTGTATGGGGGAGTGTTTCGGTGGGAGGTGGTGAGATGTTGGGGGGAGGAGGGGGGAGATGGTTCAACATTGTTTGGGAGGCAAGAAGTTATATTTTTAATTATAAGTAGTTATAATTCTGCTCCCCTTGGTGAACATGTTGTGTTGTGAATCCACTCTCCTCCATTTCTCTGCTTCTTCCAGTCTCCCTGGTGTTCCAGGCCCGAGTCGCTATGGCGATCAATTAAACAACTGTTAAAATGAGTATCACAGCCCCATGGCAATAATCAAAAGGACAAAGAAGAACGAGGAACAGTAGAGCACAGCTCCAGGCCCTTTGGCCCACCAACTCATCGCTGACACACAATACCTTTCTGAACTATAAGCCCTTTTGCCCCTACAGTCAGCTCTATAACACAATGTTTTTGTGCAATTGTAGAAAAATCGCGCTTTAGAAATAGTGCTTAAAGTGTTGGTGATGTAATCATGTTACAGCCCACATGCGTTTTAAAAGTTTGCATTTTAGAAACAGCATCACCAATCGTCAATCACGTTACAGTGAATTCATGCTGACGAAATGAGCGTTCTAGCAGAATGACCTGGATGTGGTCCATTATCTCTCTATCCCCTGCCTATTCATGTGTTTGCCAAGATGCCCCTTAAACGTTGCTATCCTATCCGCCTCCACCAGCTCCTCTGCAGCATATTCCAGGCACTTACCACCCTCGATGTAAACAAAAACTTGTTTCTCACATCTCCTTTAAACATTCTCCCTTTTACCCTAAACCAATGCTCTCTAGCCATTGACATTTCTAGCCTGGGGAAAAAGAAACCCTAACTGTCTGCCTCTCGTAATTTTGTAAAACTTTGATAATTTTGCCTCCTGTGATATGATTGGTCACTTGCCCGGGGTTCCGATGTGGAGTCACTTCCTGGCCCAGATATATTTGTGCACCGAGACCTCCCATCCTGTGGAAGTATGATTCAGTCTCATGATTCGAAAGTATTGATCATAAAGTATTTTTATTAAATGGGAAATGGGCGTCACTAGCCAGGCTGCCTGTCTATCCTGCATTCCTAACTGCCCCTTGAGAAGTTGGTGGTCAGATGCCTTCTTGAACGGCTGCACGTCATGTGATTAGCAGGGCACTGACACTGAGGAGGTGGTTTCTGTTTCCCTCCGTAACTGTGGTAATCTGCAATCCCAGGATGTGTCTGACCATCATCCAAGCTCTGCAAAGCTGCTCTTTCTGACAGGGTTTAGTTGGTCACATGAACTAGAATCAGGCAAAACGCAATGGGCCCTCAAACTGGTGCCATACTGACCGAAGGCATCACTCTCTGAGCAAGCCGCTTCCTTCCTGAACCAAGTAGTTGAGGTAATTACAACTGTCCTCATCACACTCAGTGAGATTCCAGACCATTCAACCAGGATGCTGGTTGCTGGACATCCTAGCATCTCTTGGGGAGCAGTGGTAGTGTCACTAGCCAGAAGGCCCAGGTTCAAGTGCCAATTGGTCCAGGGGTCTGTCATAAGACCTCTGACAAGGGTGATTAGCAAATATAACGAAAGCTGGTGATATCACAGGGTAAAAGAAAAAGGGGGAAGGAATTTGTGCTCAGGAGTGCAAGCAATTCTTGAGAATTACATTGGGACAGGCTGCAGCATTTTGCTGTTGTCCCGGAGAGCCAGGTTTATTGGAAAGGGAAAACAGAGTAACATCTCCCTTTAGATGCAGAGGAAAATCTCGCTTTACTCCCCTATTAAACACTCCTATCACAGGGACAACACGGGGTTAGATACAGAATAAAGCTCCCTCTACACTGTTCCCATCAAACACTCCCAGGACAGGGACAACACGGGGTTAGACACAGAATAAAGCTCCCTCTACACTGTTCCCATCAAACACTCCCAGGACAGGGACAACACGGGGTTAGATACAGAATAAAGCTCCCTCTACACTGTTCCCATCAAACACTCCCAGGACAGGGATAGCAAGGGGTTAGGTACAGAGTAAATCTCCCTCTACACTGTCCCCATCAAACACTCCCAGGACAGGGACAGCACAGAGTTAGATACAGAATAAAGCTCCCTCTACACTGTTCCCATCAAACACTCCCAGGACAGGGACAGCACAGAGTTAGATACAGAATAAAGCTCCCTCTACACTGTTCCCATCAAACATTCCCAGGACAGGGACAACACAGGGTTAGATACAGAGTAAAGCCTCCTCTACACTGTCCCTCATCAAACACTCGCAGGACAGAGACTGCACAGTGTTAGATACAGCGAAAAGCTCCAATCACACTGTCCCCATCAAACGCTTCCAGGATAGGGACAGCACGGGGTTAGATACAAAGGAAAGGTCCCTCTATACTCTCCCCATCAAACACTCCCAGGCAATGGACTGCACAGGATTAGATACAGAGTAAGGCTCCTTCTACATTGTCTCCCTTCAACCCTTCCCAGGACAGGGACTGTACAGGGTTAGATGCAGAGTAAAGCTCCATCCACACAGTCCCCATCAAACTTTCCCAGGACAGGGACAGCACAGGCTTAGGTACAGAGTAAAGCTCCCTCGACACTGTCCCCATCAAACACTCCCAGGTCAGGGACAACATGGGGTTAGGTACAGAGTAGAAAATCTGTGGCTGAAAAAGCACAGCAGGTTAGGCAGCATTCAAGGAGCAGGAGAATTGACGTTTCGGGCATGAGCCCTTCTTCAGGAAGGAGGAAAGTGTGCCAAGTAGGCTAAGATAAAAGGTAGGGAGGAGGGACTTGGGGGAGGGGCGTTGGAAATGCGATAGGTGGAAGGAGGTTAAGGTGAGGGTGATAAGGTGAAGGTGATAGGCCGGAGTGGGGGTGGGGGCGGAGAGGTCAGGAAGAAGATTGCAGGTTAGGAAGGTGGTGCTGAGTTCGAGGGTTGGGACTGAGACAAGGTGGGGGGAGGGGAAATGAGGAAACTGGAGAAATCTGAGTTCATCCCTTGTGGTTGGAGGGTTCGTAGGCGGAAGATGAGGCGCTCTTCCTCCAACCGTCGTGTTGCTATGGTCTGGCGATGGAGGAGTCCAAGGACCTGCATGTCCTTGGTGGAGTGGGAGGGGGAGTTGAAGTGTTGAGCCATGGGGTGGTTGGGTTGGTTGGTCCAGGTGTCCCAGAGGTGTTCTCTGAAATGTTCCGCAAGTAGGCGGCCTGTCTCCCCAATATAGAGGAGGCCACATTGGGTGCAGCGGATGCAGTAAATAATATGTGTGGAGGTGCAGGTGAATTTGTGGTGGATATGGAAGGATCCCTTGGGGCCTTGGAGGGAAGTAAGGGGGGAGGTTTGGGCACAAGTTTTGCATTTCTTGCGGTTGCAGGGGAAGGTGCCGGGAGTGGATGTTGGGTTGGTGGGGTGTGTGGACCTGACGAGGGAGTCACGGAGGGAATGGTCTTTTCAGAATGCTGATAGGGGAGGGGAGGGAAATATATCCCTGGTGGTGGGGTCCGTTTGGAGGTGGCGGAAATGACAACGGATGATACGATGTATCTGTAGGTTGGTGGGGTGGTAGGTGAGGACCAGTGGGGTTCTGTCCTGGTGGTGATTGGAGGGGCGGGGCTCAAGGGCGGAGGAGCAGGACGTGGAGGAGAGCATCGTCGACCACGTGTGGGGGGGAAATTGCGGTCTTTGAAGAAGGAGGCCATCTGGGTTGTTCGGTATTGGAAAGAGAGAGAGAGACGATCAAGAAATAAGAGGTACAGAACAGTGAAAAAATAAAGTAGATGAAATAAAGGTAAATAAAGTAGATGAAATAAAATTACGGAGCAGAATGAAAACAGAGGGGTTGAGATGGGATAATCATCTGAAGTTGTTGAATTCAATGTTGAGACCGGCCGGCTGTAACGGGCCTAGTCGGGAGATGAGATGCTGTTCCTCCAGTTTGCGTTGAGCTTCACTGGAACATTGCAGCTGGCCAAGGACAGACATGTGGGCATGGGAGCAGGATTGTGTGTTGAAGTGGCAAGCCACGGGAAGGTCTGGGACCTGATGGCGTACAGACCGAAGGTGCTCAGCAAAGCGATCACCCAGTCGGCGTTTTGTCTCTCCGATATAGAGGAGATCATATTGGGAGCAACAAATGTAATAGACCAAATTGAAAGAGGTACAAGTGAAACGCTGTGTAATCTGAAATGAGTGTTTGGGGCCTTGGATGGAGGGCACAGAAGAGGTAAAGGGGCAGGTGTTGCACCTTCTGCGATTGCATGGGAAGGTGCCGTGTGTGATGGGAAGGTGCCGCATGTTATGGGAGAGGTGTTAAGTGTGATGGGAGAGGTGTTAGGTGTGATGGGAAGGTGCCGTGTGTGATGGGAGAGGTGTTAGGTGTGATGGGAAGGTGCCGTGTGTGATGGGAGAGGTGTTAGGTGTGATGGGAAGATGCCGCATGTGATGGGAGAGGTGTTAGGTGTGATGGGAAGATGCCGCATGTGATGGGAGAGGTGTTAGGTGTGATGGGAAGATGCTGTGTGTGATGGGAGAGGTGTTAGGTGTGATGGGAAGGTGCCGTGTGTGATGGGAGAGGTGTTAGGTGTGATGGGAAGGTGCCGTGTGTGATGGGAGAGGTGTTAGGTGTGATGGGAAGATGCCGCATGTGATGGGAGAGGTGTTAGGTGTGATGGGAAGATGCTGTGTGTGATGGGAGAGGCGTTAGGTGTGATGGGAAGATGCCGCATGTGATGGGAGAGGTGTTAGGTGTGATGGGAAGATGCCGCATGTGATGGGAGAGGTGTTAGGTGTGATGGGAAGGTGCCGCATGTGATGGGAGAGGTGTTAGGTGTGATGGGAAGGTGCCGGGTGTAATGGGAAAAGTGTTAGGTGTGATGGGAAGGTGCCGGGTGTGATGGGAGAGGTATTAGGTGTGATGGAGGAGTGCAGTAGATTGTCCTGGAGGGAACGATCTCTGCGGAATGCAGACAGGGGGAGGGAAGGAAAGATGTGTTTCGTGGTGGCATTGTGTTGGAGTTGGCGAAAATGATGGAGGATTATTCTTTGCATGTGAAGGCTGGTGGGGTGAAAGGTGAGAGCAAGAGGGACCCTATCCTTGTTCTGGGAGGGGTGGGAGGGGGTGAGGGTCACCATTCAGATGATTATCAACTTCAGATGATTATCCCATCTCAACCTCTCTGTTTTCTTTCTGCTCCGTAATTTTATTTCATTTATTTTATTTATCCTTTTTTTATATTTCTTTCACTGTTCTGTACCTCTTATTTCTTGATTGTCTCTCTTTCTCTCACTCATTATCATCTCTTTATTGCTACCTTTGCTTCTGGAGCCATGACTCACCTTCTCTCAGCCTAGTATAAATACCTCCCTATTTCTCCCTTTTTTTAGCTTTGACAAAGAGTCAGTTAGACTCGAAACGTCAGCTCTTTTCTCCCCTTATAGATGCTGCCAAATCTGCTGAGATTTTCCAGCATTTTCTCTTTTGATCAAAGCTCCCTCTATACTCTCCCCATCAAACACTCGCAGGACAGGAACAGCATGGGGTTAGATACAGGGTAAAGGTCACTCTCTGCACTGTCCCCATCAAACACTCCCAGGACAGGGACAGCATGGGGTTAGATACAGAGTAAAGCTGCCTCTACACTGTTCCCATCAAACACCCCCAGGACAGGGACAGCACAGGCTTAGATACAGAGTAAATCTCCCTCTACACTGTTCCCATCAAACACTCCCAGGACAGGGACAGCATGGGGTTAGATACAGAGTAAAGCTGCCTCTACACTGTCCCCATCAAACACTCCCAGGACAAGGGCAGCACAGGGTTAGGTACAGAGTACAGCTCTCTCTACACTGTCCCCATCAAACACTCCCAGGACAGGGACAGCACAGAGTTCGACGCAAAATGAAACCATAACTTCAGCTGAGTGCCTTATTGTGCCACTGAGATGTGTGCTATTTTTGTTGTTTCCATTCCTTGGCTTCGGGGAAATAGACAACGAAGAACTTATGTATACATCCATGAATCCCTATCTCGCAGAGGTGTCTAGCCACTTTGCAAATGAAGTGGATAATGTTATCGTGTTCCGTTGTAGTTTTAGTCTGCACTACACGTGACTGCCGTCTCACATGAGCTGAATACATACAATTACTTGGTGATTGGGGACCAGCACACATCTAACCTTGGCATTGTCCCAATGGGCGGAGGTATTTAACTTGGGCTGAACTGGGTAAGCCCACTGTTTCATTCTTAACTAAACACAGTAAACAAATTTGTCACGTCACTGAACCTTTACAACCATCCAGTCAAAATTGAGGTGATTTGTACTGGGGTTGATTGCACCCAGTCATTTGGAAAATAATTGCTAAATGTGCATGTACGTATCATCTTTCCAGACTGCCTTCCAAAGCATTTTACAGCCACCGTTTTGCAACACTGTAATGCAGCAAATGGTGCAGACAAATTTCCACAGACAGCCAGCAACATGTCAATGACTACGTAACCTCTGTCATCAGGAGTAGTTGCTAGGTATCCTGAGGGCTAATATTACTCCATAATCATTCACCTGAGGGGGCAGTCTCACCCAAAGACAGTGGTCCTGGCAGTGCAGCACTCCCATGAGAGAGTCAGCGTAAGATGTGGGTATCCGCTGCAGCAATACTTATGTTATCCCTTGAAACAATAAAACTAGATGTGGGCGATGTGATATTGTTTAATCCAATGGAATATGGCTGACACAGTGGCTCAGTAGTTAGCGCTGCTATCTCACACTGCCAGGGACCTGGCTTCAATCCCAGCCTCATGTCTGTTTTGCATTTGCAATATTCTCCCCATGTTTGCATGGGTGTGTTCCAGTTTCTTCCGACAGTCCTAAATTATGCAGGTTAGGTGGATTGGCCATGCTAATTTACCCATAGTGCCCAGGGATAAGCAGGCTAGCCGTGGCACATGTGGGGTTCATAGAGGTGCTCCCCAGAGGGTAGGTGCAGACTTGATGAGCCAAATGGCCTTTGTCTGCACTATGGGGAGTCTGTGAGGACATGTGGTACGATTCATTGGCACGTAAATGTGTCATATTTATGGATGCATGTGTATCCGGACTGGTGTATATATGCGCAGACATATATGCTTATGGGGTGAATTTGTTTTTGCAGAATTACATTTTATTTTGCTCAAAAACTGCATGAATCTATGTAAAACTGTGTAAAACTGACATAGCATTGGGAAACAGACCGACTTCACCCCAATTGTTTAAAAACCTGAGCTATCTTGAGAATGTAATTTGTGAGAAGTTCTGGGATTTACACATCAAAGGACAGAAACCAGCATATCCAATTATAAAAGATGAAAGCTTTAATCTAAGATTGTTTACTATATACATCTCCATGACACTGGACTCCTTCTGCTATAAATTCTATGAGCATGATCTTAACCACCAGATGAAGGAGCAGCACTTTGAAAGCTAGTGCTTCCAATTAAACCTGTTGGACTATAGCCTGGTGTTGTGTGATTTTTAACTTTGTCCACCCCTGTCCAACACCAGCACCTCCAAGTCATGCTTCATGTGGCCTCAGTTAAGAGGGTCTCTGAGACCTTTATAACCTGAGGTCAGTGTCTACAATACTGTGATACTGTCATGAGCATATCTGTTCAAGTTGTACTGGCATACTAACCATGAGACCTATATTATGTTGGAGGAGAAAGTGAGGACTGCAGATGCTGGAGGTCAGAGCTGATCTCCTGTTCCTTGGATGCTGCCTGACCTGCTGCGCTTTTCCAGCAACACATTTTCAGCTCAACCTATATTATGTTGCCAGGTATCTGGAGTGAGACCTGAATGGATAACCTTCCAACTCAAAGATCAGTGCTACCCATTAAGATTTATTACTTACAATCAAGATTAATGACTGAGACGATGAGTGTGAGAGTAATGGATCTGAATTTGCTGGCAATGAAAAGCTCTGAGGGAAGGTAAGCTGTGAGGAGCTCACAAGGAGCTTTCGATGAGTTGACAGAATAAGCAACAAGACAGAGTATAAAAGTGCAGTATAACCTGAGCAATAATGTGGTTGCTTACATGGTTGTTTAGACTTGAAAAGTAGAGTATACTTTAAAAAGGTGTGAAACTTCTTGAGGCTGATGTTCACAGAGAACTTGTAAAAGGAACAGAAAAAGTTGACACGCAACTCACTTGTGCTCCCTTATCACAGAAGAGGAACTCTTCAGTCTAAACAGAGCGATTTTGAATCAGAAATAGAGAACTGCTATGAATCCTCTTTTGCCGACAGAATGTCCATTGAGTGTTGAGCAAGATTCTGCTCCTTCAAAGCTTCTGTTTGGTTTCAATTATTGTCATAGCTACAAACAGTAAAATGCTGGAAAGCTGGGCATGCTGATCTATGACAGCAGTAATTATACATTTAAAAACATTTTGTTGATGCTTTTTATTTTGCACTCATCAGGACAATCCGTAAGAATGCAATTCAAGGGGAAAGACACCAATTATTCTGGCTGACTGACTCTGATTGGTTGAGGTGTTGTCCTGTAGAATGTATCCATTCGTGCTGATTGACAGTTAACTGCCAGGGTCAGAAAGTGTGGTCCTGGAAAAGCACAGCCGGTCAGGCAGCATCTAAGGAGCAGGAAAGTCGATGTTTCGAGCATAAGCTCTTCATCAGCTCTTCCTGATGAGGACGTTATGCTGGAAACATCGACTCTCCTGCTGCTCGGATGCTGCCTGACCGGCTGTGCTTTTCCAGCACCACGCTTTCTGACTCTGATCTCCAGCATCTGCATTCCTCACTTTCTCTGAGTTAACTGCTAGGGTTTGTTTAAATTTTAAAGCAGGAATGTTGGCTTTGATTGGTCAGGACAAAGCAAAGATGAATGAACAAGCAAATGGCTATCACTTCCCTTGATGAGTTGGAAGAGGCACTTTGTAAATATATCCTTTCCACCTTGAAACACCAGGGTCTTGTGTTTTAATATATACAGCTTCCAGTAGACGCGATTGCATGTGTAGTCTGTGGGCCCAACTGACAATCCTGATTTGGTTATCACTGTTATTCTTTGTGCATTTAGGACTGTTTAGCAAATGCTGCCCATTAGCAAAATCATGTTTACTGGATACGGGAACTGTGGTGTGGGTTTTGCAAAACTGGTTGTAGTAAAATCAGTGCCTTGCTTGTTGTGAATAGCCGAGAGATTATGCTGCCATGATGATCCACCAATCTTCAGGCCACCTGGCATCACACCAGCACCGAAACTCATATACCACGCCACTCATTTACTGTGAGAGGCAGAACATCTTGATGGCCACGTTCTGTGGATGGTGAGTCTCACTCCTGTTACTACTGCAGTGTAGCAGCAGGAATCAGTTAGGTCACACGTGTGAGATACAAACCATCTGAGAATATTCTGAGGTAGACATTTCAGAACCTTTCCACAAGATGCAGCGAGAAATGTTCTGATTGGAGTAAACATTATCCAGCAGGATGCCTTTGATGCCTTAAGCTTGTGCAGTGAAAGCAAACCCCGGCACCCATTTACAAAGTTGCTGATAAGGCTGAACTTACAGGACCTGGGACTGTTGGAATCCCAACTTGTATATTGACCAGTGAAGGGAGTGGGCAGTAGTTGAGAACACCCTGGCCTACCCATCAACTGGAACATCCAGAAAAGGGAGCTCATTTCTCCCTTCTATTTCAAACGTGAATTCCAGTGCAGGGTGCATCAATTAGATCCGTTAGGCTAGATAGTCTTGAAAGTGGTAAGAGTTGTGCTGCCAAACTAGAATTGTTGACAGGATCATAGTGTAGCACACTCGTGTGTATGGGAATCCGCATTAATAGAGAGCACCCAGTTCTCTGTGGACAGAAATAACATATATATATATATACACTGTACCTTGACAAAAGAGACAGTATCCATTCACTCAGGACAATGGGCAACTCAAGGGCAATAAATGCTGGCCAGCCAGTGGTGGTCACATCCCACAAATAAGTTAAAACAAGATGTCCTAAGCAGTTAGGATCAACCTACCAGATTTAAACCGAATTTGGCAGTTGACTGTCAATCAGTGTTAAAGAGCACATTCTGTATGGCAATGCCTCTACCAATCAGGGTCAACTTGATGACCAATCAGAGTCGACTTGCCAGCCAATCAATTCCCTCCTCTCATGCAGTATGGATGTTTGCCCTTGGATTGGTATTCTTGTGAAGTGTCCTGATGAACAGTGGTCTTTTTTCTCAGCAACATCCAAGTTCCTTGTGACCAAATGGTTTTCAAAACCATAACAAGCCACAAATCAATGGGGAGACATGAAAGTGGGTGGCCAAAAGGTCGATGAGAAATGTTATGTCCTGAAGAAGCATCATGAAGGTAGAGAGAGTTTGGGAGGCTTGGGAAGGATATCCCAGAGTTCTCAGCTCAGGTCTCAGCCACCTGTAGTGATGCAGTTTGGGTCAGGGATGCTTCAGGACTGGAAGGGTTCAGAGATGTCTGAGGGGTATAAGGATGAAGGAGATTATGGAGATAGGGAAGGGAGAGAGACCGCAGAGGGATTTGGAAATAAGGGTGAGGATTTTAAAGTTGTGATTTTATCTTAACTCAGAGCGAATGTGGGTCAGTAAAACAAATGGTGACAGATAAACAGGGACCTGGTGCGAGTGAGGAGATGGGCAGGAGCATTTTGGATGAACTTGCATTTAGAGACCAACTGGGAGATTGTTAGAAGAATTATGTCTCAAGGCAGTAAAGACATGAATGAGGGTTTCATTGACAAGTAGAAAGGGGGAGGGGCAGTGAGAGGTGGGTGTCTTTGTACACCAGTCACTGAAAGGGAGCATTGCAGGGGCAACAGGAGGTGAAGAAGGGAAACGGGATGTTGACCTTCACAGTGAGAGGATTCCAGTACAGGAGCAGGGATGTCTTGCTGCAATTGTACAGGGTCTTGGTGAGACCACACCTGGAGCATTGTGGGCAGGTTTGGTCGCTGTATCTGAGGAAAGATGTTCTGGCTACGGAGGAAGGGTAACAAAAGTTTACCAGACTGATTCCTGGGATGGCAGGACTGATGTATGAGGAGAGATTGGTTCAGTTAGGATAATATTCATTGAAGAATGAGGGGAAATCTCATAGAAATCTATAAAACTCTGACAGGACTGGACAGGGTAAACACAGGAAGGATGTTCCCAACAATTAAGGAGTGCAGACCCGAGTCATAGTTTAAGGATCTAGAGTAGACCATTTATAATTTTTGTGGGCGGCACGGTGGCACAGGTGGGTGGCACGGTGGCACAGTGGTTAGCACTGCTGCCTCACAGCGCCAGAGACCCGGGTTCAATTCCCGCCTCAGGCGACTGACTGTGTGGAGTTTGCACGTTCTCCCCGTGTCTGCGTGGGTTTCCTCCGGGTGCTCCGGTTTCCTCCCACCATTAAAGATATGCAGGGTCAGGTGAATTGGCCATACTAAATTGCCTGTAGTGTTAGGTAAGGGGTAAATGTAGGGGTATGGGTGGGTTTCGCTTCGGCGGGTCGGTGTGGACTTGTTGGGCCGAAGGGCCTGTTTCCACACTGTAATCTAATCTAATCTAATCTAATTTAGGATTGTGATGAAGAAAAATGTCTTCACTCAGAGAGTGTAAGCCCATTGAATTCACTAACATAGAAAGCAGCTGAGGCCAAAGCATTGAATGTTTTCGAGAAGGAGTTAGGTATAGTTCTTAGGGCTAAAGGGATCAAAGGGTATGTGGAGAAAATGAGAAAAGGAGGCTGAGTTGGATGATCAACCATGACCATATTGAATAGTGAAGCAGGCTTGAAGGGCCGAATGGCCTCCTCCTGCTTCTATGTTTCTATATTTCTGAATGACCGAGACAGGAGGCACTATTATGGTGGTGACAATAGACAATTTTGAAGATATGGTTGATGTGCAGTCGGAAGCTCAGGACAAAAGTTATGAATGATCTGATGTTGTCTCAGACAGTCGACAGACAGAGGCATCGGGTCAGTGGGCATAAAACAAATGGGATGTTTTCAGATTTTCCAACGTTGAATCAGAGGAGGTTTTGTTTCATACCATGACTGGGTGTTGGCATGTCAGCTTCCGAAATCTGAGGTGGTGGAGGAAATCATGAGGAGGTTTTGGGAACGAGAGGTTTTGGCTTGGAACCTTTCATTGGGAGACTTCCAAATATTGTCATCTCGCGCAAATGACTTTCCGCTTCAGGTAACCTAGAATTGTAAAACATAGAGTGAAACAAAGATATACACCAATGCTCAGACTCCTAGCTCTGGGGCTGTGTAATGGTCTAACGATGTGTCAGCAACCATTGAGTGCAAAATGAAAGCATTTGTCAACTGCTTGGGACATCGAGTTGTGTCATCGAGTTGTCACATGCTTTGTTGGTATGATGATTAGTTTTCCTTTAATCTTTCATGTGATGTGTTGCCTATCCCTAACTGCCCTCGATCTGAGAAACTTCCACAGCTATGTCAGAGGGCAGTTCAGAATCAACCATCTTGCTAGGGCTAAAAGGATCAATGGGTATGGGGGCAATAGTGGGAACAGGCTTGGATGATCTTATTGAATGGTGGAGCAGGCTTGCCGGGCTGAATGGTCTTCCCCTACTCTTAATTCCTATATTGCTATGGGTTTGGAGCCACATATAGGATGAGAACAACAAATTTCCTTCCCTAAAGGGCATTGGTGAGCTATCATAGAATCCCTACAGTGTGGAAACAGGCCCTTCGGCCCAACAAGTCCACACCGACCCTCCGGAGAGGAACCCACCCAGACCCAATCCTTTCTTCTTTATTCTATACTTGCCCCTGACTAATGCACCTAACCTAAAACATCGCTGAACATCATGGGCAATTTAGCATGGCCAATTCACCTATCATCTTTGGACTGTGGGAGGAAACCGGAGCACCCGGAGGAAACCCACGCAGACACGGGGAGAATTAGGTGTGGTTTGCCAAAAACCAATGATAGTTTCATGGTCGCCACCATTGACTCAAGTCTTCAAATGTAGGTTTTTAAAAAATATAATTCTGAACAACCTGCTCAAAGGTGTTACGATGGGTCTTTGGAGCAGGTGGGTCGTGAACTTTGAGGCTTCTAGCTCTGGAGCAGGGACATCACCAGTTCACCACAAGAGTCTTTTAGAGAGCAGAAATAAATGATATCCCAACTCATCCTGTTCAGAGATGCCATGATACATTTCTGGGACTTGAACCTGAGTTGCTTGGCTCAGAGGTAGGGACACTACCACTGCTCCACAAGCATCTGTTAGAGGGAATGATTCTGACCAAATTGCTCAAGGGAGTTGTGACATACCTCTGGATGGGGTGGGGCTTGCACCTGAGGCTCTGGCTCAGAGGTAGGAACACTGTGAGCCCTCAGCAATTGCAGCTTTGAGTAACTGGAGTTTAAATTTCATTGCTGTCGTGGGATGTCAGCAGTGTACCTGAAGGAAGCTGGGAGATTGAGTGTTTGGTCAATATTCCTGGTGTGGGTGAGGAAATCAGGATGTTGGATAATCCCACCCTCAGGTGACTGTCTGTGTGGAGTTTGCACATTCTCCCCGTGTCTGCGTGGGTTTCCCCCGGGTGCTCCGGTTTCCTCCCACAGTCAAAGATGAAGTGAATTGGCCATGCTAAATTGCCCACAGTGTTAAGTGCATTAGTCAGGGGTAAATATACGATAAGGAATGGGTCAATCTTTGGAGGGTCAGTGTGGACTTGTTGGGCTGAAGGGCCTGTTTCAATACTGAAGGGAATCTAATCTAATCTAAAATATGTATTTCTCAGCTTTGGCTAGATCATGTTCCTTCTTAGTTTCTATTCCCATATTTCTTGATGACAACATCAGCCCTGAACCCCACCCTGAGACATCCATGCAGCAGATTAATCTGCTTTGAAACCAACCACGTTGGAACTCTCTTTTGATGTTTTTTTTGTTGTTCCCCTCTGGGAGCTGAGTGTGGGAAAGCTTCTTGTTGAGTAACTTCCACCAATGCCAGTCATGTGAATGTTTCTTAACAGGAAATCCCCTTCACCTTCAAATCGTGGCTTGTGCCCGATGATAAACTCGAGCTGGTTGGAGAACTGAGTGTGCTCCCCCAGGCTGAAATACGACAGTCTCCCCTCTGAACTTCCTTCAAAGTTTAAATCTCACCTCATACTGACACTATCTCTTACCCCAATCAGATGAAAGGGAAATGTCCATTGGGATTAAGGAGGTCAGACAACAGTCTGCAAATGAGATTGAGAATAGATGGTTCACCAGCCTAATTCCCTACTTTATTAATCCCCTACAGTGCAGAAACATTCAGCCCAACATGTCCACACCAACCCCCTGAAGAGTAACCCATACAGACCCATTCCCCTACTACTCTACATTTATCCTGACTAAAGCACCTAACCTACACATCCCTGAATACTTTGCGCAATTTAACACGGCCAATTCACTCAACCTACACATCTTTGGACTGTGGAAGGAAACAGAGCACCTGGAGGAAACTCACACAGATACGGGGAGAATGTGTGTTGGGAAAGAGTCGGTTAACCAGAGGGTGACCAGCCTGCAGTGGTCTAATTTGGAAAGTAACGTGCACACAAGTGTCAATGAGGATTGATACAGTTATTCATGACATCACGGGGAGAAACAAGGAGAGCAACTTGAGAGCAGGTGTTTGTATACAATAGGTGCTTGCAAAGAGACGAAGGGCTTCTTGCAAAGAGAGGAATTTGTTTATCGGGTCGCTGCACAGCTGCAAGGCCAACCATCTCAGGCAGGCGTGGGAGACAAGCTTCCTACAGGACAGGCATTGAACGTGAGGTAAAATGGCTTCCACACATTAATATGTGACAAAATAGCTCCCACTGTTCACAAGCTCCACACAGTCACCCAAGGCTGGAATCAAACCCAGGTCCCTGGTGCTGAGAGACAGCAGTGCTAACCACTGAGCCACCGTGCCACAATTGTATTGTTGGAGCTGCCTATCAATCTCTACTGTGGGTGGACTTACATCTTGCAGACTGCAGTCATTCAAGTAGGCTCCTCACCAACACCACCTTCTCAATAGCTATTAAGGATGGACAATGAATACTGGCTCAGCCAGCGACGCCCACATTCCCTGAATGAATACATTTAATGAATTCAACCCAACAATGTGCGATCTATGGATTCATACAAAATGCCGAGAGCAGGAGACGCGTTGTTACTCTGTAATTAAATGAGTCAGTGGTTTGTGACGTTTTGTAATTTTCTGCTTAATGAATGTTTTATAATTGTGAAACAATTTGATCATTGTAGGCCTTATTTCAATTTTAATAATGGTCTATAATAATGCTGTGAGTTATAATTACTTGGTCAACTTGTCTTGTCATCTCAGTTCAAAATTTAACATCCTTCACATATCAGGACTTCCTGTATCAACTCTTCTGCTGTACAGAGTCCACTTGTCTGCCAATTGGTATTCTTGTACAGTATAAACATGCTATATTGATATTCTTGCAAATGGTCCTGATGAGGGCAAGATGAAAGGCTTTGAGAAAATGTGCCTTTTGTCAGGAATACCCAAGCTCTGTACCATCAGATTTTTCTGTCTATGGAAGGATCAATTCAGGCATTACCCAGCAGTGACCATGGGTTCTCTGAGCCACTCCACCTTGGGGCCTTTAGCATAGTGTTAGTTTTAATCACAGCATTCTTGGTAGCCAATGACTTCAGCTAGTTGGGCCTTAAATGCTGAAAAACCCTTCTCCATGTCTCTCTCTCTCTCTTTCCTCTTTTACGATCCTCTTTAAACCTCTTTGACCAAGCCTTTGGTTCACCCACCCAAAAGTCTCCTGAGGCAGTTCATTGTCGAAAATGTCAGGTGGCACTCCAGGGGTTGGTTTACCTTGCTGTGGGTGCTATGTAAATGCAGGTTGTCGTTGTTTAAGAATTGGACTTGATGCTTGGGTCATGTCAGCGATGCCAGGAAGCTGGCTCAGTCAACCCTGATGTGGCAGGCTGGAAATAGGTGGGAGTTGTTAATTTGTCGGAGAATATCACTGTTGCTCTTTGATTTGGAAAGCTGCATGTTCCAGACCCACACAGTGGAAAGCCATAAGGCCATAAGACATAGGAGCAGAAAGGCCATTCAGCCCATTGCATCTGCTCCATCATTCAATCATGGCTGATTGGTTTCTCAATCCCAATCTCCTGCTTCCTCTCTGTAACCCTTGATCCCCCGATACCCAAGTACCTATCTATCTCAGTCTTTGACGGGTTTCGATAAACTATCTGGATTGGTGCAGGCTGAGAGGAAAGGGCCTGTTCCTGTGCTGTAGTTTTCTTTGTTCTTTGTTCTTAAATATACTCAATGACCTGGCCTTCGCAGCCTTCGGTGGCTATGAATTCCATAGATTCTCCACTCTCTGGCTGCAGAAGTTTCTCCTTATCTTCATTCTGAAAGGTCTTCCCTTTACTTCAAGGTTGTGCCTTTGGCTCCTAGTCTTTCCTGCCAATGGAAACACCTTCCCAACAACCACTCTGTCCGGCCCCTACAGTATTCTGTATGTTTCAATTAGATCCCCCCTCATCCTTCTAAACCCCATCGAGTACAGACCCAGAGCCTTCAAATGCTCCTCATATGTTAAGCTTTTCATTCCAGGGACCATTCTTGTGAACCTCCTCCGAACACGCTCCAGGACTAGTACACCCTTCCTGAGATATGGGGCTGTGCACAAATCTCCAAATGTGGTCTGACCAGAGCCTTATAGAACCTCAGAGGTACATCCCTGATTTTATATTCAAGTCCCCTCAAAATAAATGCCATCGTTGCATTTGCCTTCCTAACTATTGACTCGATCTGCAAGTTTACCTAGAGAGAATCCTGGACGAGAACTCCCAAGTCTCTTTGCACTTCAGACTTCTGAATTTTCTCCCTATTTAGAAAATAGCCCTATTCTTCCTACATGACCTCACACTTTCCCACATTGTACTTCCCATGTGCCAGCCTTCAGGTAGCACTTAGAACATAGAACATAGAACAGTACAGCACAGAACAGGCCCTTCAGCCCACGATGTTGTGCCGACCATTGATCCTCATGTGAGGTAAACCTAATGTACAAACTCTCAAATTTCTGTGACCATATGCATGTCCAGCAGTCTCTTAAATATCCCCAATGACCTCACTTCCACAACTGCTGCTGGCAACGCATTCCATGCTCTCACAACTCTCTGCATAAAGAACCCGCCTCTGACATCCCCTCTATACTTTCCGCCAAACAGCTTAAAACTATGACCCCTCATGTTAACAATTTCTGCCCTGGGAAAATGTTTCTGGCTATCAACTCTATCTATGCCTCTCATTATCTTGTACACTTCAATTAGGGCCCCTCTCTTCCTTCTTTTTTCCAATGAAAAAAGTCCGAGCTCAGTCAACCTCTCCTTATAAGATAAGCCCTCCAGTCCAGGCAGCATCCTGGTAAACCTCCTCTGAACCCTCTCCAAAGCATCCACATCTTTCCTATAATAGGGCGACCAGAACTGGACAAAGTATTCCAAGTACGGTCTAACCAAAGTTTTATAGAGCTTCAACAAGATCTCATGACTCTTAAACTCAATCCCCCTGTTAATGAAAGGCAAAACACCAATCTCCTTCAATCTCCTCATCCAAGTCATTAATAAAAATTACAAAGAGTGGGGCCCAAGAACAGAGCCCTGTGGATCACCACTCACCACTGACTTCCAGGCAGAATACTTTCCTTCCACTACCACTCGCTATCTTCTGTCGACCAGCCAATTCTGTATCCAGACAGCTAAAGTTCCCCTGTATCCCATTCCTCCTGACCTTCTGAATGAGCCTACCATGGGGAACCTTATCAAATGCCTTACTGAAGTCAATATACACAACATCCACTGCTCGATCCTCATCAACTTGTCGAGTAACATCCTCAAAGAACTCAATAAGATTTGTGAGGCATGACCTGCCCCCCACAAAGCCGTGCTGACTGCATTTAATCAAGCCATGCTGTTCCAGATGGTCATAAATCCTATCCCTCAGAATCCTTTCTAACACCTTGCAGATGACAGACGTGAGACTGACTGGTCTGTAATTGCCTTCCTTTGGGAGTGCTGAGAGAGTGCTGCTTTGCCCGAGATGCTGTCCTTAACATGGGACATCAAATCAAGGCCCTTTGGCTCAGTTCTGGGGAAGGGTCACTCAACCTGAAAGGTTAATCTGATTTCTCCGCACAGATGCTGCCAGGCCTTCTGAGATTTCCCAGCAATCTCTGCTTTTGTCTCTTTGGCTGTAAGATGTTTTGAATCACTCTGATGTTGTGAAGACTCCTGTGCAGATACACTTATGTTTTTTAGAAAGTTCTGTCTCACATAAGTGAGAACACAATGGTTCCATGGGACACAGCTCACAGACACACAGACCACCAAGGCAGTATCAGATAGGTAAAAACAAGGACTGCAGATGCTAGAAACCAGATTCTAGATTAGAGTGGTGCTGGAAAAGCACAGCAGTTCAGGCAGCATCCGAGGAGCAGGAAAATCCACGTTTTGGGCAAAAGCCCTTAATCAGGAATAGGGGCAGAGTGCCTGCACGGTGGAGAGATAAATGAGAGGAGGGTGGGGGTGGGGAGAAAGTGCAGTCTCCTCTACATTGGGGAGACTGGACGCCTCCTAGCAGAGCGCTTTAGGGAACATCTCTGGGACACCCGCACCAATCAACCCCACTGCCCCGTGGCCCAATATTTCAATTCTCCCTCCCACTCTGCCGAGGACATGGAGGTCCTGGGCCTCCTTCACCGCCACTCCCTCACCACCCGACGCCTGGCGGAAGAACGCCTCATCTTCCGCCTCGGAACACTTCAACCCCAGGGCATCAATGTGGACTTCAACAGTTTCCTCATTTCCCCTTCCCCCACCTCACCCCAGTTCCAACCTTCCAGCTCAGCACTGTCCCCATGACCTGTCCTACCTGCCTATCTTCCTTCCCACCTATCCACTCCACCCTCCTCTCTGACCTATCACCTTCATCCCCACCCCCATCCACCTATTGTACTCTTTGCTACCTTCCCCCACCTTCCTTTTTGACCTATCACCTTCATCCCCTCCCCCACTCACCTATTGCACTTTATGCTACTTTCTCCCCACCCCCACCCTCCTCTCATTTATCTCTCCACCCTTCAGGCACTCTACCTGTATTCCTGATGAAGGGCTTTTGCCCAAAACGTCGATTTTCCTGCTCCTCGGATGCTGCCTGAACTGCTGTGCTTTTCCAGCACTACTCTAATCCAGAACCAAGGTATTATCACTCTAGTGTCTGAGTTAGAGGGTTATGGGTTCAATTCTTGCACCCAGCCTTGAGTGCAGTGTTTTACACTGAAAACTCTGGTGCTGCACTGAGGGAGTTGCCACAAGGTTAAAGGGACATGCCTCAGATGAAGCCTTCGGCAGATGGTCTGTCTGCAGTCCCAGGTGAATGTGGACACTACTCAAAGATTAGCAGGGGATTTAGCCTGGGGTGCAGGCCAATATGTATCACTCAATCAACACCACAATCAAAACAGAAAATCTGGACATTACTACACTTGTGAGAGCTTGCTGTGTACTAATTGGTCATCATGTCTCCTAGGTTACACAAACAACTGCACTGTCAAAGTAAGTCAGTGAGCTGTAAGGCACTGCAGTTTGTCTGTTGACTGCTTTTGGAGAGGAATTGATTAATTTCTTTGTACGCTTAGACCATAAGCAGAAGTAGGCCATTCAGCCCATCGACTCTACTCAACCATTCAGTGAGATCGTGGCTGATCTGATAATCCTCAATTCCACTTTCCCACCTTTCCCTCATTGCCCTCAATCCCCTTCCTAAAAACCTATCTGTCTCACTCTTAAATATACTTCATGGCCCAGACTCATTAACCCTGTGAGGTAAATAATTCCACAGATTCCCTACCCTCTGAGAGAACAAGGAAGAATCTTCACCTTTGACTGATTCTTCCATCCATTAAGAATGTTTGTGGGGAATATGGGATCAATGGGTTTACCATGTGGGATCATCAGACTGGATGGAGTTCTGGAAACTTCTTTCATGATCAGGAAGCTTTCCCACAGGTTTTGAAATGAGTGCAACGACCTCAAGATTGTCTTTAATCTTTCTTCCCTCATTCTCCTTCTATAGAATCAAGAAAACAGCTTCCTACACTTAGTGTACAATCTAGACAAGAGCTAACAGATTACCCAAGGGAGATAAAGAGTCACAAATGGTTTAGTTGTAACATTTAAAGTGTGTTTTCTTTGAGAGCTAACAATTCAAATGGAGAACAAAATAGATGCAATAGATATATATGAGAGGTGAGAGTTTGACTGGTCTTGAATCTGATGGACTCAGTATTGTCTGCAATAATCACCTCTTTGTCACTGTTGGTGATGGTAGTTTTTAACTCAATCTACAGACACTAAAAAACCTCTTGGTCCTTTCTCGTGTGCTTCTTTCCTTTTGAGATGACTGTTAGTTACAGGGTCATTGAGGTTTATAGCATGGAAACAGGCCCTTCAGCCCAACTTATCTGTGCCACCCGGTTTTCGCAATTTAATCTACTCCCACTTGCCTGTGTTTGGTCCATGTCCCTTCATATCTATCCCATCCATGTATCTTAAAATTGTACTCACTTCCACCATTACCTGGGGCTCAGTGGTTAGCACTGCTGCTTCACAGCGCCAGGGACCCGAGTTTGATTCCACCCTCGGGCGACTGTGTGTGTGGAGTTTGCACATTCTCCCCGTGTCTGCGTGGGTTTCCTCCGGTTTCCTCCCACAGACCAAAGATGTACAGGTCAGGGTGAATTGTCCATGCTAAATTATCCCTGGTGTTCAGGATATGTAGGTTAGGTGCATTGGTCAGGGGAAATGTAGGGCAATAGGGTAGAGGAATGGCTCTGAAGATACTCTTCAAAGGGTCAGTGTGGACTTGTCGGGCTGAATGGCCTGTTTCCACACTGTAGAGATTCGATGATTCTAACTCTGGCAGCCCATTCCAGACACTGGCCACCCGCTGTGTGAAACAAAATGCCCCTCTAGCCTCTTTTGTATCTTCTCCTCTCACCTTAAACCTATGTCCTCTAGTTTTAGACTTCCCTAGCTATTGGCTATCTACCTTATCTATGCCCCTCATGATTTTATAAACCTCTATCAGGTCACCCCTCAGCCTCCCATACTCTAGGGAAAACAGCCCCAGTTTATCCAGCATCTCCTTATAACACAAACCATCCAGTCCAGGGAGCATCTAAGTAATCTTTTCTTGGTATGTTTTAGGATACCCCATATACAGTGTATTTAATATATTCTAGTATATTTTATTGCTAAATGTCATTGGGTATTCTCACTCATTCAGTTCCATCCTGCTATCCAAATTGTCTGACTATCAACAGTTGTTGCTCAAAATACTGTGTCCCTTTTCTACCCTCCTATTGTTCCTGAGCTCACTTCACTGCTTATCCCTTGGGAGGACATCTCATCCCTTTATTTGGATCTGGGGACATGAAACCCCACTGTACTGGGCTGAGGAAGGTCAGCACCTGAAGAGGCTGTGTGACTGAGATAACATGCTTGGGGTGAACAATGGACCCGTGACTGGGCTGCGTCTGGGCAGAGACTGGACAGATTCTTGAACAAGGTAAAAACAAGGGATGCAGATGCTGGAAACCGATCCTAGATCAGAGTGGTGCTGGAAAAGCACAGCAGTTCAGGCAGCATCTGAGGAGCAGGAAAATCAACATTTTGGGCAAAAGCCCTGATGAAGGACTTTTGCCCGAAAAGTCGATTTTCCTGCTCCTCGGATGCTGCCTGAACTGCTGTGTTTTTCCAGCACCACTCTAATCTAGATTAGATTAGATTAGATTAGATTACTTACAGTGTGGAAACAGGCCCTTCGGCCCAACAAGTCCACACCGACCCGCCGAAGCGTAACCCACCCATACCCCTACATTTACCCCTTTACCTAACACTACGGGCAATTTAGCATGGCCAATTCACCTGACTTACACATCTTTGGACTGTGGGAGGAAACCGGAGCACCCGGAGGAAACCCACGCAGACACGGGGAGAATGTGCAAACTCCACACAGTCAGTCACCTGAGTCGGGAATTGAACCCAGGTCTCTGGCGCTGCGAGGCAGCAGTGCTAACCACTGTGCCACCGTGCCGCCCAATTCTAGATTCTTGATCATGAACTTGATCAGCGGAACTAATGGTTAAGAAACCACAGCCTCATTTTTACTAATTCCATAAACATCTCAAGACTTTCTTGGAACTATATTATTTGAACTACCATTTTTTTTCATGATCAGTGCTGTGCAATAGAGCTCACCCTTTGGTTTGTTAACACTTCCACAGTATCCATTCCCCTGGCATCCTCACCTCCACAATATCCATTCTCTAATATTTCCACAATATCTATTCTCCCGAGATCATAACTTCCACAATATCATGGGGAGGCATTGGCTGAGTGGTGTTAATCCAGAGACCCCGGTATTATCTTAGAGACCTGGACTTGAACCCAGCTATAGCTGTCTTTTAGGGAAAGAAGCTATCATCTTTGCTTACTCTGGACCACATGTGACTGCAGACCCACAGTAATGTGGCTGACTCCTAACTGCCCTCCGGGCAATTAGG